>NC_090657.1:101791928-102140678 GCF_040937935.1 Hyperolius riggenbachi
CCCAAGGTGTGTCCTCCCTCCCCTAAACCTATGGTGACCCCATACATGCCTGCAGGAAACGAGGAAGAGAGGCAATGTGGGGAGGAGTCTGTAGCATAGCATGGTGCTGCCTCTTGTGTCCTGTTTGGATTTGTAAGGGAAAGGAGGAGGGGGAATAACGGGGTCCCCAACAATGCATTTGGAACATATGACGAACACCCAATGATTTTGTGTGGTGGGACGGGTCCTGGGAGTTGGCTGTGTGGGAGAAGGGGGCGACATTGCTAGGTGGGCCCCCCAAGTTACTTTTTCTCCAGGGCCTAATTGTAGCTAGTACCAGCCCTATATACTCACCTGCTATAAATCTTCAAATCTTCCCATGTTGTTTTTTTATCTGATACAACTTCTTGCCAATGTGATACTCCTGCTAATGCTAACCTGTCACTCAACCTCACTCCATTGTTGGGCTTTTGGAAACCATTTGGGAACCATTGCCAAAGGTATGGTTTGCTAGCCAGACACTGGGATTCAAGCAAGAGTAGCCCAGTTTATACACTGGAGCAGCCTTTCTCAACCTTTCTACCCTGGAGGAACCCTGCAAATAACTTTTGGATCTCAAGGAACCCCTGCAAACATTTTTCTGATCTCGAGGAACCCCTGCATTTATTTTGCAGGAGGCATGGTCTTTAAAAGTAGGTGTGGCTGTTTATTTCACTACCCCTATTACACTGTCACTCATTCTATTGTCTCCTGAGCCCCCAATTTAGTGCTTCTTGTTACAGTACCACCTATTATAGAGTGCTCTATTATACTTCCCCCACGATGGGGGAAAATGCCAAGGAACCCCTGCAGAGTACTCAAGGAACCCTGGGGTTCCAGGGAACCCTGGTTGAGAAAGCCTGCACTGGAGGGTGGTGGACAGGATGTCACGTGACCACCAATGCTGAAGACCCCAAGGTTGGCATGAGGGGATTTTGAAGGGGTTCTCTTTCCACTGGTGTTGTGAAATAAAACACAAATTCCTGAACATGGGTTTTAAAGTTGTCATAGACATAGTTATGTGAATGAACATTTAAATGATACTCAGATAGTATATTCATATTCTTAGGGCCTGGTTCCACTACAAAACACTAGGGCAGACTTGCCCTAGATGTAGAGCAGACTTGGTCGATCGTGTGCACAGCGGTAACAGCGAGTGATATCGGTACGAGCCATGAACCATGACTAAACCCCCAATACTGTCCGCCCGTAATGTGTAATGTACCACACACCGGTGCCCAGGGCACTAGGGTATTACCAGTACGTGGCCACTGCTTTTCCTCCACTGGCCCCAGGCTCGCTCCATACACACGCCCACATGGTTGCCGGAGTAACAGAGTGCGTGTGTGACATCACACATGCGGCCGCAAGAACGCCGGCAGCCAGGTGGGGCACATGTATGGAGCAAGGAGTGCGCTGGGGCCAGCGACAGACAAGCAGTGGCCAGGAAGCATATTGAGCACTGGGGGGGAATGTGTCTCATCATGCGGCGCACAAAGCCGATTCCGGATCAATTTCAGCATGAAATTTAATTGGCCTGGGGTGTATGGTCACCCGACAGATCTCTCTCTAAACAGATTCGTTTAGAGAAAGATTTGTCTCTTGTGCTGGGAATATACACGATGAGGTTTTTTGGCAGATAGCGGGCTCGATATTAACGTCCGAGAGGTGCAATCTGATTTTGAACATTTTTTGATCGATTTTCTCATCACGGTGAATGAAAATCGATCAGAAAAACGTTCAGCAAGTTAAACTGACGAAAAAAAAAAAAACATTGTGTATTCCCACACGATTCAAGTTCCTGTCCAATCAACGGGTAATCAGATGGGAAGTTGTATCGTGTGTACATTTCTAAACTGCTCCTGATCGATAACGGGATCAATTTTCCCATAACTTCGCAAAACTGATCCCATTATTGATCCGGAGCAGATCGGACATGTTAAAATTAATCATCCAATCCAGTCAAACATTAAATTGTATCGTGTGTAATTAGCATAGCAAGTACAAAGATTGTCAACCAGCAGGAATTGGGACATGATCAGGTCCAAGCCTGAACAGAAACGTTGCTAGACTTGAGGATAGTGGGTGGTTCTGTTACTATAGAGGGGTAATGAGGGCCAATGGTGCTGAATGGGTGGTGTAAGACAGTGTTCCCCAATAGGGTTGCTGGTTGCGTGTCGGAGTCCACGGAATGGAGATTTCCGCGATTACGGTCGGAAATTGGCAAACTATAGCGCTAATCGGAAATAGCGGAATTTATATGCGGAATTCCGTCGGAATTTAATCAGAAGCATGTAAAAGCTGCATTAGCCAATCAGCAGGATCGGAAAGGATAGACCCATCACAGAAGCTTAAAATATGCTGATTTCTGCGTTAAAAACAGAATTTCTGCAGCAATTAGAGTCTTAACAAAAGTCAACCAATCCTACGTTAGCAACCAGCTCCTAGCTACCTATCATCGGCTATCCCACCCATTTTGTATATAAGAGAGGTGTGACAGTCACAAAGCATGTGGGTTTCAGTCTGGTGTTGGAGAGAGGAGAGACAGACCCATATTAGTTGTTTCAACATAAAACAATAGTCTTTTTAAAGAGGAACTCCAGTGAAAATAATGTAATAAAAAAGTGCTTCATTTTTACAATAATTATGTATAAATGATTTAGTCAGTGTTTGCCCATTGTAAAATCTTTTAAATCCCTGATTTACATTCTGACATTTATTACATGGTGACATTTTTACTGTTGGCAGGTGATGTAGCTGATGTATGCTTTTTTGGCAGTTGGAAACAGCTGTAAACAGCTATTTCCCACCATGCAGCAAGGTTCAGACAGGAAACTGCCAGGAGTACGTACTCAGAGTTTCTTGTGGGAGGGGTTTCACCACAATATCAGTCATACAGCGCCCCCTGATGGTCTGTTTGTGAAAAGGAAAAGATTTCTCATGTAAAAGGGGGTATCAGCTAATGATTGTGATAAAGTTCAATTCTTGGTCGGAGTTTCTCTTTTAAGACTGTGAGAGAGAACTAGATTGAGTGTGAGCTATTAGTACTAGTAGCTAGGTGTATTTGTGAGAGAGTGACAGTATATTGTTAGTTTGAGTGATAGATTGTAGTGTAGTGTACTAGTAGTTGCTGTGTGGAGAGGGTTAGACAGAGCCTGCCAGGCCGCAGGCTTAGTGTGTGACAGAGTGAGAGAGGTGATTGATTAGTTGAGTGTAGTGCAAGTTGTTTTTTTTTTTGTTTACTAAGTTCATTTTTTTTCCTTTATTTTGTTTTTGATTTATTTTCTTTATTTTACCCCCTTATTTTCTTATCTGTTTTTTTATTTCAAGTTAGGTGGATTTATTTTACTTTGGTTCTGTCGCTCATACCCCTTCCCCAATAAAGTTTTTGGCCCCAAAACAATGGAGCGAGAGCAGCAGCAATTTCCTGCCACTCCTAAAAGAAAATGGAGTGATGGTGGTGTTGGTGGATCACGTCAAGTACGTGATCAGGTTGAGGGTGGCAGCAGCAGAAGGAAGCGTTCCGCCCTGATCAGAGGGAAGTCTTCCCTGTGTTCACACGCAGGAACATTTTGACAGAGCAGCAGGCGAACAGAGTAGTTGATTATTTCTATCAGGAACCCTCTACCCAGTGTGAGGAACTTGAAGCTAGTAGCAGCAGCACCAGTAGTGGCCAGGTTCCTCATGACCAGAACCTGACCGCAGCTGCTTCTCTTGATGAGGTTGCATCCTCCCAGTACTCTCCTCCAGAATTAAAGCACACCTATGTCGAGGAGAGAGATGTGCAGAAGGATTGGGATGAGGCATTGAAGGAGACCATGGGACCAAGGTCCCAAGAAGTGGTGGGTTCTGTGGTGACAGAAATGGCCCCTGTGTTTTTTTCATCCAGTAATCCATCACAACTGGGAGCTTGTGTCACCACCAATCTACATCACCACCAGTCAACTACAGAGGTGTTTCGTGACCAGGTGGAGGGTCCAGAAGAGTCACTTATGGGTTCCAGTGCTTTGGTTGAACTGGATGATGTTTTGGATGATGAGGTGGCTGATCCAACGTGGTCGCCATCTGGTGGTTAGGCACTAGCAGGCGTGAGCAGCATGGAGAAACAGAGCAGATGGTTGGCGAGCAGCCTGCAAGTACTTTCCCGTCTGTCAGTACCCACCAGTCCAATGCTGAGCATCGATGTGCTAGAACAGGTCGCACCAATGCTCCACGCACAGGGGACCTGCATGGAATTATTTTACTGTTCTGGAAGAGGATGAATCCAGGGCAGTCTGTTCTGTGTGTCATAAATCGGTGAGCAGAGGCAAATCGGGCAGCGGGTTAGGCACTTCAGGGCTGATAAGCCATCTGCGCAACCACCACAGATGGGAGTTCAAATATATAAAGAATTACAATAAGATGGGTGGAGGAAAAGCAGCAGCAACAGGCCCCTCCTCTTCTTTTTCTAGTTGTCCTGTCCCTATCGAACCTGCGTCCCATTGTACTTCAAATCCCTCTGCATGCCAGGCTGGAAGAGGGCTCCAGACCTTGGCAAGCACCTCATCATCACCCTTGTTGGTTTCCTCTGAATCACCAGTGTTCCAGTGTCAGGCCTCTGTGCCAGAATGTTGCAGAGGAAGCGGATGCTCCCTGCAAGTGATCCTTTTGTTGTAAAAAATAATGCGCTCCTGGCAAGGCTGTTGGGCCAACATCTGCTGCCCTAGCAGTTTGTGGACTGTGCCCCCTTCCGCAGACTGAGTAACAGTGTTGCTCCACAATGGCGGATCCCCAGCCGCCATTATTTTGCCAGGAATGCTATCCCTGCCCTTCACCAGCACATTGTGGAGTGTGTCGGCCGGTCTATGGATCATGCTGTCAGTGGCATGGTGCACTTCACTATGGATGGCTGGAGCAGCAGGCATGGGCAGGGAAAGAATCTAACTTTTACCGCCCATTGAGTCACCCTCCATGGTGCTGCTGAGGAGGGTGCAAGATCTGGGGCATCTCAGCTGGTGGTGCCGCCACGTGGGTTGAAGGGAAGGCCTGTTCTACTTCCCTCTGCTACCTGTTCTGTCCAAGGCCAGTCCGCCGTTGCTGAGCCTCCCAGCAAGTGGTCCCGCTCCTACACTGGTCTGCAGCACCATCGATGCAAAGCAGTGCTGAAACTCGAATCCATGGATGAGAACAGGCAAACCAGATCTGTAATCCTTGCAGCCTTACAGGATCAGATTCGGCAGCGACTTTTCCCCTGAAAACTGGAGACAGGTGTAGTGGTGTCTGATAATGATGCCAAG
This sequence comes from Hyperolius riggenbachi, assembly GCF_040937935.1. Taxonomy (NCBI): domain Eukaryota; kingdom Metazoa; phylum Chordata; class Amphibia; order Anura; family Hyperoliidae; genus Hyperolius; species Hyperolius riggenbachi. The sequence goes on from NC_090657.1 coordinate 101,797,223, forward strand.
TGTCAACATGCTGGCCGCCATTTCTGAAGGTGGCTACACTCACTTACCTTGCTTGGCCCACATCTTCAACCTTGTAGTCCAGAAATGTTTACGAACTTTTGATGGGTTGAAGGACGCTGTGGCCTCAGCACGAAAAGTGTCAGCCCACATCCGTCACTCCGCAACCGCCACCGCAGCCTTGAAACTGCTGCAGCGCCGCCATAGCCTGCCGCAGCACAGGCTTATTTCTGATTGTCAGACACGGTGGAACTCCACCCTCCACATACTGGAGAGGTTGTGGGAGCAGCGAATGGCAGTCAGGCTATACCTGTCTCAGACATCTTCCTCCAGAGCAGGGCCACTGGACCTGGGGACCAGTGGCAGCTGATTGGACAGGTTTGCAAAGTCTTGGAGCCATTTGAGCAGGCAACAAAATTGGTCAGTGAGGAGCACTGCAGCATATCAGAAGTGCTCCCTATTGTCTTCATGCTGGACAAGGCTCTTGACAAAGTACTCGGACAGGGGGAGAAAGCCCTACTGAACAGTGGTCAGTCAAGTGGGGAGTGAGTGAGCACGCTCAAGTCCTGGATGAGGAGGCAGAGCTTGTGGAAGCAGAAGAGCCCATTGTCTGGGCGTGGAAAGAAGATTCTGATGTGGAGCTGGAGCATGATGACAGTTCTGACAGCCAGGAAGAGGCGATTAATGGCAGACATCTCTTCCCAATAGCTGCGCAAATGCTCCAGTGCCTCCGTAAGGACCCCCGGATTAAAACTCTAAAATCAAGGCTCGACATGTGGGTGGCCACCATCTTAGATCCCCGGTGCAAGGGGAAGATGCGGCGGTTCATACCCCCCTCCCAAGCAGACTCCAGGATCAGCCACATCCGGGATGCCCTTCTTCATTGGGTAGAAGATGAGTTTCCTGCACCTGTATCCCAGGCCCAAGCTACCAAGCCTTATCATACTCAGCAAAGGTCTGCTGGTCCCACTCCCCGCAGCAGCACCAATAGCCAATCTGTGAACCTGCTGAGTATGTTGAAGGAATTTTATCAGCCAATGCCAGATACTCCTTCTAGCAGCAGCACCACCAGCGGGCAAAGTAGTCACCGCCAGCGGCTAGCCCGTATGGTGAATGATTACTTGGGGTCGGCCAGTGCTCCAGACAATATGGAGAGTAATGATGACCCCATGGAGTATTGGACAATACAACTGGATACCTGACCTGAACTCGCTCAGTATGCAATGGAGGTTCTTGCATGCCCAACGGACCAGTCTGTCCACAGACATGTGGACATACTAACGTTCATTAAAATGAACGAGTCATGGATCAGTGATAATTACAAGGCCCCTCTCACTGATTCATGATGAAGATTAGACAGACTAAATTAAAATGTTTCTGTTTTTCAAGCTTCAAATGGTCTCCCTCTCAAACTCTGCTGCACATTTTTGCATTTTAAGATCATAAAAATGCAGCTTTTGCAGCTGTCCGACGTTATATTCTATCCTAACCCTATGGTTTTGGCCTACAACTTCTCCTGCCGCTCCAAAAAAAAAAAAAAAATTATGACTGCTGTGAAACCACCTCTAGGTCCCATGGCCTACGACAACTCCTGCTGCCCCAAAAAATTGTAATCAGGATTGTGATTCAGCCACCACTAAAGCCAAAGTTATCAGCAGGACTGCCAGTGAACTGGTATTTGTTTAAAAGGAAATATCCATTAGGTTCCCTTTAACATTGTGGAAATGGTTCCGCCGGAATGCAGAAATGTAGCGGTGACGAATTACCGCGATATCGGAAATTGCCTGCTCCGATCATTCCTATTCCCCAGCCCTGTCCTCAAGGCCCACCAACAGTGCATGTTTTGTGGAAATCCACAGAGGCAGTTAATGAGCTCTGCTGAGACACTAATTACCTCACCTGTGAATGTTTGTGGTTTCCTGCAAAACATCTACTGTTGGCGGGCCTTGAGGATAGGGTTGGGCAACTGTGGTGTAAGAGACTGATGGTCTTGGCCAGCACTGAGCTCAAATAAATCGACAGGCAGATTGCTGGCTGAGGCACTGAGGGGTCAGGGACCACTGTACATAAGCTAGATTCTTGGCAGAGGTGGCCCACACAGCCCTCCTGGGCTGACACAACAAGCAAAAGTGCAAATGTCGGCAGCTTCCATGCCATTGAAAAAATGCATGAAAATGCATGTGTCATGCGCTAGGATGTTCCCAGGCGCATTATAACACAGCACACAGGGACACACACTGTAGTGTGAATGGTAACATAAATGTCTATAGACCAGTGACGGCTAACCTTGGCACTCCAGCTGTGACAAAACTACAAATCCCATCATGCCTCTGCCTCCCCGAGTGATGCTTAGAGCTGTCAGAGTATTGCAATGCCTCATGGGACTTGTAGTTCCACCACAGCTGGAGTGCCAAGGTTAGCCATCACTGCTATAGACATTTATACTGTATATGTGATGCTTCATGACAGACAGCACTGCACATATTAGAGGCAGGGGATCAGCAGGACTGCCAGGCAACTGGTATTGTTTAAAAGGAAATGAATATGGCAGCCTCCATATACTTCTCAATTCAGGTTCCCTTTAAATATTCCAGGGAATGTCAGGAGGAGGCTGCGGTTATCTGCGGTAGTCAGATAAGAAGGCTGCAGCTATTTATAACTCTACACTGGAAAAATGTTTATGGCAACAGTTTGGTCTCCAGGACCATGAAGCTCAGTATAGCAAGACGCTGATTGTAGATAACTTTCACTTAGCTGGATTACCTCTGACCCCTGCTTCAAATCATATTTAATCATTTTTTTTGTTTCAAGATCTTATAAAAAACACAAGTGTTTGGTACTGCTAAGCTACAGTGGGGCCGATTTATCAATAAAGGTGCCATGAAAGTCTGAGAAAAGAGAGAGATTGCTACATTATCTGTCATTTACTGCATTTAAACGTATAATTTTTTTCCTATTGTAAATTTTAAATTTTCTCCAGAACTAGAAGATCCTTTTGAAAACATTTTTTCCTCTAGTAGCCACTTTTCTCCTTAAAGGGAAGGTTCAGGGACACTAAAAAAAAAAACAAACTCGAAGTCCACTTACCTGGGGCTTCCTCCAGCCCGTGGCAGGCAGGAGGTGCCCTCGGCGCCGCTCTGCAGGCTCCCGGTGGTCTCCGGTGGCCGACCCGACCTGGCCAGGCCGGCGGCCTGGTCGGGCTTCTTCTGTGCTCCATTATGCGTGTCATGCCGGCGCGCTGACGTCATCGGACGTCCTCCAGGCTGTACTGCGCAGGCTCAGAACCACTGAGCCTGCGTGCGCAGTACAGCCTGGAGGACGTCCGATGACGTCAGCCCGCCGGCGTGACATGCATAATGGAGCGCAGAAGAAGCCCGACCTTGCCGCCAGCCTGGCCAGGTCGTGTCGGCCACCGGAGACCACCGGGAGCCTGCGGAGCGGCGCCGATGGCACCTCCTGCCTGCCACGGGCTGGAGGAAGCCCCAGGTAAGTGGACTTCGATTTTTTTATTTTTTTTTAGTGTCCCTGAACCTTCCCTTTAACATACCCAGCAAATCTGGTGATTCTAGCTCGTAAGGGGGCTTTGCTATTAACCACAAAAGTTGGCAAGTATTAGGCAAACAAAAATTATAATATATACATATATATATATATATATATATATATATATATATATATATATATGCGAATTTTCGCTTGAAGCAAAAATTGTACTTATTTTCGCAAAAATAATGCAAAAAGAATATTGGCATTTTCGCTCATCACTGAAAATAATAATATAACCTAGCTTCTTAGCTTGCAGCAATGTAGAATGCAGGAGAAACAGATGACATTTATCAGAAGACCTTATGGCTAATGGCTCTTGGGTAGTACACCAAGAAGAACAAACAAGTGTATTCTCAACTTCCTTATACAGACACAGGTTGTAATATGTGACCTTTGCTACTTTAACATTGCTACCCTGTGGTTATAGCTGGTAATGCATCGTATACACATAATAGACTGTTGTTGCTAAATACACATTCCAACAATGTTTCTCTGCAAATTAGAGAGCGTCATTATAGACAAGGGGCTCTTCCCTACCCTCAGTGCCCAGATGGTGAGGGTAGAAGTGTGTGATTTATGCTGGAATCTGAAAGAGGAGACTCACAAATATGAGCTTACACCATAGTCAAAGGAACCATTTTTGACCCCTGGTTTTATCATAAAGGATTGATATATAAAATGTACAAATATTTCGCTGAAACAAAAACACAATAAAATACAATATTAAAATACATTTAAAACCCTTTTCTTCTTTTTCGCCCATATCCTTTTTTTTTTTTTCTGCTTACGTTTATCTTCTTCCATCATGCTTCTTTAAACTATTTTAAGGTTCACCTGAAGTGAGAAACATGATGGCTGCCATATTGATTTATTTTTAAACAATACCAGTTGCCTGGCAGTCGTTCCCGATCATTCTGGCATCTGCAGTGTCTAAATCACAAACCTGAAACAAGCATGCTTGTTCAGGCTCTGTGGCTAAAAGTATTATAGGCAAATAATCAACAAGACAGCCAGGCAATTTGCATTGTTTAAAAGGAAATACATTTGTACGGAAATAAATCCTTTCACTTCAGGTGTCCTTTAATCTTGCAAGGAGCCTTTCTGCTTGTTCCTCCTCACTGCATTACTATTTGGAAGTCTTGTCAGTGCAACATTTGACTGAAGCAATAAGGATGCTTGGTTGAAATGTCAAATATTGAATTTCCTGCTAGGGAAGTATTTATATTTCTCACCGGTGCTTCCCATTTCTGAATTTTAATTATCCAATAAAAAGCGCTATCGTGAAATTCATATAGTATATGGGAAACTGAACATGCTTATGCACTAGCTGAAAGAAGCAGTGATTGACAGAAACATCTGGCCCACATTTGGTCATGAAGAGTTTGAGTCAAGCAAATAAATGAGGAGCAGGCGGAAGTTCAACTATTAAATCTTTCCTCTGTTCCTCCATTATCGTTTGGAATGCAGACTCTTGTGACAGGTACAAACTTTAAAAGACTAATTAACATTGCGGAGAGTATTATTGAGTCACCCTGGCTATCACTGGACCTACTCAATTAATCTAGGCTGAGAACCAGGGCCAACAGGATCAGGCCTGGAACACACTACAAAACGCTATCGCTAATCGCAATCTCGAGCGTTTTGTATGAGCGGTTTGCAAGCGATTAATTGAGCGGTTTCCAGCGTTTTTGCCAAAATGATTAGCGTTTTGTAAGCGTTAGCGATTTTAGTATAGTATTTTGCAATTTCATTGGTTAATTCAAATTGTTTTTGTTTTCCCCAAGATTTAGCCAGTGTGTTGTGATTTCTCTTGATTTAAACTGCCATACACACCTGATTTTGTTAATGGCATCATGTGGTCTTTAAAAGCAGATTCTCTCTGCATATTGTGTGGGTTTTGTAGAGGAGAGAGAAAAGAGAAGAGAGCTATTTAGTGTTTTTTTTGTGTGCTTCATCATGGAGATATGTGCTTTGAGCATCTTGATGACTGGAGCTGTTGTTGTGGTAAGACGCAGGCGCACATCGGTACTGGGTGCGCCCCATGGTACAGGAAAGGGACAGAAAGGGCCAGTTTAGGACACTCTATAACAGGGGTCCCCAAGCATTTTGGGTCGAGGGCCGGATCAACGTACTTCAGACTGCTGGGGGACCGAAGTATACATAAAATGATGTAGAAGTCTTTGTGGGCCAGACAGTGAAGCATACCCAGGTGACAACCTGCAGTGGATAGCAGTATCACCTAATGTGGAATTTGATTGGAAACCAGCGAATGACTGCTTTCTGGCTTCCATGTGGATGGGTGGTGCCAGCACTGCTATTCTATATGCGGACCACCAATATGTAAAGATGTAGCTGACCGCATCTATAAGTAATACAATTTGTGTGTGTGGGGGCTGGTAAAAAAAAGCCTCAGGGGGCAACATTCGGCCCACCGGCCTTAGTTTGAGGACCACTGCTCTATAATGACCTTCGTGCAGATGCAGAGAAGTTTTTTTGATATAGCAGGATGTCCATTTCAAGGTAAGAAGGCTGCTTATATTTGAAAAATGTTACATTGCATCATTAACTGCCATGTGGTTACTTGTTGTTTGTACATATGTTATAGTGAGGACCATCAGTTACATTATCTAAGGCAATGTTGTATCAATATCATGACACTCTAGTATGTAATGAAGCAATAGACAATGTGTTCAACCTCAGTTTAATATCACATACCTCATTCAATATATGTTATCGATAGACCTCAATTGTGTGTTGTGAATGCACACACTAAAGAAATCAGACCACAATGTTGTTTAAAGTAATCCAACATCAGAAACATGAATGGAGTCTCCTATACCAAGTTGAGGTCAAAGTTGTTGAACAAAGCAGCTATTTGTTGCCATATAGCAAGTGTAACATTAATCTTTGCTTTCATGTATGTAAAGCAGTCATTGTTGGTAATATAAATTATAAATGTGAAAATAAAATAAAGAAAATGTTTTCACATTTCTCATTAACAGTTAAAACTTTTATAATTTTGAACCTTTATTTGTGAAAACAACTGTATTATTGTAAGGATCCCTCCTGTAGCATATTGGTTGTGCATTCGCAATAAGTCTTATTGTCATTTGCAATCACTCTGCAGTTCAGGATGCTGTCAGGATTCCTCCTATGGTTTGCTGCAGTTGAACTCCAACCAGATAGCCCTGGATTTCCTGCATGCATGTTGTTGCATAATACTGCATGCATTTGTTATATTAGTCTTTCAGCTAGCATACTCCGCCCGACATAGCGTTCATCTCTCTGAGTTGTCGTTGGGTCTATGCTGTGAAAGTTGTTATTGTAAATGTATAATGCCTTGCTCTGTATTGTCATGTCTGCTGGACATTTGCTGACCTGTGGGGGTCAGTGAAGTCCTTCTGATCCTAATAGTTAGATTCTGCCAGCACCACGTTGGTGACTGGTAGTATTCCTTCTAGCCTTGGTCTTGAGGACGAACTATAGCAGCGGTTGCCATTAGTTCGTGCCTACCTGTTAGTCTTGTCTATCTCAGTGTGAATGTTGCCGTCGCTGAAACAGCGACTAGATTGGCTGGGCATTCCATTTGTCTGTCTTGTTAATTATCATTACTTGCGCTTTAGCTAGTGAGTTATTTGAGAGCTACATTTCATATATTGCGCATCAGCACGATATATATGTACTCTAGTTAGTCAGTATTGTATTATTGTAATATTGTATTGTGTACTGACCTTTGCCTGCCTCTCGACTACGAATCTGCCTAAGCCTTCCAATATGACTGACATCTGAATTAACGTGTATGACCCAAGCCTGTTACCGACTACCTCTGTTGTGTATTGTATCACATAGCATCTAGCCTGATAGGCGGCCCAAAGCTGCATTTGCTCTGGGCAATCTTGCTCCCTTGTTCATTACTCCTGTGTCCATCTGTGGAGCCTCTTCCATTATCCAGCTCTTAGCCTTGTTGCGCTGGGTGGTCAGCAAGTATGACCCCCCCAGCATTACAATTATATTGTTAGTTTAACATAATGTACATTTTTTTCTCTTATAGCTTTGATTTCCTTCTGGCAAAACTTAAAGATGGATTGCAGCACCAAGATACCAAAATGCGCAAAGCCATTTCACCAACAGAAAGATTACTGCTAACCTTGAGGTAAATAGTGTGTGCGCATATGAATAGACCTTTTTGGAAAGTAAAATATAACTTTTTCAATTACAAACTTAACATTAATCACCTCTGTAATTATTGCTTAACGTGTGTCCAATAACATTGTTTATGAAAGCATACATCTTAACTTTTACATGAGACACTACTGCAGCCAAATAGACCAGTATGGCTGCCAGGCAATTAGTACAGTGATAAATTAAAGAAATATGGCTGCATACATATCCCTTTCAACTACAGTTGAGCTTTATTGTTGTTTCTCCAAATATTTAACATAAGATATAAATAGAATTTTTGAATATGGTTTGTGCACAGATTATTTTGTGGCCAGATGTCTGAGATTGTCTAATGATTCCTACTATATTTTTTTTGTGTTAAGTAATTAAAGAGTAAAGTTATTTAACAAATATGTAATGGGTTCACTATTTGCACCCATCAAGGCCACCACAACAAAACTTAGAAAACATTAGGATTGTGTTGAAGTCTCAACACATAACTAATCTTCCTCTCGTCTTATGTCCAGAAAAGAGGTTTGGTTGGAGGCAGGATTCTCACTTGGTTGTTGAGGTCCTTCAGGAAATTATATTCATCTTATTATTTATTCATAAGTACGACAGGCTCAGCCATGCGTACATCTATGTCACAAAAAACAATCGATTGATGATGTTACATTCTATATTCAGCAGAGAGAATCATCCGGAAAGCACTCCCCTCTCTTGACCAAATTTTCAACTCTAGACTGCGCTCCAGAGCTAAAAAAAAAAAAAAAAAAAAAAAAATCACTAATGACCCGTCCCACTCAGGTTTCCGCTTCTTTTGTAGGCTCCCCTTAGGCCGGAGATTCCGATCCATCTGCACCAGAACCACAAGGCACAGGAACAGTTTCTTCCCCTCAGCCGTAAACTATGTGAACTCTTAGAACCCTCCTCATCCAACCACGACAAGTGGTGTCTGGTAGCTTCTAGCCTGACTGCACGGCTGCACACTTCATATATACATGTTCAAATGTGTCCAATTGCTGTAACTGTATCCTTTATATTCTCTGTCTGCTTACATGTATGTATCGTATGTCCTGCTCATTCTCACACTAGCCCTGTACTTGCCAAACCCAATTCTGGGCACGGCCCAGTCGTGCTTGGCGAAATAAAAGATTCTGATTCTGATATAACACAGGATGTAATATATATATATATATATATATATAAATAAATAATATACATACGTACATACATACATACTTTTAACAATATTTCATCATACAAAAGTATCCTGAAGCTTGGGTGACAGCATATTCCATGTCAAACCAGCCTCCTCATACAGTTCTTTTGTAATTTTAGTCCAGATTTCGTTGGCTAGCTGGTTAATTTTGTGGTCTTTGTTGCTTTTGTTATAAAGAACATCATGTGGCTGCACTTTGGATATCACATCCTCCATTGTAAACCACTTTTTCTTTGCCATTTTCGTCAGGAATGCTCTGTCCACACAGCCTGGAGCCAGAGGCGGCCTTAGAGTAGGCGGGGCCTTGGGCAAGAGTCATATGTGGGCCTAGAGCCATAAGTGTAGGCCATATACCGTACCACCAGGCTTGTCCACTTCTAATGCAGTACACCTTATTGTTTGAAAACAATTAAGTTTGTTAAAGGCCACTAAGCCAATTAATAAACTGGAGGTGGGTACTAAACTGGCTCGGGAACTACGGATGGGTACCAGGCTGGCTGGATTGGTAGAGACTGGCTGGGGAGCTTGGGATAGATAAAAGTTGGCTGGGAACTTAGGGGTGTGTACCAGACTCGCTGGGGATAGGTGCTAGGCTGAATGGGAAGCTGGGGAGCTCCACATGCCTTTTTTGCACCACCACTAGGGGGCAGGTTGATATGTGTTGTGTTTGTTGGCCGACCAGGAAGAACAAGGCTCTCAGTGCGAGTGCAGTGGGCATGACTGCGGGGCCCCCTTCAGGTGCGGGGCCTAGGGCGATCGCCCCACTTGCCACCCCCTAAGGCCGCCTCTGCCTGGAGCTCTGTCACACTTCCATTCATCCAGCAGAAGTCAACAGGAAATACAAAACTTATAGCATTCTGGGAAGCACTAAGCCTTCTGAGTACTTTCTGCGCTTTTAAATCGCTACCAAAGTGCTCTGCATAGCGATTTCACAGCGATTATACACTTTACATCGAAGCGCAAACTCATGCCCTGCGCTTGTGATTTTGGGAATCGCAATCGCTCCAGTGGAAGTTGGCCCATCCATTAACATTAGCTGAGCGTTTAGGGAAATCATTAGTTTTCAAGCGCTCCCTAAATGCTCAGAAAATCGCTCTAGTGGGTTCCAGCTCTAACGCACGACCCCATCACCATCCCAGCAGTCGTTAACTTCAACCTTCTACCATCAGGTCGCCGCTGTAGAACCATCCTCACCAAAACCTTCAGGCACACCTTCTTCCCCAGGCAGTCTTTCTCCCTGAAATCAAGAAAAACAAAAGTTTGCTTTCTTAAAACAGAAAGAATTTGCAATAATTCAGGTTGGAGTGAGCTTGAGACGTCTCCCAGTGCATCACTGCTGAATATATGCAAATTATATATGCAAATGAAATCAAGTTGCCATCCCAGCAAAACCCTCCAGCCTCCCACACCCTATTTTCCTGGTAACCTTTGCATCACCAAACCTAGAACTAAATGACTATGTCTATACATGTTCATTACTATCTGCTAACTGTACAATTGCCAATGCCATGTGTACTATTAATAATTCTGGGTGTGACTACCATCATACTTGCGAATAAAGCGGATTCTATGCTGCACACGGATTCGGATGGGTGCTGAGGCTGGATGTGACGAAACTGGACAATATATAGGAAAAAAATGATGGGAGAAGATAAAAAAACATAGAAGAACAGCAAGCAGATAAAGGGGTACAGATGTGAAGAAAGAAGCATACCGAAGACCATAGATTTCACAGTTTTGTAATGCTGTGTATCCTTGCATGGTACCGTCAAAGCGGATGTCACCCGCCGTTGCACAGCCTGAATATTTATAATTACATAATACATGATAAATGCTGCCATCTCTGACCGGCTATATATATGAAAAAGTGTATGCATGCGTTGCCTCCCCATACATGTGACTAAAGCTTCAACTGTGCAATACCTCACACTTTTGTTTTTTTGCTGCTCAAATTGAGGGGGAGGAGACTTCCCAAAATATAAAACTATTAAAATCAGTCTAAAAAGTATTACTTACCTCACTGATGACACATATAGCAGAAAAGGCATTTTAGTGCTAATAAAACACAACAGACAATGCGGTTCGCGGGTCGTAGCCCGCTTCTTCAGTGTAACAGTGTCTACAAGCAGTTTGGCTCTGAGCACCTATTAGTGGTCACTTATTAACATGATTGCTTTGACAAAGTGCCTTCTTCAGTTTTGGATTTAGTTGAGTTTTATAGGAATGTGTTAAATAAGAATTTATTGTTGAACAATACATCTGCTTTAAAGGACTGTATAGGCTGCTATACAGGGAGTGCAGAATTATTAGGCAAGTTGTATTTTTGAGGAATAATTGTATTATTGAACAACAACCATGTTCTCAATGAACCCAAAAAACTCATTAATATCAAAGCTGAATATTTTTGAAAGTAGTTTTTAGTTTGTTTTTTGTTTTAGCTATTTTAGGGGGATATCTGTGTGTGCAGGTGACTATTACTGTGCATAATTATTAGGCAACTTAACAAAAAACAAATATATACCCATTTCAATTATTTATTTTTACCAGTGAAACCAATATAACATCTCAACATTCACAAATATACATTTCTGACATTCAAAAACAAAATCAGTGACCAATATAGCCACCTTTCTTTGCAAGGACACTCAAAAGCCTGCCATCCATGGATTCTGTCAGTGTTTTGATCTGTTCACCATCAACATTGCGTGCAGCAGCAACCACAGCCTCCCAGACACTGTTCAGAGAGGTGTACTGTTTTCCCTCCTTGTAAATCACACATTTTATGATGGACCACAGGTTTTCAATGGGGTTCAGATCAGGTGAACAAGGAGGCCATGTCATTCGTTTTTCTTCTTTTATACCCTTTCTTGCCAGCCACACTGTGGAGTACTTGGACGCGTGTGATGGAGCATTGTCCTGCGTGAAAATCATGTTTTTCTCGAAGGATGCAGACTTCTTCCTGTACCACTGCTTGAAGAAAGTGTCTTCCAGAAACTGGCAGTAGGACTGGGAGTTGAGCTTGACTCCATCCTCAACCCGAAAAGGCCCCACAAGCTCATCTTTGACGATACCAGCCCAAACCAGTACTCCACCTCCACCTTGCTGGCGTCTGAGTCGGACTGGAGCTCTCTGCCCTTTACCAATCCAGCCACGGGCCCATCCATCTGGCCCATCAAGACTCACTCTCATGTCATCAGTCCATAAAACCTTAGAAAAATCAGTCTTGAGATATTTCTTGGCCCAGTCTTGACGTTTCAGCTGGTGTGTCTTGTTCAGTGGTGGTCGTCTTTCAGCCTTTCTTACCTTGGCCATGTCTCTGAGTATTGCACACCTTGTGCTTTTGGGCACTCCAGTGATGTTGCAGCTCTGAAATATGGCCAAACTGGTGGCAAGTGGCATCTTGGCAGCTGAATGTTTGACTTTTCTCAGTTCATGGGCAGTTATTTTGCGCCTTGGTTTTTCCACACGCTTCTTGCGACCCTGTTGACTATTTTGAATGAAACGCTTGATTGTTTGATGATCACGCTTCAGAAGCTTTGCAATTTTAAGAGTGCTGCATCCCTCTGCAAGCTATCTCACTATTTTTGACTTTTCTGAGCATGTCAAGTCCTTCTTTTGACGCATTTTGCCAAAGGAAAGGAAGTTGCCTAATAATTATGCACACCTGATATAGGGTGTTGATGTCATTAGACCACACCCCTTCTCATTACAGAGATCCACATCACCTAATATGCTTAATTAGTAGTAGGCTTTTGAGCCTTCACAGCCTGGAGTAAGACAACATGCATAAAGAGGATGATGTGGTCAAAATACTCATTTGCCTAATAATTCTGCACTCCCTGTATTTCCCTTTTAACCAATACCAGTTGCCTGGCTATCCTGCTGATCATCTGCCTTTAATACTTTTAGCCACAGACCCTGAACAAGCATGCAGTAGATCAGAGGTTTCTGACATTATTGTCAGATCTGACAAGGTTAGCGCATGCTTGTTTCTGGTGTGATTCAGACACTACTGCAGCCAAATAGATCAGCAGGGCTGCCAGGCAACTGGTATTGTTTAAAATGAAATAAATATGGCAGCCTTCATATTCTTCTCACTTCAGTTATCCTTTAAAGTACACTTGTAATATTAAAAAAAAGAAAGTAAGACTCAGTACTTACCTCAGTGGGGGAGAGCCTCTAGAATGGTCCAGACAGGGCCGGCCCGCTCATGAGGTGGGGTGAAACATTTGCCTCAGGTGGCATTTCTGGGGGGAGTGGCATCTGCCTGTCTATGGGTGCGGGGGGCCGCCCGCCGAGCTGGAGGGGTAGCGGGCAGAAAGGGGGTAGTGGGCCTAGCGGTGGGGAGGGGGGTCAGACCCCCCTCCCTCGCCTGGGTCCCCCGATCTGTGTTCCCCTCCAGCTTTAAAAAGTGAAGTACCAGCTCTATGATTAAGAGGCAACGGGTGTGAATCACTCACCTTTTCCGCATTCCAGCGTTCGCTCCACTGACGTCATTTCCTGCAACGCCGCCCACTGTATTGTAAGTGTATGGCGTTGCAGGAAGTGACGTCAGTGAAGCGCACGATGGAACGCGGAAGAGGTGAGTGATCCCCGCCCGTTGCCTCTTAATCTTAGAGCTGGTACTTCACTTTTTAAAGCTGGAGGGGAGCGCAGATCGGGGGACCCAGGCAAAGGAGGGGGGGGGGCCGACCCCCCTCCCCACCACTAGGCCCAATACCCCTTTCCTGCCCTCTACCCCTCCAGCTCGGCGGCCCCCCCACCCACGGACCGGGGGGGGGGGGGGGGGGGGGTCGGAGAATTTTTTCTAATTTTGCCTCAGGCGGCAAAAAGTCTAGGGCCGGCCCTGGGTCCAGAGGCTCACTCTTACCTCAGTTGGGGGGAGCCTCTGGAATGGCCCAGAGGCATATACTAACCTTAGTAGGGGGGACCTCTGTAATGGCCAAGAGGCTTGTACTTACCTCAGTAGGGGGGAGCCTCTGGAATGGTCCAGTGGCTTCTTGGGTTTCCCTACGCCCCTCCTGGGCAGAGCTGGGATTTTCTAAATAGGGATGGACAATGAGATGCAAATAATTCCAAGATGATCCAGGATTATGTAAATTTTTGTAAACAAAAATAGCCCCACGAAGGTTTACTTTGACTGGTCCATCTTGAAGTTGCGTATAGTGGCACACAGAATTTGTATATTCCTGTATCAAGTTGGAATTAATTGCAGCTCACTGATTATCTCTACCTTTAAACAATCTTTGCCATTAAAGTCGGCCCGCACTCCTCTCCATGTACAAACGCGTAGCAGCAAGGAGCCAACCGTGCATGGCTTTCTCTAAGTGCACGAGCAGCTTTGTGCTATTGCGCAGGCGCGGACCCACCGGTGCCTGCACATTGCAGTTACGCTTGCACATGGAGTGGAGTGTAGCTGCTAAGATGAAGAGGGTCTGGCTGGCAGTGGAGAGGTCGGTAGGATCATGGAAGCCTCTGGAGTATCCAGAGGCTTCCCCCTACTGACATATGTCCAGTACCTTTCTTAGAGGTTACAGGCATACTTTAATAAACCATATATTTTAAGCTCTATATGATTTTCTTCAGTCACAATGGCAGCCTGTAGCCTAATCTAAGCTACATACACCCTTCTTCCTGTGGCATAACATAAAACTGAATGGCAATCCATGCTAGCAGTCGCTAAACTGTAGAGCTACAGATTGCTGAATCTTATAAAGTGAACCTCCAGACTAAAAAAAATCTACTCAGCAGCACTGTAAAAGGCTTGGTGTGTTTTTTTTTTTTGTTTCAATAGTTTTTATTAGATTTTATAAGACAAGATGTATACAAAAACTAAACAATCAATCAGTACAAAGGTAGTAACCAAGAACAAATTATTGTCAAATATGGAATTAGACAATAGTTAACCACTTTGTCCTCCTTGACGTATAAAAACGTCAAGGAGGACAGGCGCGCTCCCGCGGCCGATCGCGCGCGTGCACGCGCACTCCCGGCCGCGGAGTCGGTAGCCACGGAATCAATGTATCGGGCTGGGGAGCCCGATCATTGATTCCTCTCCCCCGCTGAAAAAGCGACAGCTTCTCTCGGAAGCTTCGCTCTTTCTGAAGCTGTGTCCCTCTAAGCGTACATTGTACGCTTAGAGTGACGTCATGTAAAAAAAATTGAGATTGCCATCTTGTGGCCAAAAAGTAAAACTACAAGCAAATACCCAAAAACATTACACAACACCAATATTTCCCCAAATAAAACACTTTTATATCCCACCCTCCCAAAAATGCCCACATAAAATGTTTAATAAAAAAAAACAAAAAAAAACATTACTATAAAAAAAAACATAAATATTTACCTAAGGGTCTAAACTTTTTAAATATCTATGTAAAGATGAAATATTTCTCTCTATTTTTTTTTTATAAGCTTGTAAATAGTGATGTATGCAAAACGGAAAAAATGCTCTTTTATTTCCAAATAAAATATTGTCGCGATACATTGTGATAGGGACATAATTTAAATGGTGAAATAACCGTGACAAATGGGCAATAACAATACGTGGGTTTTAATTATGGAGGCATGTATTATTTTAAAACTATAATGGCCGAAAACTGACAAATAATGAATTTTTTCATTTTTTTTTTCTTATTCTTCCTGTTAAAATGCATTTACAGTAAATTGGCTCTTAGCAAAATGTACCCCCCAAAGAAAGCCTAATTGGTGGCGGAAAAAACAAGATATAGATCAGTTCATTGTGATTAGTAGTGATAAAGTTATAGGCTAATGAATGGGAGGTGAACATTGCTCGGATGCATAAGCTGAAAACGACTGAGATGTTAAGTGGTTAAACATTGAGCGAACAAAATGCCTAGAGGACGTTTATGTTATGGAAACATTATAAAACTGTAACACGGCTTGGTGTTTTTTTAACAGTTTCACAGCATCAGAACTTTGCTTTACTTACCAAAGCATCATTTTTTAGCTGCATTTTAGCTAAGCTCCGCCCCATCAAAGAAAACTGCCTGGGCATTTTCCCCTGACACTGTGCAAAGCATGATGGGATTTCTGATGTTGTTGTTCTCGTTGCCTAGCAACTGGGAGGAGTGATCAGGACACAGGACAGTTGGAACCGTGTCTCATGCTCCCTGTCACCTCCCTTCAACCAAAAAGATGGCTGCCCTCATGAAATCACAAACATTTTTCTGTTCTTTTAAAACAGGGTGGGTAAGAGATTATATTACCTATCTATTTTAATTAACATAACTAATATAACTTAACCACTTTACCCCCGCCCGTACGAATTTCTCCATCCCTTTTTCCATCCTTTAACCCCCAGGGACGGAGAAATCCGTACTTTCCGTGCTCCCGCTGCTGCCCGCGCTTCCGCTCGTAAACACGCCACCGGCCGCTTGTAAACACGCCGCCCGCCCGGAGATCAATGAACGGGAAAATCCATTCCCGTTCGTTGATCTAAGCCCCGCAATGATCCGCTGCTCTCCGATGAGCAGCGCGATCATTGTGAAAAAAAAAAAACAACACTTACCCAGCCTCCTAGTACTTCCTCCAAGAGTCCGGAAGGACGCTTGGAGGTCGCATTAAACAAAAAGTTACTGTGGCCATCTTGTGGCCAAATAGTAAAAACTACACCCTAAACATTTTTCACATACAAATAAATTACTTTTACACAAAGAATTAACTTGTTACCTCCCACACTCCCAATTTTTTTTTTTTTTTGTAATTAAAAAAAAATTAAATACAATTTACAATAAAAAAAAATACATAAATAGTTACCTTAGGGACTGAACTTTTTAAATATTTATGTCAGGAGGGTACAACACTGTTACTTTATAAACTATGGGCCTGTAATTAGGGATGGACGCAAAACTGAAAAAAATGCACCTTTATTTCCAAATAAAATATTGGTGCCAAACATTGTGATAGGGACATAATTTAAACGGTTTTATAACCGGGACAAAAGGGCAAATACATTTCATGGGTTTTAATTACAGTAGCATGCATTATTTAAAAACTATAATGGCCGAAAACTGAAAAATAATTAATTTTCCCACATTTTTTTCCTATTTTCCCATTAAAACACATTTAGAATAAAAATTCTTGGCATAATGTCCCACCTAAAGAAAGCCTAATTGGTGGTGGAAAAAACAAGATATAGTTCGTTTAATTGTGATAAGTAATGATAAAGTTATAGACGAATGAATGGAAGGAGCGCTGAAAGGTGAAAATTGCTCTGGTGGTCAGGGGGTAAAACCCCTCAGTGGTGAATGACAGTATTTTTGTTTAGGCTGAAGGTCCTCTTTAAGCTTTATTACAGCGCATGCAGGAGTATGACCTGTGCTAAGGCATTCTGCTAGCAAGAGTCCCCTGACTGGTTGGGTTAGTCTAAACAGACTATCGTGTTGAGGCTCCTCCCAGAGACAACACAGACATGTCAGTGAGCATACTGTGTGCACGTTATTTAATCTTTTATCGATAAAACTCCAGCACAGTTTCTGCTGGGAGGATTCACAGATGTAGTCAAGAAACATGCTGAAATACTGTATTATTTTATTTCTGTGCTTGCAAACTAAATGGTAATCTGTCACTCTCCTTTTTTACACACAGGACATTCAGACAGTATTGCCAAGATATGTGATGATTCATATGTCCTTACACAGTTGATCCACTGATCTAGAGTCATGTGACAATGTTGTCTGTTAACTAGGCAGTTTTACATAAAGTTTACTCAGACAGCAGAAAGAAAAAAAAAAAAAAAAAAAAGATAAAAGTTTGTGTTCCTGGGAGAAACCAAAGCATGGTGTCCGTGTGCAGTTTATCCTCCATCAGAGATCTGCTGTAACTTACAAGATAAGATTAGAAAGCAGCATCAGGCCAGCTATTCCATCTCTTAAAGTATACCCGAAGTGACATGTGACATGATGATATAGACATGTGTATGTACAGTGCCTAGCACACTAACAACTATGCTGTGTTCCTTTTTTTCTTTCTCTGTCTGAAAGTGTTAAATATCAGGTATGCAAGTGGCTGACTCAGGACAGGAAGTGACTACAGTGTGACCCTCACTGATAGGAAATTCCAACTATAAAAACTCTTTCTTAGCAGAAAATGGCTTTTGAGAGCAAGAAAGAGATAAAAAGGGTAATTTCTTATCAGTGAAGGTCACACTGTAGTCACTTCCTGTCTGAGTCAGGACTGAGTCATCCACTTACACACCTGATATTTAACTCTTTTAGACAGAGAAAGAAAAAAAAGAACACAGCATAGCTATTTGTGTGCTAGGCACTGTACATACCCATGTCTATCTCATGTCACATCGGGTATCCTTTAAATCAAAATGGCAGCAAGTATCCTTATTCCTTCACATAATTTTAGTATTCTGCAGGCTCATGCTAAACTTGTTTGATACGCTTTGATTGACTTCTTCCCACATTGAGCTGCTTTTGATCCATGTATTGCTACCATTAGGAAACATTTTTGTACTTCCCTGGGTAACATCGGTGCCTGCGTAGTCCTCACTGAGCAGGCATCTGTGTTACGCATTAGCCCAGTTGAAGTTGCGTGCACCAAGTGCCAGGAAGCACTCGCATACTAGCAGGTTTCCTATTGGGGTGCAAGATTTGAAGGGGATTGTGACATTTGAATCCTTCATGAACTGTGACTGGTACATGACGTTTTCTGTCACAAGGAGAGTGGACAAGGCTGAAGGAAAAACACTCACTGGTGGTATAGTGGGTGCCTGAGTATAAACACAGGACATGTCCTGAAACCACATTGCCAGACATCATAAATGACTAATGTGTAACTAGAGTGCTATGTACCGTAGTTACTCTATAACTAACCAAGCTTGCTCATTGTCTGTGTAACAATTTGGCTGAACCCCCATGAAGTTCAAACTTTTTTTTTTTAATTGTTTCCATAATTTATTTTATTGACAAGAACCAGTACAGAATAGATAAGGCCTTGTTTATATTACAATATGTCATGTTAAATCAATAAGGCTTATTCAGAAGTATATGCAGTACAAATACAGAAATGAAAAATTCCCACCCGACGCGCAGCTCTAACTTAACATAACATATGAAAACTTAGTAAATAGGCCGCCTAGATGTTATCTTTTTGTATCAGACAAGTCATCTGCAGAAAAATATTCTGTTATCAAAATGTGGATGATGCCACTACCCCCTTTCCCCCGTTGAAGTTAAAAGACAACTGAAGTGAGGGGTCTGGAGGCAGCCATATTTATTTCCTTTTAAGCAATGCCAGTTTCCTGGCAGCCCTAGTGATCCATCTGGCTGCAGCAGTGTCTGAATAACACCAGAAACAAGCATGCAGCTAATCTTGTCAGATCTGACAATGTAAGAAATACCTGATCTGCTGCATGCTTGTTCAGGGGCTAAGGCTAAAGGTATTAGAGGCAGAGGATTAGCAGGCTAGCCAGGCAACTGGTATTGCTTAAAAGGAAATAAATATGGCAGCTTCCATATTTCTCTCATTTCAGTTATCCTTTAACACTATAAAGAGAGGGGCATGGTCAAAACTCTCTTAGGGTCGGTATACACTTGGCGCTTGGAGCGTTGCTTGCCTGCAATCGTGATTTGTGTGCAAAATCTTGAGATTCAGCGCTTGTGATTCCCGTTCAATATCCTCTGTAGAAGTGCGGTTAGCATGAAATGGCGGTCAGGCTACCAGTGCCCTGCACCCACCCACTGCCTGCTCACCAGGACCGATATGTGTATTTCAACTTGTTTGAACCACCTATGCTCACAACAATTGTTGATTGCTTGCTGCTTTTCATATCTACTAATAAATACTGCAGTGCAGATTGCAGTGCCGACCGTCACATATCTATCTATATCTCTCTCTCTCATGTTACAGTATACAAGTTTTTATTACAAGTGAATTATATGCACTCCTGTCAGGGATTCTCACAGTTTCTCAGCATGACAAGCTGAAACAGAGAGCAGAGACTTCTCTGAGAAAGATAAACAAAGTACACACACAGAGCCTGCAGAGGGAATGCATAACTTCTCCCTATCATAGCAGAGGCAGCACTCCTCTCTGTGTCGACAAAGCCTGACAAAGGAAAGAAGATTAGATATATTACAGAGACAGTGCAACTAGAAGTCTGCAGTAATCCAGAGCACATCAGAACAGGTATAGGAACTTATAGGATAGAAGAAATAAGGCTGAAAATTTTGTTGCAGAGTGTCTTTAATAGAACATTAGTAGCAAAGAAAAAAAAAAGTGTATCATATTTTTATTTTCAGTTATACAGCTTTTTTTTTCATAACATTGCACCATTCTGTCATATTTGCAATTACTGTATTTTTAACTATGAAACCTATGACCCTTTGAACTCCCCTGCAGTAAAACTTTATCTGAAGCTGCCTCTCACTGTTTCTTTGATGTAGAAGTGCTTCAGAAAATAGGACTGTCTCCGTCCCAAGTTGGGTTGGAGAGCTCAGAGCAGCCCTTTTGCATAGATAACAGAAATGTCTTACGGTAACTATTCTGTACTGAAAACAATATAAGACTATGAGGTTGATTCACAAAGCTTAATGACAGCAGCGAGTGTTGTAATCCCCTGCGCACGCTATGCAGCCATAGCATGCGCTGTTAAATTAAGCTCGAGTTTAAAAAGTCGAGCGCATTGTTATACTTAACAAGAGCTCCACTAAACCCGCCCGGAACCTGGCGGGTCCAGTAGCTTCAAAGTACGATATTCCTGCACTTTAATTGGCCCTGTAGGCTGCCTGTCACTTGACATTCAGGCTACTATTATACTAAGTGAATCAACCTCTATCTTCTTTGCTACTAATGTTCTATTTTTTAGGTGTACTACACATATTCATAATTTATTGTCTCATACATTTATTTTCACTTCAGATTCCTTTTAATTTGGTAAAGGCCAGCAAAGGGCTCCTAACCAGGTACTGTAAAATCTAAGCTGTACAATACAAGGATATGTCCAGTACTGCAGGGAGTGTTTATTCATTACATCAATAGTTGTGACACATTAAACAAATGGCTTCGATGTACCATATTAACATCACCTGAAATGCCGAACGGATCCTCTTTTATTATACAAGTTACGCTAGTTTCACCTTGTCCAGAGCATGCAGCTGGTTTTGCGTCTTGGAATTTGTTGTTTTATTCATGTTACTTTCGTCACTAATTACCAATTCTGTATTTTGTATATTGATGGCAGCAAAGGCCGGGCTGAGGCAGAGGTTCAAGAGGTACTCTGGGTGCAGAGCCTGTGGCCCCCCTCTCCCGGCCAAATACAGAGTATGCAAGCTGGAACAGTTACCGTTCTCAACGCTGCCAGGATCCCTCTTCACCCTGTCGCACAGTCTCCTCTCTCAGACATCCTTTAGTGGCCCCTCTCATTATGAGCATGGGGGGGGGGGGGGGGGGGAATCAGAGAGGGGACATAGCTTCTGTGGGGCAGAATTAAGTGGGAACCCCAATTAAGATAGGCAAATATTCCAGCTCACTCTGCATATTGCATATGGGGGTTGGAGGCTGCCTAATACTGGGGGCACATCTGACTATACTGGGAAGGGGAGGGAGAGGGCTACCTAATACTGTGGCACATCCTGCTATATATACTGGCAAAGGAGGCAACTTAATACTGAGAGCACATCTATCCATGCAGAGGAGGGTGGCTACCTCATACTGAGGGCATATCTGACTGACTATCTATACGGGGAAGGGGGGGCTACCTAATACTGGGGGCACATCTGACCATCTAAATTGGGCAGGGGGTCTTCCTAATACAGGGGGGGGGGGACATTGTTATCTATACTGAGGTGGGAACAATTGGGGTGGGGGGGGACACAATTTGGAATCTCCGCCACTAGAGCTTGAGTATCTTGTTTTGGCCCCGCATGCGATGCTCCAGTGTGAACCTAGCCCTGGACTCTTACAGAATATGTATCCTGATGAAAGTTCAGGTGAGTTGCTGGGGGGGGGAGGGGGGATTTAAGTCTAGAGCTAATGCTTTAGATCTATTGAAAAGTGCCCCGGATCAAGTGTAAATCGGCTGTACCCTGAATCTTCAAAGGAAGGCAAAGCAGCGTCCTCGCTGTTGGCATGGCACAGACAACTTCACCCTCACATAATGTTTGCAGGCAAGTTTGAATAATCTGACTAATTGATCACCTGGGTGGGAGAGTGACACAGGGTGCTATTGGTTGGGGTGGAAGGGTGACACTGGGTGGGGTAGAAGGGGCTGGCTGGAAATTAGTATACTTTAGGGGACCTTGCAGGAAACCTCATAGTGAACATTTCTTTAATCACAGCACCCTCAATAGCAAGAAACATTGAGATTGGCTAAATAGTGTGGCCGTAGTTTACTACAACTTACTGGAAACCTAGCAATTGTATTAGCTGAATTTCCCTATAAGGTTTCCGGCTAGGTCCCCTAAAGGAGGTTTCGTTTGGACGTCACATGGGGTATGTGTACAAACGGTCCGCCTTATCAGCCGGACGATCGTTAGTACACATGCCCAATTTGACGTCCAAATGACCGGTCGTTTGGAAAAATCAGACGTGTGTATGTACCTTGAAGGAGACTAGCACTGGACACTGATCATGCAGGCAGGAGGTAGGCCACTCAGAGTCCCGCAGTGAACCTGGGACAGAGGACCCTAAATCTAGTACCTCTTTCAGGTAAAGCAGGACATCTGGTCACCGTACATGAAGGCCAGCCAGCACAGCATTTCAGTGGACTACCAGTGCAGCATGACGACCTGCACAGCATAACCACCTGACAACATTTTTCATCAACACTGACCTGGTGCCCTATATCTCCTGGGACCCTAGCAATGCCCCTGTGAAGGTTCGAATCTTACCTCACTCTATTAAAAATGTCTAGATTTCTAATTTAAACTTTTTTTTTGTACCTAATGCAAAGCTGCATTATTTTTTCAGAGTTGATAGAATTCCAGAGAAGAGTAATACGCAAATAAATGTACTCTTAACTGCAGAATAAAATATAAGCACACCATAAATCCAGGGCGTGCACACATCAGCCACCCTGATAGTATCTGGAAATCAGAGCCAGAAGGGCTGTGTGTGTGTGAAGTGTCTGTAATAGCAAGTGTGGCAGGTAGAAGGTTGCAGCTCAGTCACATCATCTCACTCCAGCTGCTGCTCATACTTCCTGTGGTTATGCGGCACCTTTGCTCCACTCTTTGTTTCTAAGGGGAAGATGTTGACAGCTGGACACAGTGAGGATACGGAAAGCGGAAGTACCGGCTCCCCGGGCATGGCAGCGTTCCTTGTGCTGCTCCTAGCCGGGGTGGCCGCCGCCTCTCGCGGAGACCGGGAGCCAGTATACAGGGAGTGTGTGAATACCTGCGAGCAGATGAACTGTACCGGGAGCCGCCTGCAGGACTTCCGGGCTGAGCAGCCCCTCTACATGAGACTGACTGGTGAGAGCTCCCTCTAGTGGAAGCTGTACTGCAAAGGCGCTTTCTACATATATGTACATATATGTAGGGCTGTATATCAGCACAATCAGCTGCCCCTTATTAAAATTCAGCTTTTTCTAGCACTGCTGCTTTTTCCCACACCACTGAATATAAAACAAAGCACAGTATTGGCTGTTGGCGGTGATCAATCAGATGCAAATAATTTCTCCTTGCATTCAAATTTCATGTAAATTATATGCAGCACGGAATTGGATCAATCATAATAATTTCCAGTCAATTTTTATTGGTCTAATATTTGAATGCTAGGAGAAATATTTGCATGTCGTTGATCATCCTTATCAGCGATTTATAGCCAAACTGCAAGATTTGTTTTTTATTTTAGTACAGAAGGGAGTAACAAATTTAAGGGTCTTTTATTGTGACCTGTGTCCCCATTGAAAAAATGTTCACCTTACTTGTGTACCTCCTTGGAGCTTTGTTGTTTTAATATGAAAGATTCTGGGAATGAAAAATCTTGGGACAGAAAATCAGCAGCAGCAATAAAAACTGGTGTGAATTGTAACAGTTTACCTCTCAAGAATTACATTATTTGCCTTTTCCATGTCTAAGCATACAGCATCTTTCAAACCCTTACTGTAAGGGGCACTGGCAGGACTGTGTCAGCCTCCCTCCCGCACAGTGCATGTTACAAAATAAATTTTCATATATGATGAAAGGAAAAAAAATGTATGTGCAGACTCATGGCTGGGGAAGTGGTCCTGTCATGTGCGTTACACGTGGAGGGGACGTAAGCCTCACAGAAATGAGATTTATTTGGGCACAAGCAGCATTATTTTTTTTCTGTTTTTCTTTTGATTAGGCTGGGTGTGCTTGGATGACTGTCGGTACCAGTGTATGTGGGACACAGTGTCTTTGTATCTTAAGGAAGGATATGCCGTCCCCCAGTTTCATGGCAAGGTATTGTGTGATTTCACTTTTATTATTCATTTTCACTACTCATGTTATTATTAAAACATATTGTTATAAAATGTTATCCCTTAGGCCTGGTTCACATTAGCATTCGCTGTCCGGATTCGCCTGATCGAATCCGGACCGTATACTGTACAAACGGAACATACGTTCCGCATAGCAATGCAAAGTCTATGCGGACGTTCACATGCCTCCGTTCCGTACAGAATGGAGCCGGATCGGATCCGGACTCCGGACACTTTTCCAACAAGCGCTATTTTTCGGGTCCGGATCATCCGGACCACGCACCTGGACCGGAGCCTGACTGCACCATCCGGAAATAGAAACCTATGGGGAATGGAAAGCACAGAACACACAGGATACAAACACCTGACGTTCTACCCCACTTCCTATGCGTTTTCTAGCGGACATTTTGGATGGGGACACATGGGCCAAGCATTTCTGGAGTGGAGCAGCAGTGACTAACGTGCTGGAGCTGTTTGGCAGTATGTCGGAGGTGGAGGTGAGGCCTAAAGAGCGGAGGACCTTATTCTACAGGTGCACCTTCTGCTGACCTCCCAGACCCCAACAATTATATAGTTTTATTTATACCTTTTACCAAACGGATCCGGATCGCAGCCGTATACATACCTGATGCAACCGGACCGGATCCGATCCGTTTGGCACAGAAACGCAAGTGTGAACGGGGCCTAAATCAAACAGGTTTAGTTTAATTGTTTATTTCAAGCAGCAGAATCCTCCTCACTGATACTTTTATGAACGGGGGATGTCGCATCCCAAATTAGTAATGTAATATTACTTACCTTTTCTAAACTGTCATATGGGCGGGTGGGAGGCATATCTGGGACCTTCATAATGTTTCAACCTCACATGCAGGTCGAGCCCTGGCAAGAGTTCTTCTGCAGCTATCATGTGATTGCTCTGTGGATCCTAACTAACTGGAGTTTATTGGCTACGTCCACATGTATTTATTCCCAGCTGTGGGCAAAAATAGTAACACAGATCTGGCCCTTATGCCCAGATATTCCTCTTAATAGGATATTAGGTACACATAACGTGGCTGCTTCCAGCACTGTGACATGATAATATAGTGATTATTACACCAATGACCTTGTAAAACAAGCGAAAGGCATGTTAACTGTATAGGCAGTACGGATTTGGGATACTGTGTTATTCCGGGTGTATTTATGCCTTAAACTCCATTAGACACTGCCCATGGTTTGCTATGGTGGAAGAGCCTGAATGAATCAGCAAACTTAGTGTGTTTTTTTTTTTTTAAGTGGCAAATATCTAGAATAAATTTTGAACTTAAAGGACACCTGAAGTCATATGGAGGCTGCCATATGTATTTCCTTTTAAACAATGCCAGTTACCTGGCTGCCCTGCTTATCTTTCTGGCAACAGTGGTATCTGACTCATACATCTGAAACAAGCATGTGACACATTCAGTCATACCCTGATTGACATGCTTGTTCAGGGTCTATGGTGAAAGTATTAGGGCTCAGGCACACTATAAGCGCTTTTCAGGTTGCTTTTTGGCCATCAGAGCTTTCTGAGAGCTTTTTAAAAAATGCTCCAATTGACTTACATTTAAATCGCAGTAAAATCATGATAGTGGTAAAATGTAAGTAAATGGGAGCGTTTTTTTTTTACCCCCCTCCCCCCCCCCCTCCTCCCAGTGACCAGGCTATTTTTCACAAATTAGGCCACTGCAGCGTTAAGACCTCGCTGCAGGGCAATACCACTCAGCACACAAGTGACCCCCCCCCCCCTTTTCTGCCCACCAACAGAGATTTCTGTTGGTGGGCTCTTATCCCTACTGGCATGTTTGTTTATTTTTATAAAAATATTTATTTTATTGCTATTTTTTTTTCCTACCTGCCCCTCCCTCCCCCTGCCAGCCAATCACAGCGATCTGCTGTCATAGGCGGATCGCTCCTGACACTCTCAGGTGGACAGCCGTGTCACATGGCTTTCCCCAGTACAGTGCTGCCATGGATCGCAGCACTGTACACAGTCTAACAGTTTCCTAGCAGCGATCGTAGCTGGGAGACTGATGACGAAGCATAGCTCCTTCATTCAAGTCGAGATGCACGAGCATTGGCACGTGCGATCTCCTGCAAAGTCCCAGGATTTGACGCCAATTGGTGTTAAAGGGTCCTGGGGCTGCCACCGCGGTGTTCATGCTCATCGGCATGATGTGGTCGTTGAGAAGTTAAAGAGCTCTGAGAGCCAAAACGTGCTCAGAAAAGAGCTTATATTGTGTCTGAACCCTTAGAGGCAGAGGATCAGCAGGATAGCCAGTCAATTTGCATTGTTTAAGGCTCCTTGCACACCAAGACGTTGCGTTAGGTGCTACGTTAAGGTCGCATAACGTGCACCTAACGCAAGGCCTGGTGCTCTTCGATGTGGACGTCAGAGTGAGCCGCGTTGTGCAGCTCACTCTGGCGTCCGTGATGCCGTGATGCGTACTCTTGGACGCATGCGGCATCACGTGGTCCCGCCAGCCAATCGCTGCACAGAGCGGCCGCACCAGGAAGTAAACACTGCACGTCACAACGTGCAGTGAATATTAATTAGCCATGTGCCTGGCCGCTCTCCGCTCCTCCCCAACATTACTGAGCATGTGCAAACAGTCTAAGGCGGCTTATGCCGCTGTAACGCTACAGTATGCTGCACTTTCGGAAGAACGTGCAGCATTACATGTAACCCAACGTGGGCAGTGTGAACAGCCCACTTGTGTTACATTGCTGTATGTTGGGGGAGCGTTACAGGCTGCACTAACGTGCGCCTGTAACGTCCCTGTGTGTAAGCAGCCTTAAAGGAAATAAATATGTCAGCCTCCATATGCCTCACACCATTCAGCAATTGATAACAGATAAACAAAATTACAAACAAATTGGATTTAAGAACAACCCCCAGGAACAGAGCATGTTTGTAAGTAGGGGAATGCCCGTAAGGGCCTGAGCTCACTGCCGTTTTGCTGATTGGATTTCAGCAATGGGTCTTGGTGTGCAATATAGAGGGACATCAGACAATGCATAGACCGTGCTGTCAGATGGGCACACTACTGCACTGCATTTTGAGTGCAACACAAAGCTGTCTCATTTAGCATGGTTGAATACGGCAGCGCTACACCAAGAAAATAATGCAAATGCTGTGTGTGCATTACGCATGGCCACCTCTGTTGCATAGCCAAATGGAGTGTGTTTAGGCCCTAACTGATATAACCAGGCAAATAGCACATTCTTGGATTCTCCTTTAAGTGATGTATTGGTTCTCAGCAGAAGTTGTTTCTATTGACAGCAAACAGTCATCGCTATAAAAGGAAACCTTTGAGCAAGAAAAGGTGAAAAGTTTGATACTTAAGTAGTGGAAAACCTCTGGAGATAGTCTGGAGGCTTACCATTTCTGCCTCAACCCCACCACTGCTGGCTGGGGCCCTCTTTAAAACCGCTCATACACAGAGGAAAGAGATGTGCACAAGTGACTTCCTGCTACTGCGCGGGCACCAGACTTTGTATTCTCAGCATGGGCGCAATCCTAAATGGACGGGAGTGCGGCCACGAGGGCATATCTGACAAGCACTTGTTGTAAATGCTTAGAGGGTTCAAGTACTGGATCAGTGGAGTCAAAGACAAAAGGGGAAACCTTTGGACTATCCAGAGGCTTTCCCTCTACTAAGATAAGTATCTAATTTGCATTCCTAGTCATGCTTCAGGTTTACTTTTACAAAATGTAACTGTACAGAGCAATAACAAGAAACTAATCACTTCCCTTTTCTCTCATTCATTGTGTGTTGCAGTGGCCATTTTCTCGGTTCCTGTTCTTCCAGGAGCCAGCATCTGTCTTGGCCTCCTTCCTCAATGGTTTTGCCAACCTGGTGATGCTACGGCGTTACCGTGCCTCAGTTCCTGCCTCCTGCCCCATGTATTCTACCTGTCTTACTTTTGCCATGGTAAGTATCATGTTACCATTAATAGGATGTTTCCTGTACTCGTGGGCTTTGATTATCTTAACTGTCCTTTTACAGGTCTCCATAAATGCCTGGTTCTGGTCCACAATTTTCCACACGAGAGACACAGCAATCACTGAGGTAATGAGCTGAAGAACATGTGTGCTGATTGCATGTGCGCGGTGATCTGTCAGTCTACACCTTGCCACATTTACTGTCTGTCCCCACAGAAAATGGACTACTTCTGTGCCTCAACAGTCATTCTGCACTCCATCTACCTGTGCTGTGTGAGGTGAGTCACCAGAGGAGGTGAGAGCCCTCTGTTTTCAGCTTGTAAACTGGTGCTACTTGTATATGCATATAGGAAATGGCTAGATCTTTATCTATGTAAGAACTCTCCCTAATATCATACAGGTGCTTAAAAACGGGGTGGAGGCACCTAATGCATAAAAGATAGGCTAATAAGCTATTAATCTTATAAACAGAGAGGTAATGATTAACATAAAGGCGCTCATGCTTGCTACACAGCCATAGCAGTTAGGGCACCTTTTTTTTCACTGACCTGAGAAAGCGGGCAAGCACTTGCAAAACGCGTCGTCAATTTTATGTGCTTCAATAAAAGACCTTTTTTCCAATAAACTGGTCCAAATTCTTTGAGCGTTAAGATTACATCTCTGATTATATGATTAACAGTTTATTACCCTATCTTTTATGCATTGTGCGCCTCCACCCCTGCTTAAAGTGTCTTGTCATACCTCTTTAGAGGTGATAGTTAGAGGTGTACTTGTGAGTGTGTACATCTTCATTGTCTTCTCATAGAGACCCTTATCATGGCTGGGGCCTGACAGTTATCCCTGGTGTTCCTTAGTATGAGTAACCAGAAGGTTGGGATGTCCACTGGATACTTCATCTACCACTAATGAAACAAGTCTAAAAATAAATACATTTAAAAAGGCAGCTTCCTCTTAAAGCAAATTTGTTTAACAGTTACATACTTAATTAGTGGGAAGCCTGTGGATGCCCTAGAAGCCACCTAGATCTTCAGCAAGCCCATCACTGGCTGGTTGGGACCCTTTTCACCTCCGTGGTCGTTCTGCCATTAGTGTATGAGCGTGACAGTGCTACGCATGCGCAAGTATAGTCTCTGCTTCCCAAGTTGCATGAAGCTGCTCGTGCATAAAGGGAAAAGCCATGCACAAGCAGCTTTGTGTTTCTGGGCATGCACGGACCATACTTTAGCATGCACAGTACATGAATGGGAGTGCGGCCATGAAAGGGTATTTGACAAACTAATCGAATATGCTTAGATGGATCCTGTGCTGGTGGGCCACAACATTTTTATTGCACTTTTCTCCTGGTGCACTCAGAGCCCCAGAGCTGCAGCCACTAGGGCACGCTCTGTAGGCAGAAGCAGTATTAGGGAGTCTTGCCCAAGGTCTCCTCACTGAATAATGCTGGCTTACTGAACAGGAAGAGCGGAGATTCAAATCCTGGTCTCCTGTGTCAGCTGGATATACAGGCTGCCATATTTATTTCCTTTTTAAACAAATGTTTGACTAGATTTGCTGCATGCTTGTTTTAGGTAGGTTATTCAGACAGTAATGAATGAAAGATCAGCAGAACTCCCAGTCAACTGGTGTTGTATAAAAGGAAATTAATATGGCAGCCTCCATATCCCTCTTACTTCAGGTGTACTTTAACTGCTTATGCACCGTGGTAATTGAAATCTGTGCCTTGTTTATGGCTGCTTATTCTTTCCAGGGCGTATATTGTAAGTACCGCGCTCCACGGATCCACCGTTACCATCGATCACGTCGCTCTCCCGTCGCTGCAGGCCACTCACTCTGCCATTGCTATGACGGCAGAGCTCTGTGAGCCCTCATGGCGAGACATCAGTAGGCCCTGTTTTTTGGTACCAGCAGTCCCTCGTCCTTAAGGGACCTTCCTCCTCCTGGATGGCCCCTTCTGAGACTGTGTCTGTCCCTCCCCAAATCGGAAACGCCTACTGTAGTAAATTGAAAACCAATCGGCATAAAAGCATTACTCCTCATTAGTTTCCGCATCACCCACATAACACTGTACCTATTTGTTTTGTTATAGGGTACGGAAGCCTGAAGGCACCTACCCTGCATTAGGTAGGGGTTTTTTTTGTATGTGATGGTGATGAGGTCTGCACTGCTGGGCATGACCTGGTAAGCAGCATGTACAGGGATTACCTGGACAGCAGCATGTACAGGGATTACCTGGACTATGAATCACGCTAAGGCTGGACTCTGGAGTCTAGTAAAGTGCTGCTGCCATTGCTGAACTGTCATGTGCAGAGGCTCTGTCCACACCATGAGTACCTCCACCGGGGTGTAGGTCGGGACAGTCCAGGGGGGGATGGTCGGATATAGGAAGCACGGCTTGTAAGCTGCGAGGTGGCCACAATACATGGTGTGATATGGCCAGGAGGGGACGATGGAGCAGTCAGCAGAGTCCAAGGCAGTGCTACAAGAGACACCCGTAGCGGCTATCACGGAGCAGGGCAGTGTGCAGCCAGTAGTAACAGGGACAACTTTACCTCATTCTCCTGTTAGTCACTGATAGTCAGGGGACTCTGGCACCTACGGGGCAGACCAGACCTATTGATCCAAGATTTCCATTTTCATCCAGATCTGAAATTATTGAATCTCACAGCTTAGATCACGAGGAGCAGATCCTCAGGTGGCAGGGATTCTTGAGTGAGGTAACAAAAACATCATTAGGTTGTCGCGAGCCCAGCACAAGGAAAAAGTATAACAAGGTCTGGCTTATGTTTTATAACTGGAAAAGGGAGAGCAATACAAATGCAAATGATTCATGTTCCATGCAGTGCAGTTAGGTTTAGCTGTAAGCACTTTGAGGGCTCAGGTGTCAGCCCTCGGTTTTCTTGGATACCCCGCTCTCTTCTCAGCCACACATTAAGAATCTCCTAAAATCTGTAGCAAGATCACAGCCGGTTCCACAAAAGTTAGTTCCCCCTTGGGATCTAAGTTTAGTCTAATGCTGGGCATACACGGCTCGATTTTGCCGCTCGATTCCGTGCCCGATTGTTTTCCGTGCTCAATTCTGCAGTCGATTCTCTTATCTTCCACTCGTTTTTCGTATCTTTTCCCATTGTCCTCCATGCAGAATCGAGCGCGGAATCGATCAGGCGGGAGACTGGCCATGTCGGAAATCATTTATCGAGCCATCTAAATGGCTCAGACTCGAGCCGTGTATTGCCAGCATTAGATTTCCTCACCTCAGATATTTTTGAGCCATTACAGGAGGTCCCTATAAAGAATCTGACACTTAAGATTGCCTTCCTGGTTGCTGTAACTTCGGCTAGGAGAGTGGGTGATATCCAGGCACTCTCCATAAAAGATCCATACATGGTCATGCATGCCGATTGAGTGGTCTTTAGACTAGATCCCTCTTACCTGCTCAATGTGGCCTCTTCATTTCACAGAACTGAGGAAATTGTTACCATCATTTTCTGTAAATCCCCAGAATGAGAAGGAAAGGAGCACTCTTGATTTTAGAAGGGCAGTACTCATTTATGTAGAGCGTTCTAAGCATTGGAAAAACTCCAATCATTTATTTGTGACTTTTGGTGGCACCAAAAAGGGAGCTCAGGGCTCAAAATCAACCATATCCAGATGGATAAAAGAATGAATTGCCTGGGCATACACTAACACACAGACAGAAGCTTCATCTCACATAACTGCACACTACACTAGATCTCTTTCAACATCGTAGGCTGAGAGATCCAGGGCCGCCTTCAGGGAATGACAGATGGGACTACAGTATGGGGCCCGAGTGAGTCTAGTGCCCAGAAAACAATGCCACAAACAAACATGGGACCCAGCTGCAAGTCTGTCACAGAATGTACAAGACTGTCTGTGAGTGTGGCTGTGTTTGCCTTGGCTGACCAATTTCGCATTGAGATTTTTTGCAATTTTGCCATGCTTGTGCTTCGCAATTCTCATTTCAACTAATGAGAATAACAATCACTGAGAAAATGCTGCATGCAGCACGTTTGCGATTTTCACAAATTCCAAGTGCCGGTTAAGCACTGCAGTGAGAGTAATCCCATAGGATTACATGTGTCACAATGCTTTGCTGATCGCAGGCGATCGATCACCTTATATATAGGAGGTTCACCTTAAATATGGGGTGGAATCGGATCGGGGCAGTAGGTTTTCCCAGTATGGGGCCCAGAAATTTCTGATGGCAGCCCTGGAGAGATTGTGAGCCTTCTTGGAGAAAATCTGCAGAGCAGCAACATGGTCCAAGCACTATAGAGTGGAACTGCTGTCCAATCAAGTTCAGTCAGTGGAACGCAAAGTGCTTCAAGCAGTCATTTCACCCTAAGGTTTTTTTTTTTTTTCGTTAGTCTCAGGGGGTGGCGTCCTGGAGGACAAAGGGAGGAAGCCGGAGCAGCTGTTTTCAGGCGAGTCCTCTAGGATGACCGCCTTAGTTCCCTACCCTACAAAAATGTATTGAGCACAAGGGTGATTGGGGATGTTTATTACTCTGCTCTGAACTAAAGAGGAAGGATGGGGACATGCTTTTATGCTGATGGGTTTTACTTTAATTTACTCTGGTAGGTGTTTCCGATTTGGGGAAGGACAGACACAGTCTCAGGAGGGGCCGTCCTGACTGTACCCATAATTGTCTCCCTTATTTCCTGCACCCATCATTGCCTCTCCTGATTCCTGCACCCATAATTGTTTCCCCTATTGACTGCACCTGTCATTGCATCCACTATTTCCTGCACCCATCATTGCCTCCCCTATTTCCTGCACCCATCATTGGCTCCCCTATTTCCTGCACCCATCATTGGCTCCCCTATTTCCTGCACCCATCATTGGCTCCCATATTTCCTGCACCCACTATTGCCTCACCCATTTCCTGCACCCATTATTGCCTCTCCCATTTCCTGCACCCATTATTGCCTCTCCCATTTCCTGCACCCATCATTGCCTCCCATAATTCCTGCACCCATTATTGCCTCTCCCGTTTCCTGTACCCATTATTGCCTCTCCCATTTCCTGCACCCATTATTGCCTCTCCCATTTCCTGCACCCATTATTGCCTCTCCCATTTCCTGCACCCATTATTGCCTCTCCCATTTCCTGCACCCATTATTGCCTCTCCCATTTCCTGCACAAATTATTGCCTCCCCTATTTCCTGCACCCATTATTGCCTCCCATAATTCCTGCACCCATTATTGTCTCTCCTATTTCCTGCACTCGTTATTGCCTCTCCCATTTCCTGCACCCATTATTGCCTCTCCCATTTCCTGCACCCATTATTGCCTCTTCCATTTCCTGCACCCATTATTGCCTCTCCCATTTCCTGCACCCATTATTGCCTCTCCCATTTCCTGCACCCATTATTGCCTCTCCCATTTCCTGCACCCATTATTGCCTCTCCCATTTCCTGCACCCATTATTGCCTCCCCTATTTCCTGCGCCTATCATTGCCTCCCCTACTTCCCTATTTTCCTCTTTCTGTTATCTACGCACCAATTTCTGCCCTACCTGGCACTCTTGTATATTGGTTACTGTGTTGCTCTTCTTCACTGCTGCTATATCCATCACCTTCTCTCCATCACCTTCTAGTTTTGTATTACCTCCTCCTTTCTATTTTTTCAACTATTGCTATGTTGTCCTTTTATGATTACTACAATAATTACTGTGTTGAATTTGTTTTCATGCAGGACTATGGGCCTTCGATATCCGTCTTTTGCCTCTGTGTTCCGTACTGTCCTGGTTGT
The DNA here is from genome assembly GCF_040937935.1 of Hyperolius riggenbachi. Classification (NCBI taxonomy): domain Eukaryota; kingdom Metazoa; phylum Chordata; class Amphibia; order Anura; family Hyperoliidae; genus Hyperolius; species Hyperolius riggenbachi. The sequence goes on from NC_090657.1 coordinate 101,831,303, forward strand.
TCTTTTTGCTTGTCATGTGTCTTACCTTAGCCTGGGTCACTTTGACTACAGCTACAACATGCTAGCTAATGCCAGCTTAGGTTAGTCCATTTTAAAGTGTTTTCTATGTTGTGTCTTGTTTTCTTTTCGCTTGCCTGTTCCTGACCTTGTTTTCATGTCCATTCTTCACCAGGCATGGTTAATTTGGTATGGTGGCTGGCGTGGTGTTTGAAAAGACGCTCTCACCAGCCATATTTGTGGAAATGTGTTTTGGTGGTGGTCCTCTTACAGAGCCTGGCATTACTGGAGCTTCTTGATTTCCCACCCTTCATGTGGGTGCTGGATGCCCATGCCCTTTGGCACTTTAGCACCATCCCCTTGAATGTTCTCTTCTACAGGTGAGTCACTTATGAATGAACGTGTTAGTTTGGCATTTCTGTGTAATATAAAATGCCTTTCCTAATCATGTTGTACATATTTCTGCATCTCTGCTTTACACTTGGACTTCTGCCCACATGGTCCGTTGATCCCTCTGTAGATTTTACTCATGTAGACATGACAACTCCCTGTAAACGCTGAGCAGAAGATCACCAGCTGTGTTGTCTTTAGTTCTGTGTTTACTGTGACAACCTATTGAGGACCTTCAGCAAAATATGGAGCCGAACACAATAAAGCATTGTTTCTATGTTCAGTGACCACATGAGGGCAGATTTCCAGTTAGAAATGATAAGTCAGAAGATGATATTCTGTTTGTTGGGAAACCTGAAACTCGAAACAAGATTCTGCTCATCATAGTCAATAAAAAAATGCAGTGAGGGGTTTGTTTCATTTAAGCAGCAGAAAATAGAAGAAATGTCACTATTTATTCAAATATAAGTTGTATTTGACCCTCTTTTGCTGGAAATTGGGAAGAATCAAATATAATTTATCAGGGGACACAAGTACCCCCCCCCCCCCCACCCCCTTCCTCATCGCAATTGTAGCTACTGTATGTCCTCCCCTCTCCAAAATAATTAGAGGCACATTTCCTTCTTCTTAAATACAAAAATGAAGCCATGTTTTCCCCTCCGTAACCCTCTCTCCATAAAGGGAGTGTTAAGTGTATGTATGTATGAATTCATGTAGTGTGGCCAGTTACTTACCTGGGGCTTCTTCTAGCTCTCTGAAGTCCTTTTGGTCCCTCACTCCGCATTGATCCGCTCCTCATCTGCCCCACCCCCCTCGATAGCTGTCTGACTAGGCAGGCCACTGGCTGCTGCACATGCCCGACCCTGGCCATGGGCCTCCTCAGTCGCGCTCCTGTCGCCAAGAGTATTCTGTGAATGCACAGTAGTAATTTTTACTTACTGCTCAAGTGCAGAACGCTCCCATCTCCAGGAGCGCGATGGAGGAGGCACAGGCCCATGCATGCAGCGTTCAGGGTGGGACAGCGGAGTAATGGAAAAGCGTGGAACGACCACATTGGACCAGGAGGACTTCAAGGTCCTGGAAAAAGCCTCAGGTAAATAACTGGCTACATTTCATTTAATTTACTATTTCCTGTAAAAGGCTATACCTTCGCCCTACTGTAACAAGTATAGTCATGTTCACCCCATCTTAGTATAACTGTTATCCCCAACTCCAAGTGTTGCAATATTCTTTCCTCCCATAACTGTGCCATTCTACATTCAATGTAGCAAAAAACATGCCTGAAACAAGTATAGTCATGTCTTTACAAATATAACAAGCATAACTGTGCTCCCAGTAATGAGACATACTGTCCACCCTATAACGGCAGCCCCTCATGCAGAAATCAGTATGGAAAATTACAGTGAAACCAGGCATAGTTGGGGCATAGCCATATTTCTGGGTTTCCTTTGTCACCTCATCCTCCAACCATACCAATGGAATGCGTCTTTAGCGTGCAGGCTAGCCACACATCAGTACAGTTCTCAGCCCTAGACTGTCACCCGAAGGAACCAGTCTTGATCCCTGTGGGCAACAGTAATTGTGTGTGTGTGTGTGTGTGTGCACCTTAAAAGATGAACCGAGAACCATTTTTAGCACCCAGGGGATCTCAATAGCACATTAAAAATGCATTCCAACAATGTGTCTTGTTATTGAAAAAAAACTTCCATTTTACCTTTTCGTTTTATATTTAAAAGTTTAGCAGAAGTTTTATTAGCCTACTTCAGCCGGCCTGCCTGACCCGAGGTTTCAGGCAGCTAAGGACTAAAGTAATTGTTTTTTTGCACACATTAGCAAGAACTAAACAATACCTTTCATCAACAGAGGAGGGTGGGTAATTAGGCAAGCTGCTTCAAAAAGTTTATCCAGAGGGAAGGTGTGAAGATCTGTGACTTCTGTAAATAAGGGCAACTAGAAGGTGAAGGGGGAACATAGCAGCTCCTATAGCTATTAGAAATTAGGAGACATTTCAGGGAAAGAAAGGGTGCTTAGTTCCCTTCAAGAGACATAAATATTATCCAGTATCTGCAAGAAATGAAGCATCGGATTTGGCTGGCCTAACCAGTTAAATATCTATGATGGTTGATGTGTATCAAGGATTTAGTCCCTGATTTGTTGCTCAGGAATAGATGTGTTCTCACCCAAATCAATGGCGGGCTTCCCATGACGCCAGGTGAATGGCCTGCATCAGGCAGCAGTGACGCACGAGTGGCATCCCTTCCTGCGGCCGCCACTGGTTTTTACCTTGTGAGAAGGCGGCCACTTCCTCTATGACAGTCCTCTCATGCCGCTGCATAAGACCTCGGATCGTCCGCACTCATGGGCGTCGCTAGCCCTATTTTAGGTGGGCCCGTGCCCCCAACATGTCCTAGGGTGCCCCCAATCTGTTTACAAGGGTGCCCGCTGCCCCCTCCCCGACCGCCGCTGCCCCCCCCACTGGCCGCCACTGCCAGCATCAGACCTCGATCAGCCGGCGACCACTAGCACGGACGCTAGGACCTAGTGGACACTGCACTGATATGCGGAAGTGACATCACTTCCGCATATACAGCGTGGTGTGTCCGTGCGCACCCGCTCTAACTGGTCACTCACTACCTAACCTGGGGGTCCCTGTCGCTCACTACCTAACCTGGGGGTCCCTGTCACTCACTACCTAACTTGGGGGGCACCTGTCACTACCTAAACTTGGGGCTTCTGTCACTACCTAAACTGGGGGACTCCTGGCGCTCCCTTAACTAGGGGTCACCTGTCACTACCTAAACTATCCAGGCCAGCCAGCCCAGCATCACCACCAGCCAACCAGCCCAGAATCGCTGTCAAAAAGGCCACAGCATCACCACCAGTCAGGCCAGCATTTACTTTAACCAGCCAAGCACAGCCCAACATTACTGCCAGCCAGGTCACAGCATCACCGCAGCCAACTTAGCCAGAGCATCGGCCTCATGATTTGTTAGGGGCCTCATGATTGCTGAATTTGTCTTGTTGGGGGCCTCACGATTGCTGAATTTGTCATGTTGGGGGCCTCATGATTGCTGAATTTGTTATGTTGGGGGCCTCATGATTGCTGAATTTGTCTTGTTGGGGGCCTCATGATTGCTGAATTTGTCATGTTGGGGGCCTCATGATTGCTGAATTTGTCTTGATGGGGGCCTCATGATTGCTGAATTTGTCTTGATGGGGGCCTCATGATTGCTGAATTTGTCTTGATGGGGCCTCATGATTGCTGAATTTGTCTTGTTGGGTTCACTTGATTGCTAACTGCGAGACTACGGGAAAAGCTGAATCATCATCATATGAGACAATAGCATTAAACCTACTTTTTTAGCTTTTTAAAACAGAAAATAAAACTGGGAGGTTCTAAAAAAAATGAATACATTTTTCAGGAGTAGGATGGATGAAATTGTTTATCTTCACAGTTTATTTTCAACTTGGATTTTCCATAATGTTCATGTATGAGTTAAAACGTTTTGTACAGTATTTAGTTTAAATTGCTGTTGCCACTTTGCGATAGATATGAATTTTGGGTTGCAGTTTGGGCACTCAGCCTCCAAAAGGTTGTCCCACCATTGCTAAGTTCATGTAAATTTGTCTACACCCGTGACCACACCCACATTTTGGTCCATGGCCCACCCATTTTTCGGCTACGCGCGCCGCACAACGTAACCCTCATATTTTTCGTCACGCTAACTGCAGTGTGCTGAATTCTGCTGCCTACAGTATGTACAGTATAAGCTGTTCTCTAGTGCCTGCACTGTGTGCTGATCTACATCCAGTGTGTACAGTATAAGGTGTTATTCTGTGCCTTTACTGATTGTAAACCAGCTGTATTGTATGTATTGTATGCTGATCCCTGCTACTTTCAGTATGTACAGTATTAGCTGTAAAGCCTGGTACACACATACAATTTTAATTAGCCAATTTTAGCTCTGTTCATCAAATTCATTGTCTGTTGGCCCACTTACTGCATGGGGGTGATAAAATTGGTCAGTGATTGACCAATCAAAATTGTATGTGATCTATGCCTATACTGATTGTAAATTATCTACATAAAGGACAGGGGGCTACATCCAATATTTTGATGGGCAGGCCCGTTATATGTAGCTTACACCGCTGGTAAGTTCATGTACATTTGGCCCCGCCCATGGCCACATCCACTCACTGCATGGCCGTGCCCATTTTTGCTGCGGCGCGCGCATATACTCCCCACCTAGTATAGGTTAGCCAGGTAGGTGCCCCCAGTATAGTTGCCCCCAGGCCCAGTATAGGTAGCCAGTATAGTTGCCCCCAGGCCCAGTATAGGTAGCCAGTATAGTTGCCCCCAGTATAGGTAGCCAGGATAGTTGCCCCCAGTATAGGTTAGCCAGGTAGGTCAGTGCCCCCATTAGGTAGCCAGCCTGCTCCCCCTCCCTACGACCCTAACCCAAGTGCTTTTAAGCTCTCTGTAATACTGGGAAAGGACAGGTGCTTGCATTGAGCAGCTGAAGACCCTGCTGACATCCTGTCCTTTCCTGTGTACACATAAACATAAGCTAATTCCTCCAGGTAATCTACCCAATGTCCCTTATCTTCATTACTTAATTAATCTGGCTAAAGTTTCACTTTCCTGTTGTAAAAGTTTAGTACAGCACTGTAATACGGCACCAAGGTTCAGCAAACCGTTGTCAGATGACATATCTACTGATGTGTAGCTAATGCCTGATTTATGTCTAATAAACAGAAGTAGTAGTTTTCAACAGCCAGCAGGGGGCATGTTTTGAATGGAAAAAAATGTAAAGCTAGGCTTTAAAATGGATCTTTGCTCAGTCCATAAAACTGGCAATTCACCCTCAGTATACAGAGTAGAAGTTATTTCTCTGTGCTAATGCTGATACAGTAGTAACATGGCTACAGCATGTGCAATTCCTGTTTGAAAAACGTTAAGGGGAAGAAGCACATCTTCCCCTTTTCCTCCTTTCAAAGCATTTCCACCACATGTAAGTCCACTTACACAGTTTAGCACCTTCAAGTTTCCATATAGTAAAGGTGACTGAATCGTCCATATTTGTATGGAGTAGAAATTTTTACATCATGATGGTATATGCTCATTGTAGACCTTGTAGGGGTGAATTGATTTGCTTTGTAGGCTGCTCATAAATCTCTGCATTAGCAACTACAAACTTTACCAGAAGGTGGCGAAGTCTGACAGTCTGAACTATAAGGAGTGGACTCTTATTACACTCTCATTGCCAGAAGTTGTAGAGAAGCAGCATCAAAGTTATTTGTCATAAAATACAAATTAAGACCAAGTTCACTTTTTAAATGCATTTAATACTTTTTTTTTTTTTTGAATCTAAGCTTTGTATCTTTGTATGCATGATTCATTTTAAATCGTTCCAGTCCATTTTGGAGATCACCCATGTCCCTCCCCCCCAGCACTCTGCTGTGCTGTGCGCGGGGGCACTCTCACACACACACACACAGCTGGTTGGGTCTTTATCTGCTCACACAAGATCAGCTGGGGGGTGGGACTGGCACCAGCTCGCATACCCTAGCTCTGCCCCACAATGCATTACTGCAGTGTAATATGTAACTATGTGGTGAGAATGGTACTGGTGAGGATCAAATTGCCGTACTTAGTCCGACACTTTCATTGCCAAAGGAGATATTGCTGTGGGCTGCACGGTGGTGTAGGCGACTTGCATTGCTGGGTCCTGATTCGAATCCCAGCCAGGGGCACTATCTGCATGGAGCTTGTATGTTCTTCCTGTGGCTGTGTGGGTTTCCCCCAGGCATTCTGGTTTCCTCATACACCACCAAAAACATACAGATAATCTAATTGGCTTCGCCCTAAATTGGCCCTAGGCTACAATGGACATATGACTATGGTAGGGATTGGAGTGATTTAGTGACAAAACAATATTCATACTCTATAAATGCCCTGTATAAAAATGAAATAATAATATCAGAACATGGTAAATATCAAGAAATAACTGATGTAGGCGCTACCACCCTATGCAGATTTGGGTCTGTTTACTTTCTGATCAGCAAATGAGAGGATCCTCTTAACATTTTTTGCTGTTCATGAAGGAGTGCTGTGATTACTGACCAATTAAGTATAATGCTAGGAATACACGGGTCGATCCGGCGGCCGATTAGCCGCCGGATCGACCCGAGCCGCGTCCCCGCCGCATACGCTCGTCCCTGCCTGCGCTTCCTTATCAGCGCTCGATTCCCTGCCATTGTCCGCCGGCGGGGATCGAGCGGGCGGGGGTCGAGCGGCTTAATCGGGCCAGCTGAATATTATCAGCTGGCCGGATCAGCTGGTCGATACATGGTACAGAAACGTACCGTGTATCCCCAGCATTAGGCTCCTTTAACATTGGGCAGGTTGTGTTGCGATACAATCGCAACGCTGCCAAAAAGTCACACTGCGTGTTAACTGTGCAGCGCAACTATATAGTGAAGCATAGAGTACTAGGAAAGAAGGCTCCACTGCCACTCTAAATGCACACGTTACTCAGTTAATATACAGCATACTGTGCGTTTCTGCATCAATGTGAAAGCCCCATAGGAATATCATTGCATCGCATTGCCATACATTGAATTAGTTTGAAAGGACCCTAAGTGAAGCGGTCATCACTGGATAGACAGCCAATCACAAACCTGGCTGCTATGAGTCAGGTGTGGCTGTTTTGGACTTTCTGCTTTCTGTAGATGTTTGCAGTCTGATGGCTGCCACAAACTCTTGTCAAAACTAGTTCTCTTGAAAATGGCTAAAAACGAGTAAGTGAAGGATTCCAAACTGTGAATAGATATATATTACAGATTTGCCCTAAATTTGTATAAATGTGACTTTCGTGTTCTAAGTACACCCATTATTTAAAGGGGCACTATGGTGAAAAAATTTAAAATATGTGCAAACATAAACAATAAGTAAGGTTTTTTTTCCAGAGTAAAATGAGCCATAAATTACTTTTCTCTTATGTTGCTGTCACTTACAGTAGGTAGTAGAAATCTGACAGAAGCGACAGGTTTTGGACTAGTCCATCTCTTCATGGGGGATTCTCAGGGATTTATTTATTTTCAAAAGCACTTAGTGAATGGCAGTTGCTCTGTCCAACTGCCAAAAAACTGTGTAGTGAGCAGGGAAGCTGGTCAGCATCATTGTTTACATCCTTTTTAGGGAATATCTTTATAAAGAAGAAAGGCCATGCTGAGAATCCCCTATGAAGAGATGGACTAGTCCAAAACCTGTCGCTTCTGTCAGCTTTCTACTACCTACTGTAAGTGACAGCAACATAGGAGAAAAGTAATTTATGGCTCATTTTACTCTGGAAAAGTGTACTTTTTATTTGTCTATGTTTGCACATATTTTAAATTTAAATTTTTTTCGCCATAGTGCCCCTTTAAAGGATACTCGAGGTGACATGATGAGATAGACATGTGTATGTACAGTGCCAAGTGCACTAATAACTATGCGGTGTTCCTTTTTTTTCTTTCTCTGCCTTAAAGAGTTAAACATCAGGTATGTAAGTGACAGTTTTTGTCTGGGTCAGGACTGGGTCGGACCACAGCGTTACCCTCACTGATAAGAAATTACAGCCACAAAATACTTTCCTAGCAGAAAATGGCTTCTGAGAGCAGGAAAGATAGAACAGGTCAATAGTTCATAGATTTGAACTCTGGCATACTTCATTGAATGTATCATTGAGCAGAAACAATGAAACAGTAAAAGCTTAAAAAGTGGATTTAAATATAAATTAAACCTGTGGGATATCTAAAAAAAGGGTCATTTTTAGGAGGAGGAGGATAGATGCAATTGTTAATCTCATCAGTCTATTTTCACCTCAGGTGTCCTTTAAGGTTATTTTTTCTGTTTAATAATAATAATAATGCTAATTGTTAATAGTACCTAGCAAAAATATATTTTTTTCATGTAAGTCTTCTTTTAATTTTGTGTTGTTTTGTCTATTCAGTTTCCTAATGGATGACAGCTTATACTTGCTGAAGGTGAACTCTGTGTTAAAGCTGGAGTAGATGGACTGGAGGTTAATTCCGTGGACTGGTCTCTACCGTCTGAAGTGGACCTACAAGAGACTACTCTAATAACGCCCTCTTGCAGAACGAGGGTCTTTAAGTGCCTTACTATGTCTGTGACAGAGACTGTACACAGGGTAACTTTCTGTGTGTGATTGCCAATGCACAACAGATTCCTAGTCTTAAGGTGGCCACACACCATGCAATTTTTAAAATATCTTTTCAATTCAAGAATTGCAATCAATTTTTCTGACAGATTATAAAAATCTGACCAATGTACCACACGCCGGTTCACAGTTTTTACCCAATTATGAAAAAAATGATTAAAAACTCTGAGAAAATTGTTTGGAAGTATATCTTAGGAAACTGACAATCTACCTTACGCCATTCAATTTTTTCATAAAAATTGATCAGAAAAATCCAGCACTCCTGATAGGACTTTAATCAAATGCAAATGGTAAATCCGATAGGATTTCTTGCTTGAATTAAAAAAAAAAAAAAAAAAAAGCTTTAGATTTTTCGCAAAATCCGAACTTTTTTCTAATTGCCATAAAATCGATCATTTTATTGTATCGTGTGTGGCCACCTTTAGCTGTGTCTATTATAATGATGCCCTGTGTCAGTGGAACACATTCCACGCCTCTGTGACCATTAGGGCTCAAACCAGTCTTCTAGGAATTCCTAAATGGCCATGTACTGAATGTGTATATATGCCAAAAACCGGTTGTGTACTGTATATTCCATGGCTTTACTATGTAGTAAGTCTGTGACCAAGACCATGCATGCAGCCAGCCTAAAAGCCCTTCCCAGCATGCTTGTTGTGGGAGAGAGGCAGACATGAAGAAGCCATAGGATGACACCTAGGGAACAAGCAGCTCCTATAAGCAACACCCAGATTTCTGTTGAGGTGCTTCTTAAAGGGACACTCCATGTTTATATAACTTTGCCATAAACCGAGATCAGCGCTTACATGTCTTTTTGTAATTCCGTGCTATACACAAGTATCCATCCATAACAATTTGTAGCTAGATAAGAAACGTTGCTTTGTTTACAGTACAGACCACCCATAAAGTCCTACCTTGATGCTTGATGATTAGCTGAATGGAACAAGAACCATTATAGCTTGTTTTGAAGATTTGCATCGGTCCATTGGTTGGCAGTGTACTCGGATAGTCCTGACAATTAGCTTCTGAAAGAGAGAACCGTATTTTTTGGACTATAAGATCACCTTTTCTCCCCCAACAGTGTGTGGCAAAAGTCAGTGGTCCAAATGTGTCCTGTGGATGCTGTTGTCTCATGTCTCCTGTCCCCCTGCCCCTTCTCTCCCTCAGTGTGGCCTCTGTCCCCCTGCTCCTTCTGCCCCTGGCATGGCTCTGTCCCCCTGCCCGTCCCTTCTGTGCCCGGCATGGCTGTATCCCGTCCCTCCTAGTGGATGAGATACTTACCAATCGGGTGCAGGATGGATTTGAGTCCCGCGACGAGCAGGGAATTCTGTCCATGTTCACGCCTGCTCCAGCTTCACAGGAATCCGTTCAGGCTCCAGACGCCGTTTGCCAATCAAGCGGGAGCGCTGTGAGGACACCATCCAATCATCGCCACCTGCTGTTCTGTTTTGATCCGACGGTCTCAGAGGTGGAACCACAGCTCTGTCACTAGGCCAATCACTGCACTCAGCTCTCATATCTCCCATTGAAGTCACAGTTCTGGCTAATTTTAATGAATTATTGATAAAAAATTTCAGTAAAAACATTCTTGTTTTGAAAAAGAAAATACCTGCCACATTAATCTGTGGAATCTCAGGGTCGATTCATGAATCATTATCGCACTGTTCAGCACGAGGTAAATTGCTTAGCTCAAGGTAAATGTAACGATTGCACGCTAAGCGCACTGCTGGAAGCGTGGTGTGCACTTTTAAGATGGGCACACTCGTAACTTATGTGTGCTAGTACAGCAACGCAATACTTGCGTAGCGCAACCGCAAAAAAGATTTATGAATCAAACTCCGCATGTCCTCTTTAGTGACCTGCTAAGCTGCTGGCTCACTCTGCCAGTCTGAAACACACTTTGTCACATGGGCATGCAGTAAGGAAGTGATTGCTGTGTCAGCTGATGCCACGCCTCTCTGCTCCCTGATGGTTTATAAGGACTGTTATTTTCTACCAAGTAGGCGTGACTTCAGACTTACATTGGAGGACAGAATTAAGAAGGCTTTTGTTGGTTCCTGAGGAGGAGCAGAGAGGATCTATATACTGTTACAGCAAACTAAAATTTACCTTGGTCATTAATAGTGGCCAGGGCTGGATTTGGACATTTTATGGTCCAAGGCCCAGTGTCACAAAGCCTGAAACCCCCTCAACCATCTCGTCCTGTGCGCTGTCCCTGTCCCGTTTGTTCTCCTAGTCCTGTGCTTTTGTCTGGTGCCCCCCCCCCCCCATCCTGTGTACTTCCCTGGCCCTGTGCTCCCCCATTCTGTGCTGTCCTTGGGGAGAGCACAGGACCAGTGCTCCATTGCGCACCCTTGTGGAAGCAGGGCAATCACTGACTGGGTTTGTGACTAATGCGGTTTACATGTTTGCAGTTTATCTGTCTTAGGTGGCAGCCCGCTGCCCACCCATTGCTTCCTGGTGCCCTAGGCCATAGCCTTTGTGGCCTTGCTTAAAATCTGGCCTTGATAGTAGCAGACTAGTGACTCGTATGTTGAGGCCAGGATGACCTGCTGGACCATATAATGACTGTTTTTCGTAGGTGAAGCTGGAAACTCTGGTATTTGTACCTTTGCACCAGCTTCCAAACAGATAGCAGTATTATTAGAGGACAAATAGGATTGTGTCATTTAAAAACTACCTTTTATTGCATAGAATCATCATATGTTCTGTATATGTACTGGCCTTTTAGGTGAACTTATTTGCACTGGTTTGAGCACCTCTTGTATGTACCGTATTTTTCAGACTATAAGACGCACTTTTTCTTTCCCACAAGTGGGGAGAAAAATTCACTGCGTCTTATAGTCTGAATGCTAAAATTTGGACTTGTGGCTCCCATCCCTAATACTAAAATTGTGGCTCGCATCTCTTTGGTCCTGCACCAGCCCGCAGCACCCCAGGAAAGGCATCCACATCACATGTTGTTTGCTCTCTGTTAATTGGACCCGATGGTCTTGAGGGTGGGACCATGGCTCCCAATAGGGCCAATCACTGCACTTGCCGAATAGCAGCAAGTGCAGTGATCAGCCCCATTGGGAGACCTGGTTCCACCCTCGAGACCATCTAATTAACACACAGCACAGACAGCCTGTGATGTGGATGCCTTTCCTGGGGTGCTGCTGGCTCTTGTGGGACCATCTCCTCTGCCTCTGCCCCCATGCCTCTTGACACCTTTCCCACCTTTGCACCCCCCCCCGCTCATCCCTGCAGCGGGCACTCACCTAACTCATGGAGCCTGCGGCAATCATAGACTGCTTCTCCCAGCTGTGCATCTTGCAGCCAGCGCTCATGTTACTCATCGAGCCGTGGCATCAGAGACTTCTCTACTTCCTCATTGTTCCTCTAGTACCCGATCGTGTCATTACACGTGACCGTCAGTAGAGGAACAAAGAAGAATTAGAGAGGTCTCTGATGCCACGGCCCGATGGGTTACATGAGTGCCGGCTGCTCGGAGGGAGTAGCATGGTTGGGAGAAGCAGCAGGGAGAATCAGTCTTTGATCGCCGCAGGCTCCATAGTTAAGGTGAGTGCCCCCTGCAGGGGGGGGGGGGGGGGAGAGGTAGCAAGGTGCACATGGGAACACAATAGGGGGACACAAAGATGGACAAGGAGGACGGGGGGGGCGAAGGAGTAAAGGGGAAACGGGATGAAGGAGGACACCGGGCACAAAGGGGGAGGAAGAGGGCCGGGAATACACGGTTATATGAAGGGAGGGCTTGGGGACACAAGGGAAGACACAGTGGTACATGCAGGGTATGTTTCCAAAAGATAACACAGGGAGAGTAAGGGAGACAATAGAGGACACAGCGGGGCATAAAGGGGAAGGAAGGATGACTCGGGGACAATAGAGGACACAGGATTACACAAAGGGGCATGGAGGAGGACACAAGAGGGAAAGAGGCGGACACATGGGGGACAAAGGCGGACACATGGGGGATAGAGGAGGACATATAAGGGACATATGGGGACAGGGGAGGTACAAGGGAGACACAATGATGGGGGTGGAGAGAAGATCCACAAGACGCCCCTGCACTATAGATGCACCAGCTTTAATATATTTTTTTCCCTGGTTTCTGTGTTCTAAACCTTGGTGCGTCTTATAGTCTGGAGCGTATTATAGTCTGAAAAATACGGTATATACTGATGTTTTCTACACACATATCATTCCATTGTCTGTGGATGTATATACTCTGCTTTTTGCACATCTCTTTGGTTAGATTGTAATCCATATGTATAGATGGACAGAGATCTAACTGAAAATGGACTGGCATTAACCTGCTAGAGCTAATTTATGGTGATTGGAGAACATAAATGTTCCAGAAAAACCTGGACCATTGCCTGGATCATATCATGGTATAGTGAGGATTACAGAATGGTTGTGACTATTGTAGTTGCTTGCACACAAAGCTTATCTTTAACTGATAGAATTTTTTTTTCAAACCAATATTTTTTTTTAAATATCCCCATCAGCAACCAGCTGACTATTAATTCCTCCCTTCCCAGTCAGTCTGAAGCTTTGCCTCCCTCCTGAAAGGGCCTCCTTACTGACCCCCAGCTGCCTTCCTTGCCACGCCCACATCCCAGTTAAGGCTGGTTCTTACTGCAAGAGCTTTTTTCTAAGCACTTGTAATTTTAAAAGCTCTTGTCAGTGTAACGCTATGAGTTTGTTCTCACTTAAAGGGAACCTTAACTGAACGGGGGGTAAAGAGTTTTACTTACCTGGGGCTATTACCAGCCCCCTGCAGCAGTCCTGTGCCCTCGGCGCCGCTCTGGAATCCTCTGGTCCCCCGCTGTCACTTAGTTTCGTTTTTGACGACTCACCAGTCGCCGGGCGCCATGCGTATTATTGGACGCATTCACCAATGCAATTAGCGCTATTGCGGACCGCAACACGTACAAAAATACGCGTTGCCGCATATCTACACGTGCGGAATGCGGCAACGCGTATTTTTGTACGCGTTGCGGTCCGCAATAGCGCTAATTGCATTGGTGAATGCGTCCAATAATACGCATGGCGCCCGGCGACTGGTGAGTCGTCAAAAACGAAACTAAGTGACAGCGGGGGACCAGAGGATTCCAGAGCGGCGCCGAGGGCACAGGACTGCTGCAGGGGGCTGGTAATAGCCCCAGGTAAGTAAAACTCTATACCCTCCGTTCAGTTAAGGTTCCCTTTAAGCAGTGTGATTTTATAAAAATCAGCCATTGCAGTGCATTAGCAAGAGCTTTTCAAATCACTATAGCTAAAAAAGCTCTTAGTGTGAACCAGTCCTTAGTCTAAAGCCTTGCCTCCCTCCTGGAGAGTCCTCCTTACTAACCTCCAGCTGCCTTCTCTGCCCCACCCATGTGCTAGTTATTCTGAAGCCTTGCCTCCCTCCTGTAGAGTCCTCCTTACTGACCTCCAGCTGCCTTCTCTGCCCCACCCATGTGCTAGTTATTCTGAAGCCTTGCCTCCCTCCTGGAGAGTCCTCCTTACTAACCTCCAGCTGCCTTCTCTGCCCCACCCATGTGGTAGTTATTCTGAAGCCTTGCCTCCCTCCTGTAGAGTCCTCCTTACTGACCTCCAGCTGCCTTCTCTGCCCCGCCCACATGCCAGTTAGTCTGAAGCCTTGCCTCCCTCCTGGAGAGTCCTCCTTACTGACCTCCAGCTGCCTTCTCTGCCCAGCCCACGTGCCAGTTAGTCTGAAGCCTTGCTTCTCTCCTGGAGCATCCCTCTTACTGACCTCCAGCTGCCTTCTCTGCCCATCCCACGTGCCAGTTAGTCTGAAGCCTTGCTTCTCTCCTGGAGTATCCCTCTTACTTACTTCTAGCTACCTTCTTTGCCCCGCTGTCATACCAGTTAGTCTGAATCCTTGCCTCCCTCCTGGAGACTACCCCTTACTGACCTCCAGCTGCCTTCTCTGCCCCACCCATGTGACAGTTAGTCTGAAGCAATGCTTCCCTCCTGGAGAGTCCTCCTTACTGACCTCCAGCTGCCTTCTCTGCCCCACCCATGTGCCAATTAGTCTGAAGCAATGCTTCCCTCCTGGAGACTCCTCCTTACTGACCTTCAGCTACCTTCTCTTTCCCGCTGTCATCCCAGTTAGTCTGAAGCCATGCCTTCCTCTTGGAGAGTTCTCCTTACTGACCTACAGCTACCATCTCTGCCCCACCTCATCCCAGTTAGTCTGAAACCATGTCCAGAGGCGTAGCTATGGGTGGGCAGGGGAGACGCATGCCCCCGTGTGCAGCACTGTAAGGGGGCGCAGAGCATGGCCACTGCACCCCCAAGTGAGTGAGAGGCGGCTCGCTGGCTGCCTGAAGTGCCCCTGCTTCTCTCCCTCCCTCTGCAGAGCAGTGCAGAAGTGTTAACAGCAGCAGGATAAGGGGGGCACATCTGGCTAACTATAGGGGGTACATCTCGATATCTAAACATGGGGAAGGGAGACATATCTAGCTATCTAAAAGTGGGGAAGGGAGGCACATCTGGCTATCTAGAGGGAGCACATTAGGCTATCTAAACGGGGGGAAGAGGGCACATCTGGCTATCTAAATAGCCTGGCATTTGTACATTTGGCTCCACCCATGACCACACCCACATTCTGATGCATGGCCATACCCAATTTGTCCAGAGGGGTGCGCAAAAACTGTCTTTGTCCCCGGCTACTGAAAAGCCTAGCTACACCTCTGACCATGTCCCCCTCCTGCAGACTCCTCCTTTCTGACCGCCAGCTGCCTTCTCTGCCCCGCTCACATTCCAGTTAATCTGAAGCCTTGCCTCTTTCCTGGAGACTCCTCCTTACTGACATCCCACTGCCTTCTCTGCCCCACCCACATCCCAGTTAGTCTAAAGCATTGCCTCCTTTATGGAGCATCCTTCTTACTGACCTCCTTCTGACTTCTATGCCTGGACCACATCCCAGTTAGTCTGAAGCCTTGCCTCCCTCCTGAAGACTCCTCCTTGCTGGCTTCTCTGCCCCACCCACATCTCAGTTAGTCTGAAGCCTTGCCACCTCCTGAAGACTCTCCCAGATGAAGCCACGCACCCATGTTTTTTTTTGTACATCCTTCTGTTCTCTTTTGCCTGATTCTGTCTCCTTGTGCCACCTCTGCCCCCCTGCTTGTCCCCCTGTGCCTCTTTCTGCCTCCCTTTGTGCTGCTTTGTGGATGATCCGACTCTGTGAGCTTCCCTCAGTGCCTCCTTCTGTTCCCCTTTGTGCCTCTCTCTGTTCCCATCCCCTTCCTGCAGTCCAGTGTGTAAATGCATAGTATAGTGCAGCAGAAGCTGTGCTTTTACCTCCCCTCTGGAGTCCAGTGCTGTGCCTGTGCGACCATCCTGTCTGTTTTCTGCTCCCTCTAGTGCTGGCTCTCCTCATGTAGCATGTAATATGCCACATGTGGTAGGAGATCCTGGACACTAGGGTGAGTGGTGACCCGACAGGCGGAAGCACAGCAATGGACTACAATGGAGAGGTGAGAGCACAGCTTCTGCTGTGCTATACTCTGCATTTACACACTTAACTGGGGTAGTGCAGTAGGGGTGTGCAACAAAATGTGACAGGATAGGCAAGTTGTTTGTGTCTCAGGGACTCCCTGTATTAAGCATTCACCTTATACGGCACATGGTTTATATTCTCTAGTGTGTGGTGTTTTTATTTCGGGGGGGGGGGGGGGGGTGACACAGGACTTGCCTGGAGTGACAAGAAGACTAGAATCCGAAGAAATAACAAAAGTTGTTTAGGTGATGCCTTCAATGACTAACTGTACAAGATTCCTTTGCAAGCTTTCGAAACTTTAAAGGGAACCTGAAGCAAGTAAAATTATTTAAAATAAACACGAGGTAGCTGCAAATGAATATTACATACTAACCTCACCGTCAGTTCCTCTCAGAAGCTCACCATTTTCTTCTTACAGTGATCCCTTCCAGTTCTGACAATATTTTGTCAAAACTGAAATATACCAGTTGCTGTCAGTTATATATCAGCAGCTGTCAGTTACAACTGAATGTGCAAGGTAATGTCCATGTTTCCCTATGGCTCAAGTGGGTGATATTAAAGTTTAACAGCGTGCTGACTAGGAAGCTGTTATGGGGTAATGCCTATTTTTAAAATGGAGTATGGAGAATTCCATTGATCACAGTGGACAAACAGGACATTGGAGAGGAGAAAGAGATTGAGAAGTAGACTACACAGGAGGTAAGTATGAACTGTGTATGGTTATTTTGACTTTTTATTTCCAGTCCAGGTTCTCTTTGAGTTTCATCTTCAGGCATGTTTCAGAGCTGGATCAGAACCATGGTTCTGACCCAGCTCTTGGTTCTGATCCAGCTCTGAAACATGCCTGAAGAAGAAACGTAAAGTTTCGAAAGCTTGCAAAGGAATCTTGTACAGTTAGGTATCACCTAAACAACTTTTGTTGTTATGTCTTCTGATTCTCTCCATGACTAATCCTGGACCACACGCAAAAGGACTAGAAGCGCCCCTGCCCTTCTCAGTTAGTCTGAAGTCTTGCCACTCTCCTGGAGGCTCAACCTTGCTGGCCTCAAGCTCCCAACTCCCTCCCACCCCAGTCCCTGTGAATCCAACCTCCATACTAAAGACGTAGGAAATCATAGGCCATTAGTCAGCAGAAAGAGCAGCTCTGTGGGTGTGTGCACTCAATGCAGTCACACAACCTCTAATTCACTGGTATTTCAGCATTCCCACTGTGATATGTTATAACCTAGGCAATGGTTTAAATCTTTTGCTTCATGACTGCAGGTAATTGTTAAAAACCCACTGGAGGTTTGCTGGGTCACATGGGTTCTTCTGAGTTTGTAAATAAGTCCTACTGTATTCAATATTATCCGCTGCTATCTCTGCCACTGCGGGCTGCATGGAAAAGGATATGTGAGCTGTCTTTCTTGAAGACATATTCAGTATGGTGGACATTACATACAATCAACTGCTCATGATCATCATGGTCAGATGTTCCGAGCGATGCCCAGATCCGAAACGTTAATGCTTTTGTTGGCCCGTGTATAGCCAGTCCTAGAAATCTGAATGAATTGCACTATATGTCTTATATAATGATGTCATATTGAGCATTCCACAAGTACTACATGGGAGCCAGCCTTACAGCTGTTGTATTCTAGAGAAGGGTGCATGAAAAAAAGGCGCCAGCAAAAAAGGGCCCAGCTGGATAATGAATTGCTACCGATGGATAACAAATTCTCAATAACGATAAACATTGTTAACAAAATTGATTAACGATAAATACAGTTTTAAAACAGACAGGATTAGATAATGAAAATATATTAACGTTAAAAATAGTTACGTAATTCAACAATACAGCTTAACCCAACTCTACTCTCACACAGAACCCTCCCCTGGTGGTGCTTAAAACTAACCACTCACCTGGTGGTGCCTAACCCCCCCCCCCCGGTGGTGCCTAACCCCCCCCCCAGTGGTGTCTAGACCTAACCCCCCCCCCCCCCGTGTTGCCTAACCGCCTCCCGGGTGGTCACCCCCCCAGTGGTGCCTAACTCTGACCTCCAACCCCCTGCAGAAACACCCTTTTATAAATAGACATTATAATATCTTTGATAATGTAAAATCTGTACATACAAACAAAATAACACAACAAAAACATGTTGCAAGCTTCTAAAACAATAACATACTTTAATGTTCTAATGTTGTTAATGATATTTATTGGACGCCCTTTTTTCAGCTTTTTTCGCTGTATTAATGATAAATGCATTAGAGTCTACAGCGGCGCTCTTTCCGTCCACTAGCCTCCGGCGCCCTTTTTTCCTGCTACCCTAGAGAATGTTACTGAGGTGGTGCCATATATTGTTCCTTATATATTCTGATTCATTTCAGGCAATCAATTAGTGCTTTGGGGGGCGGGGAGTGCATGTGGTGCCTTATCGTATGTCAATCATTTTTCATGCTGCTGTGTAATATAAAAAGATCACTTACTGTTTAAAATGCATGTCTTAAGACTACTCCTTTTTTTGTTCTTACTTCCGGGTACAATGCCAAAAAGCAAAAAAAAATTCCAAAATGTATCATATTTGATATTCCTTCCTTATGAACTGTGATTGGTCCCTCTCCGAATTAAAATCTAATCAGAGAGGGATCGATTCCTACTACACAGTTCATTGATCTTCAATAGATTTCAGCAAGAAATCGAATGAAAAATGGGTACTTATCCGTTAGCCGGGCGCATCCGGCAGGTGGCGCTGTTGATCTTAACCCTCCTGGCGGTATAAAAAAATACGCCAGGAGGCAGCGCGGCAGTTTTTAAAAAAAAAAAAAAAATTTCTATATCATGTAGCGAGCCCAGGGCTCGCTACATGATAGCCGCTGCTCAGCGGCATCCCCCCGCCATGGCGACGGGCGGGATGACGTCACCGACGTCACTGACGTCGGGTCGTCATTGGGAGTCCCGGGCCACCCCTCGGCGCTGCCTGGCACTGATTGGCCAGGCAGCGCACGGGGTCTGGGGGGGGGGGGCCGCGCGCCGCACCGTATAGCGGCGATCGGGCGCGCGGCGGCGGCGATCGGGTTGCTGGCGCAGCTAGCAAAGTGCTAGCTGCGTCCAGCAAAAAAAAATTAAACAAATCGGCCCAGCAGGGCCTGAGCGGCACCCTCCGGCGGCTTACCCCTCGGGGTTACCGCCAAGAAGGTTAATTCCAATCATAATTACTTCACGTCAACCTGTGAATGTAAACCGCCGGATGCGCCCGGCTTAAACAGATCAAGCCGCTGGCTTGCTTCGTGTCTCGCTCTTCTCCCCCTCTTGCCCTCTCTCCTATAGAACACTGGGGAGGGGACATGCGTGTCCCCCCAGAGTCGTTTGTCGCAATGCCGCGACGAACGACTCTGGGGCGACACGCATGTCCCCTCCCCAAGGCTCATACGAGAGAGGGCAAGAGGGGGAGGAGAGCGAGACACTCACGAAGCAAGCGGGCGGCTTGATCTTTTTAAGCCGGGCGCATCCGGCGGTTTACATTCACAGGTTGACGTGAAGTAATTATGATTGGAATTACCATCAACAGCGCCACCTGCCGGATGCGCCCGGCTAACGGATAAGTACCGAAAAATGTATTGAAATGCAGCATTTCACCGCTCAATGTAGTTCAATCAATTGTGTTGGGGCTTGCGAGAATTAAACTGGGGAAAAAATACAGTGTAAAGGGGAGATAAATCATCAGGCTTACAATCTAAGGTAGCACAGGATACAGTAGGGAGGGATCATCATCAGGCTTAAAGTACTCCTGACCTGAGACAAAGGCCATCTGAGGTAAGCATAGAGTTCATGCTAGATCCACATAGCTCTGGGCATTGGCTGGTCCCCCTATTTGCTATTTGAAAATGTTGACTTTTGCCTAAAGTCAGTTTTAGACCGGAAGAGGCAGGCTTGCTGTGATATTCCCTCCTATCACCATTTTCTCTTCTTCCCCACTCTTAAAGGGAACCTTAACTGAGAAGGATATGGATTTTTTCTTTTAAAATCATACCGGTTGCCTGACTGTCCTGCTGATCTTGTGCCTCTAATATTTTTAGCCACAGCTCCTCAACAAGCATGCAGATCAGGTGCTCTGACTGAAGTCAGACTGGATTAGCTGCATGCTTGTTTCAGGTGTGCGATTCAACCACTACTGCAGCCAAAGAGATCAACAGGACTGCCAAGTAACTGGTATTATTTAAAAGGGAACATCCATATCCCTCTCAGTTAAGGTTCCCTTAACTGAGAAAAAAGTTTCACTTACCTGGGGCATCCCCCTGCAGAAGTCCTGTGCCTATGCTTTCTCAAACCATTCCTCTGGTTCCCCAAAGGCAGCTAGTTTTTGGCGACTGACTATATGCTTGACAGTGCGGCTGCGCAGCTCTGGCCGTGCGTAGTTGTTTGCGCTTCTGCCGCTATGGCCGTCCTGCACAGTACGCAAACTATGTACACGTAGCACACGTTCTGCGCCTACGCAGGTGTGACGCTCACACGGTTCCCAAGAAAAAAGTGTGTGCGCCATTTAAGTCAAAAATGCAAATTTCATTGCAAAAATGACATTTTCTTAAATCAACAACTGACTGTCCTTTATCTATTGCTGTACCTGTTATTGCTAATGTAAATGCAGGTGTCAGTGGTAACCGTGATATCAATTATGCTGTATGCTGTACATTGTCTGGCCATTACATGTCCTATGGCCAGCCGCATGAACTCAGAGCCGACAGATAGGATCCCCTCTGGAGATTCTGACCTTCAAGCGGATGACCTTCATGCTGAAAATGACATGTCATGTTATGCAAATGTTTGTTGTGCATGTTTGTGAGAGTACGCTGGCTGATGCTTTCAGTGTCACCGGTAGTCTGGTCTCAGGACTATCTGGAGAAGTCTCGACTTCCCCTGATATCTCTGACCCCCAGACCAATGTAAAAATTTACATGATTTACCCAAAATGTGATGTTTATTGTGGTGTACCTGTGCAGACAGACACGCACAGTACTGGTGGTAGCCTGAGCTCAGAACTTACTAGCATTCCTGTCAGCTCTGACCCCAGAGAGTTTGATCTTCAGCAGCTGACCCCAGATCTCACTTGGCAGCTGGCTGAGACTTGTAGTCCCAGATCCTTGAGGATACTACAGAGCGACTCCAACTTGCGTGTGTTTAGTGGCCAGACCACTAAGCCGCCAGCAGCGGAAGCTTAATCCGGGGTGTACAGGGAGAATGATAATCACTCCAGTGAACCCATTCCCCATGTAACAGACACCCCAGGTGAAAGCATGGTCCATGTGGATCTGTTAGGAGCCCATACAGACAGAACACAGGAAGTACTAGGAGTGTACAGCCAGTTAGAACAGGAAGATACAGATCCCCTGTCAGGCTTCATAGCTCCCATGTGAGAATTGGCTGTTGATGTGAAAGTCACCCCCCACCTCTCGTACTCCTAGAAAGCCTCGCTGAAGCGGAACGACCTGTTGAAGGGCAAGCACGGTTGTACAGTCACGTACCCGGATGACATCCCTGTGTTCCGCCCGACATGGGAGCAACACTGCGATCACTAGTCCTTGGTACTTCGACAGCTGTCAGCTGCCAATCTGACCGTTGAATCAGACACAGATCAGATTGTCATGACAGAGGTACAGGCCACTCTGGGAACAGTGGGATACTACAGGAAGTTTGTCAAGCCCTGTAGCATCCTGGCTAAACCACTGGCCAACGCAAAAAGGGCAACCCGCCAAGGTCATGTGGGACCCAGGCTTTCCCGTTGTAATGAACCAAAGTAGCATGTTGGTATTGCTTCAGTCAAGGTTCTGTTAACCAGTCCTTCCACAATTTTCCCCCGGAAGGAGGTGTGACGCTCACACGGTTCCCGAGAAAACCGTGTGTGTGCCATTTAAGTCAAAAACGCAAATTTCATTGCAAAAATGACATTTTCTTAAATCATTTTTTCCCTACTTCCTGGCTCTGCTAGTAAGCACTGGCAGTTTTTCTAATTACATAGTCTCTCTCACCTAAGTGTGA
Organism: Hyperolius riggenbachi; assembly: GCF_040937935.1. Taxonomy (NCBI): domain Eukaryota; kingdom Metazoa; phylum Chordata; class Amphibia; order Anura; family Hyperoliidae; genus Hyperolius; species Hyperolius riggenbachi. The sequence continues at coordinate 101,853,429 of NC_090657.1, forward strand.
AGAACGGATCTCCTGGCCACAAGGGACACCCTAGAGAGTTTATAAGCCATCCATCAGAGACTAGGTGGACAGAAGCTAATAAAAAAGCATCCTTCTCTAAACTGTTAGGAACCAACCCAGCAGGTGTCCGACACGTAGCAGCCTTCTAGCCTGAGTTGAAAGAGACACAGGAGTGATCCTTATCACTTCAACTGAAGGCTCCAACCTTATAGGAGTTATCAGCGAAATAATGAAAAATGAGCTTTACTCACCTGGGGCTTTCTCCAGCCCCTTGCAGCTGACTGTCCCACGCCGACCGCTCCGCTCCCCGCCGCTATCCCGATCTCTGTAGTCGGTATTCAAGCCGAGTGCGGAGTCTTACTGCGGCCGCGCAAAGCGCCGCACGTGGGCTCGACAGCGGCGCTTTGCGCAGCCGCAGTAAGGCCGACTCCGCAGTCGGCTTGAATACCGACTACGGAGACCAGGACAGCGGCAGGGAGTGGAGCGGTCGGCGTGGGACAGTCGGCTGCAAGGGTCTGGAGAAAGCCCCAGGTGAGTAAAGCTCATTTTTCATTATTTCGCTGGTAACTCCTTTGAAAACTATATTTAATACTAGGCATAGTTTTGTAATATTTCCGGTTTTACAAGGCTACCAGGTCCTTCAAATTCGCAGACTGTGTTGGACTTCACGTGACACTGGTCCTGAGAGATTTTCAACAATCTGGATCTTCCAGTGCCAGTGCTACAAAGGGTGAAAGTAAGAATGGTGCTATGAGTCCCCAGACTCCTCATGTTTAGTATCATATCAGAAGATTCATAAAATTATGCTGATTGTGAATATGCATTATGGTTCTTGATGTGACCCATGGGCACGAAGAAAGTGGGCAAAACAGGAATTGGGCCAAAATCTCTCCCTGTCTAATGGGGCACTGCCCCTATTCAAATTGCACAAGGTGGGATTTGTACATGTCATGACCCCTCCCATCTACAGTGAGGATTAAAACCCCAATGACACTGGGCCCAGAGGTCCAAAGTCCTTCATCTGAAATCTTTGTCTAATAACATCGGACAGCCAGCTGGACACTGGCAAAGATCCCTTGGATTATATCTCACAAAGGCATGGCAATCGTCATCTTAGACTTTCCGCCAAAGACTTGCGATTGCCGCATGGACTACCAATAACGGTATTTGAACTGTATTTTAAGACATTCTGTTTCTCTTTTATCTCTACTCTTTCTATCAAACCGATCTGTTCTGCTGGACAGGTATATTTATCTGTGGGTTAAATTAGCCTATGTGTATGTAGTTTTAGAATAAAACTAACGATTTATTGTTCAGTCTTGTGCCTGTTCTGGTCATCTGATTGCTGCTACAACGAACTTGCCCTCTGAAGAGTCATTCTACCGTATTGTTTTATTATTTGTTTATAAATTGTCGTTTTGCTAGTTAGGTTGTAAGTAACCGGTTTCTTCTTCTGGGAATAGCTAGCGGGAGTCTCTTTCTTCCATGAACACGAGAGAGTGGTGGCAGTGAAATTACCCGATTTCCAGCGTGAAATATATATTTTTAGTTTACCAATTGTACATACAATGTGGATTGTACATGTATGGGCACCTCCAACCATTCTTAACCGTTTACTACGCACACAGCCACACAGTGAATCTGCCTCCAGAAGTCTCTAGTGCACAAGACCTGCATGGCAACAGTAGCCTAGTAATACGAGATTGGTGAGTGATTGTCACATTACATTTTGTCGGCAGTTGTGCGACCAATCTTTATTGTCAGTCTGCTCACCGTACTTCCTGCTAATGCTAACGGGAGCAGATTAGACGGGATTGGCACGCTCTGTCACATTGCTACCTTCTGACGATCCAGCAACCGGTCTTTTAACGTCTTTTAGACGGGATCGCGGGGCTGGATTGTCACAGCAGGATGGCCACAGCAGTACGAGTACGAACGCGGCCAGAGCCACGCATATGCACTACTGATACCGAAACTAGCTGCCTAGGGGAACCGGAGGATCTGTTTGAGACAGGCGGCGGGCACAGGACTTCTGCAGGGGGCTGGGGGAAGCCCCAGCCAGGTAAATGAAACTTTTTTTTTTAGCTCAGCTTTAGCTTTAAAGCGGAACTGTAAATAGTTTTTAAACACAGTTTAACTTACCTGGGGCTTCTGCAAGCCCCCAGCAGCTGTCTTGTCCCGCATCGGTCCTGCCCGAGCCTCCGTTCTCCCGCCGCCGCTCCGTTCTGTACCTCGACTTCTAAGTCGATGCCAGCGCGGCTCTGGCCAAGAGTATCTTTTCTTTGAGTTCCCCTCAGCAATAGCACGGGACGCAAAGAAAGGATACGCGTGGCCAGAGCCGCGCAGGCACAGTGGCCCAGCGGCGAAACTGAAAGCCGCTAGCAGTGGGAAAACGGAGGCTCGGGCAGGACCGGCACAGGACAGGACGGCTGCTGGGGGTTTGCAGAAGCCCCAGGTAAGTGAAACACTGTGTTTAAAAACTATTTACAGTTCCGCTTTAAAGTGAACCTTAAGCCAAATCAAAAAAATAAGTTTTACTCACCTGGGGCTTCCCTCAGCCACCTGCAGCTGTCCGGTGCCCTCGCTCCGATCCTCCTGGACCCGCCGGCGGCCACTTCCGGTTTCGCCGTCAGGACCTAACAGGCTGGGAACGCAAGTGATTGTTCGCGTTCCCAGCCACAATAGCTCCCTCTATGTTGCTATAGCAGCATAGAGGGCTGCTATAACAACATAGAGGGCGCTATTGTGGCTGGGAACACGAAGAATCACTCGCGTTCCCAGCCTGTCGGGTCCTGGCGGCGAAACCGGAAGTGGCCGCCGGCGGGTCCAGGAAGATCGGAGCGACTGTACATGAGCACCGATCAGCTGCAGGGGGCTGAGGGAAGCCCCAGGTGAGTAAAACTCATTTTTTTTATTTGACTTAAGTGCCTCTTTAAGCAAACCTAAAGCAAGAAAAAACTTATGAGATAATGAATTGTATTTGTGGTACAGGTAAATAATGAATTGTATGTGTAGTATGGATAACAAATAGAACATTATTAGCAAAGAAAAGCGTATTTTTATTTCAGTTATATAGCTTTTTTTTTTTTATAACATTGCATCATTCTGTCATATTTGCAGTTTTAAAAACCACACTCTGTATTGTAAGCTATAAAACAAAGCAGAAATAGCTTGTTCACACCTAGGGCGTTTTGCGTTTTTTTTAGCGCCGGCGACTTTTAAAAACGCAGGTGAAATCGCTAGTACAATGATTCCTTATGGGGCAGTTCATATCAGTGGGTTTCGTCTGCTTTCCGCTCAGCAAAGCGCTGCATATACCATTTTCGGGGCGATTTTGCTACAATGGAAGGTATAGGAAAAGCGCAAAACACTCACAAATTGATTTATCCGGCAAATGCGTTTGCTCTTTTATGAATAAATACATTGTATTTATTCATTTCCGGGTGGAAGTGAAAAAATGGAATCACTCTGCAGGAAGTGTCAGGAAGTGAAAAAATGGAATCACTCTGCAAAAGCACTTACAAAAGTGCTTTGTACAAAATCGAAGCGCTGGGAGGGGGGAAAATAAAAACTGTGCAAAAAATTTAAAACCGCTGGTGTCATCGATTTCGATTTTAAATGTGAACAAAGCCATAATGACCCTTTGAACTTTCCTGCAGTAAAAACTCATCTCAAGCTTTCTCTCGCTGTTTCAGTGCTTCAGAAAACAGGACCTTATTCGACCCAGCGGGTCGCACAGCTTAGAGAAGCTCTTTTGTATATATGTTACGGCCAGAACCCGAAGTTTGGCCACTTCTAGTTCTGGCCGGCCACTTCGGATTCTGGCCGGCCAATGTGCGAAGTGGCCGCTGCGCTGCGGCCAATGTTAGAAATGGATTGATTCCTGTGACATGAATGTATCTTCTGGCCGCAGCGCAACGGCCAAACGTATAACCACTTAGTTAATTTATTGCAATTAAGCCGGCGGCACTGTAACAATTCAAGCCGCCGGCTTTTTCATCTGCCTCTCTCTCTCTCTCTCTCTCTCTCTCCTCTTATGGGCAGCGGGCGGGGGACACGCGTGTCCCCGAGAGTCGTTCGTCGCACCAGGAAAGCAGAGCGGGGAGGCTGCAGACATTGCTTCTGTCAGCACCCGCTCTGCAGGAACGGCAGGATTCCCTGCCTCGACGAACGACTCCGGAGGGGGGACACTCGTGTCCCCGCCGGCTGCCCATAGGAGAGCGAGAGAGGCGGGGGGAAGGAGGAGAGAGAGAGGCAGATGAAAAAGCCGGCGGCTTGAATTGTTACATTGCCGCCGGCTTAATTGCAATAAATTAACTAAGTGGTTATACGTTTGGCCGCTGCGCTGCGGCCAGAAGATACATTCATGTCACAGGAATCAATCCATTTCTAACATTGGCCGCAGCGCAGCGGCCACTTCGCACATTGGCCGGCCAGAACCCGAAGTGGCCGGCCAGAACTAGAAGTGGCCAAACTTTTCTGTTCTGGCCGTAACATATATAACGACTGAAGCTTTTTAACACTTCCTGTACTGGAAACTAAAATGAGACTTTTTTTCTTTGCTACTAATGTTCTATTTCTTAGCTGTACTGTATACACATACAATTCATCTCATAAGTTTATTTTTGCTTCAGGTGTGCTTTAAGGGGAGTAAATGGGCAAAGAAGAGAGAACATTGCTGAAAGCCTGCCTCTTCCCATCTGAAAAATGTGACTTTCAGCTAAAGTAAAATTTTCTAAGGGTGATTAGGGGCACCAAGGGGAACAAGGAGAGGACTGGACAATGCACAAAGGTATGTGGCTCTAGCATGTACATATCTCTTCGCTTACCATAGGTAGCTTTGCCGCGAGTCAGGTAACCCTTAAGCTACCTATACACACATCAATTAACCGTTCAAATCCTATCAGATTCAATCACTGATATAATTTGTCGAACATCTGTTGCACCATTATTTCGGATCTATCAATTTTTGCATCAATCTGGGGAGGGGCAGGAGCAGTAAGTGATTGATAGACCATAACGTTGTATTATTTAAAGCAAGTATGTAAACCGTGACTATAGAGATATAATCATCCTGGTTGTGGGGAGTTTAGCAATGTCCCCAAGTCACTGCTAGTCGAAGTCCATCCAAAACATGACTGGGAAAAGGGTCAGAATTTGCATATTAATACTCCAGGTTAATAAATCAAATGTGATGCAGCAAAAACAGCATTGTTTAGGTTATACCACTTCTGCGCTCTCGAACCAACTGCAAGTTCTGTTTGATGCCGGAGAGTTGGACTCTGTTTTGTTCAGTGAAGTGCCTGTTTCACATGCAACGAGTAGTGACCTATGTGACAGAGGCGCTATAGCCATCCTGACACTCATTCAGCTGCTTCTTGTTGTACTTTGCCTGAGGAAGCTGGCGACAGACCCGCGAAACACATTGCAGATGTTATTGTTGTTATTGAATAAGAAATAAATGTTGAATATGTTTTAAAGATACCTTATTGTTGTGTCATCTATGGGGAGGTAAGTCCGACAGTACCCCCCATTTTAAACTGTTGTTAATATATTTTATTCTTTCTTGCGCCTCTGTATACACAAATATTGAATATCCACCTGCTGGATGGGTGTTTCTGCTCTTTTTCCTCCTATCTACGGAGAGCAACTTCTTAGCCTGAGTGGAGACAGGATAATCTCCCCATCTGCGCATATAGTGGTTGCCTGTGGCGGCAACCCATGTTTGTGAGTAACATTTTTACTATTCATTGCTATTAATACCAATCACCAGTATTACACTATTCATGGCTCTCAAATTTTTCTTTTTAAAATACATACATATAAGATATATACTTGTCCCTGAGCTTGGGCATCGCTACCCCTATATTGGGGGGGCCTGTGCCCCCAACATGTTCTAGTGTGCCCCCAATCTATTTACTGGGGTGCCCCAACACAGGGAGCAGTGCAGAGAAAAAGAGCTGTGGGCACAGTGGGAAAGGGGGGACATCTCCCCACTCCTTCCCTCACCTTGGGGCTTCCCCTCCCTCACTCTCCTCTCCAGAACGAAGTCTAATGCGGCGGCTGGCAGCGGGCGGAACTTACCTCTGTCTCGCTCCAAGCGCCGGAAGTTCTGGTGACACTGCTCTGGTCTGGACCAGACCAGACTAGCAAATCCATTAGTCCATCCCGCGCCTGCAACGAGACGGAGGTTGCCTGTGGCTACATATACTGGAGACATATACCTCTGGCTACATATACTGGGCACATATACCTCTGACTACATATACTGGGCACATATACCTCTGGCTACATATACTGGGCACATATACCTCTGGCTACATATACTGGGCACATATATACCCCTGGCTACATATACTGGGGACATATACCTCTGGCTACATATACTGGGCACATATACCTCTGGCTACATATACTGGGCACATATACCTCTGGCTACATATACTGGGCACATATACCCCTGGCTACATATACTGGGCACATATAGCACTGGCTACATATATTGGGCACATATACCCCTGGCTACATATACTGGGCACATATACCTTTGGCAACATATACTGGGCACATATACCTCTGGCTACATATACTGGGGACTACTATACCTCTGACTACATATACTGAGGACATTTACCTCTGGCTACATAAACTGGGGACTAATATACCCCTGAGTACATATACTGGGCACATATACCCCCTGGCTACGTATACTGGGGACAGCTATACACCTGGCTACATATACTGGGGACTACTATACACCTGGCTACTTATGGAACAGATACACCTGGCCACCTATTCTGTGGACATCTATACATCTGGCTACCTATTCTGGGGACAACTATATTCATGGCTACTTATACTGGGGACACTTATAGACCTGGCTACCTATGCTGGGGGGATCCTATTTTGGGGGAACTGCTGTCAGATTATCTGCATTTTTGGGGAACCGCTGTTAACAGATTAAGTGTATTTTGGGGAACCGCTGCTGCCAGATTACATGTATTTTGGGTGTTACGTCTATTTTGGGTGATCCGCAGCCAGGTTTCGCGTATTTTGGGGAACTGCTTCCAGATTATGTGTATGTTGGGGAAACTGCTACTGCCACATTGTCTATTTTGGGGGAACCACTGCCATATTATCTGTACTTTGGAGGAACTTCTACCAGATTACGTGTCTTTTTGGTGAAATGCTGTCAGATTACATCTATTTTTGGGGTATACACTACGGCAGAGCTCAGACTTCCCCAGCAGACCTTTTACAGCCAGTTCAGTAGTAACCACTAGCCAGGAGGGGGTTTGGGGTGGAGGAGGGGAGAGAGTGCAGCCAGAGCCAGCTAGCCACACACAGCTACCCAGCCTGCAGCCAGCCCAGTGGTAGTAGCCACTAGCCAGGTGGGGGGTTGGAGGGGAGAAAGTGCAGCCAGAGCCAGCTAGCCACACAGCCAGCCAGCCTGCATCCAGCCCAGTAGTAGTAGCCACTAGCCAAACAGCACCTGGGACTGGCTGAGCCTGTCTGCTGTGCTGTGCTCTCTCTGTGTGCTTATTTCTGCTACCTCCAAAATGTCCAGTATGAGCTGTTTTCTGTGCCTGCACTGATGGTAAACTAGCTGCAGTGTGTGCTGATCTATGCTACCTCCAGTATGTACAATTTAAGCTGTTACTCTGTGCCTGTACTGATAGTAAACCAGCTGCAGTGTATGCTGATCTTGGCTACCCCAGTATGTACAGTATAAGCTGTTACTCTGTGCCTGTACTGATAGTAAACTAGCTGCAGTGTGTGCTGATCTCTGCTGCCTTCAGTATATACTATATAAACTGTTACTCTGTGCCTGTACTTATAGTAAACTAGCTGCAGTGTGCTGATCTATGCTGCCTATAGTATGTACAGTATAAGCTGTTACTCTGTGCCTGTACTGATAGTAAACTAACTGCAGTGTGTGCTGATCTCTACTACCTCCAGTATAAGCTGTTACTCTGTGCCTGCACTGACTGTAAACCAGCTGCAGAGTGCTGATCTCTGCTACCTACAGTATGTACAGTATACGCTGTTCTCTAGTGCCTGCACTGTGTGCTGATCTACCTCCAGTGTGTACAGTATAAGGTGTTACTCTATGCCTTTACTGATTGTAAACAGCTGTATTGTATGCTGATCCCTGCTACTTTCAGTATGTACAGTATTAGCTGTAAAGACTGGTACACACATACAATTTTGATTAGTCAATTTTAGCTCTGTTCATCGTATTCATTGTCTGGCCCACTTACTACATGGGGGTGGTAAAATTGGTCAGTGATTGACCAATCAAAATTGTATGTGTGTATACATCTTTAATCTATGCCTATACTAATTGTAAATTATCTAAATAAAGGACAGGGGGCTCTATCCAATATTTCGATGGGCAGGCCCGTTATCTGTAGCTTACACCGCTGCTAAGTTCATGTACATTTGGCCCCACCCATGGCCACACCCACTCACAGAATGGCCTCGCCCATTTTTTTGCCGCGGCGCAGGTGCCCGGGATCTTCAAGGACCCTAGGAATGCCTCTGTCCCAGAGTAAAATAGTCTATTACAGTAATTACTATTTCCTATGTCACTAGAGTAATATACAGGTGAAACTCAAAAAAATTATAATATCATGCAAAAGTCAATTTATTTCAGTCATTCATCTTAAAGAGGAACTGTAACGGTAAAACGTCCCCTGGGGGGTACTCACCTCGGGTGGGGGAAGCCTCCGGATCCTAATGAGGCTTCCCACGCCGTCCTGCGTCCCTCGGGGGTCTCGCTGTAGCCCTCCGTACAGCCGTGACGCAATATTTACCTTCTTGGCTCCTGCGCAGGCGCTCTGATGGCTGTCGGCTCCGAAGTAGGCGGAAATACCCGATCGCCGTCGGGTCCGCTCTACTGCGCAGGCGCAAGTCTCCGGCGCCTGCGCAGTAGAGCGGACCCGACGGAGATCGGGTATTTCCGTCTATTTCCGAGCCGAATGCAGCCACAGCGCCCCCGCTGGAGCCAGCAAAGGTAAATATTGAAATTACAGTCGGGCCTGTCGCCGGCTGTTCAGAGGGCTGCAGCGAGACCCCCGTGGGACAGAGGACGGCGTGGGAAGCCTCATTAGGATCCGGAGGCTTCCCCCACCCGAGGTGAGTACCCCCCAGGGGATCTTTTTCAAGTTACAGAGTCTCTTTAAAAGGTGAATCTAATATCTGAAATTGGAACCCTTTGCAGTTGTTTTGGATTAATTATCTGATTAGAGTCTGACACTTTGAGCCCAGAATATTGAACATTTTCACAATATTCTAGTGGTCTGAGATTTTGATTTTGGGGTTCTCATAAGCTGTTAGCCATAATCATCAAAATGATAAAAAATAAAGCCTTGAAATATCTCACTTTGCATGTAATGGGTCTATTTCGTATATTAGTTTTCTTTTAAGTTGTAGTATTGAACTATACTATTAGTTTACCTTTAACTCTAACCTCCAAGGGACACCGAGGAGTGCCCGAATTTAAAAGAATTACCGGTGTCACCCAGCGACACCCGGGCAGGCTCTTCCTGGTTAATGACACATTGCGTCATCATGCCGGCCGCTTCGTGTCATCACGGCTCCCGGCGTGACAGGTCTGAGCATGCGCGGGTTTTCGACGCAAGGCGGTCGGCGTGATGAAGAAGAGCCGGCCTAGAAGCTGAAGGAGAGGAGCCAGGAGGACGTCGGGGGACCTCACCGCCTACGGTGAGCTGGAAGAAGTCCCAGGTAAGTGTATTCTTTTAAATTCGGGCACTCCTCCGTGTCCCTTTAAGTTGTACTACTGAAATAAATGTACTTTTGCATGATATTCTAATTTTTCGAGTTTCACCTTTACAGTAATTATTTAACTAGTTTTGTACTCACTAGTCCATCTTGTCATATGAGTTCACACTTATGTCCACAGAAAATGCCCATGGTTTTCCACAGGCAATTTTCCAGTTTGAATGTGCGTTTCCATCAGCAGCTAACTGTTTGATATGGGAATTGCAGGCAATGTGCTAAATTATGCTGTAGGCAGCAAGTTATCCCTGCATGCGGGAACCGTATCAGAGGTGAAGAAACCCACTGATTATTATTAACAGATGTGACAACATCTGGTGGGCGACTGCATGCAGGAAAACCACATGCGATACCCTCAAGTGTGAACACTGCCTCGAAAGGTACTTGCCCTATAAGGAGATAAACTTGTCAAAAAAAAGTCAATATCGTTGCTGAAGAAATTCATTTCTCAGTGTTCTATTTGTTTATGCAGATTAACTTGTACTTAGTTTTAACTAATTCGTTTTTATTAGCAACTGTGAATAAACTACTACAGTATATGGAGAGCTGCCTAGGCAGAGCTCTCCTGCAAACACTGAGGCTTAACCCTTTCAGTGCCTTCTGCAAACCCGAAACCAATTAAAACTTCAAGGTTTTTTAGAATTTCCATAATTTGTAATGAAGAATTTTCCCCCCAATAAAAAGTTATCAAGCTGTTATGTCCTAAAAGCTCTACGCAAGCAGGGTAGCAAACTTCACTGTGGGACGTACAACCAGCTTTAGCAAGCGGAATCCTGCAGCCTCCGTGCTCACACAGACAAGGTGACCATCACCGGGGATAATAGCACTGGTGAGTATGCAGGTAAGTACTCCACAAACCTTTACTGTAATAACACAAATATGCTGTGGCTAATCTTTTTGAGCAGAGAGGAAGTTCTGAGTTTAGTTACACTCAAAGCATTCTTGTGCTGAGGGTCATTGATACTGTAGTGAAAGTGTGAAAAATACAGCATGTCCCTCCATACTGAAAAAGACACCTACAGGCACATTGGCCTACTATCTGTAGGAGACAGCACAGCATAGAGGGAGAATGGTAGCCTATATCCCTAAAGCAACTACTGGCTCACTGGGGAGTCAGTACATATGGTAGTGTTATGTCCCATATGGTGGTGTTATGCCCAGAGGGCTGACGTGCGGTGATCACTTGGTGAAAGACAACAGAACCCTGAATTGTGTGAACTGTTCTCTGCAATTGTTGCAGAATCCATCCCCACTAATTGATATCCAGAGACCCTATACTTGTAAGGCATCTTTCACAGTAAGACGTTAAAGTCGCATGTTATAAAAAATTATAACGCAGACTAATGCACAGCAATACAAAGTCTGTGCGAAATTCACAGTGCACACGTTGCGTTGTGTGTAACGTGTAGCAATATTTAGAGTATAAGTGCTGCATGCTGTGCGTTTAGCAATACATTTGCTGAGTTATGTGTGTTGCACATGCTCAGTAATGTTTTGGGGTTTTTTTGTAACGCATGCGCCGTTTAGTTCCATCAGTATGCAATAAAAATGGCGCACCAAGAGACACATAACGCACTGCAAAATAATGTCCAATTTCATAACCTACGTGTGCTGCATTAGGGGCACGTTGTGCGACTTTCAAACGCAACGTCCCACTGTGAAAGAGGCTTAAAGAGACACTGAAGCGAAAAAAAAAATGATGATATTATGATTTGTATGTGTAGCACAGCTAAGAAATAAAACATTAAGATCAGATACATCAGTGTAATTGTTTCCAGTACAGGAAGAGTTGAGAAACTCCAGTTGTTATCTCTATGCAAACAAGCCATTAAGCTCTCCGACTAAGTTAGTCGTGGAGAGGGCTGTTATCTGACTTTTATTATCTCAACTGTTCCTGGACTATTTACTTTTTCTCTGCTAGAGGAGAGGTCATTACTTCACAGACTGCTCTGAAAGACTCATTTTGAATGCTGAGTGTTGTGTAATGTGCACATATTATAGATAGATGCAATGTTAGAAAAAACACTATATACCTGAAAATAAAAGTATGAGAATATTTTCTTTGCTGCTAATCTTCTAGTAATTATTCATAGTACACAACCAATTCACTATATCATATTTTTTTTTCCGCTTCAGTGTCTCTTTAAGGTTTCTTTTCCAAGGACTATTGATAGGCAGTGAAATGCCTCTCAAACTCTTACAACTGCTCACTGCTGCCTGGTAACTGCTTTTGCTGCCTGGTAGTTGCTCACTGCTGCCTGGTAACTGCTTGCTGAGCACACAGCTCAACAGTCTGTGGAAAAGAGGCTTAAGTGTGAATATTGTAGATTGGACTTTATTCTGGTAGAGGGTCAATAGCATAACTAAGGTGCCAGGGATCCCAGTGCAAGTTTTAGATGGGGCTCCAAGCAATTTATTGGTATGAAGCCTCAAAACTATCCAAATACATTTTCAGTGTCAGAGGTGCAATCAGAGGATGGAAACCATTTGTTAATGATACCACTATTCAATGTACATATAGAGGTGATTATTAACAGCATAGAACCAATGAAAAGCTAATAAGATGGATGAAGGAGGGCTCCTAGTGGGCCCCTCTGGCTCAGGGGCCCTGGTGCAGTTGCAGCCTCTGTATCACCTATTGCTACGCCACTGTGGAGGGTACTTCACTTAATTTAGAGAATACAGAGGATTTATGGTGTAGTGAATGTTTAGTGTAAGCACAACCCCGCTCTAACAAACTTTAATCACAGTGTAGCAACCCACACAGGGATTTGCTGCATACAGCACTCCTAATTATTAGTTTACTTATCACAGATGCCACTTAGTATTTTTGCACAACCATCCGGCAGCTGTATTGCCATTCGGCATAAGCCTAAAACAAGGTATTTCATTCACAGTGAGTGCAGGTTTCTTCACTTTTATATTCATCATTTTATGCAGTGTTCAATGTAAGTAACCCTTGATTATGTATTATATTATGTTATCAGTTTATAGACCTCCTCCGGTTTAAAGGATTGTACGTATTACGGTCGTTTTGTTATGCTTTGTCCTTTGGTTACTACCATTTTATTTTTGTAAAGTTTTATACTTGATTTTATTTTTTTTCAAGCTTTACAGAAGATTGCAAAGAAAGAAACTTTTTATTGTAGTTTATCAACCAGATCGTCATTTCCTGGAGGACCAGCGCCAGACTTGCAATGTTTGCCATAAAGGTGAGTGATCCTGAGATGGCAACATAGTGTTAACTGTTTATGTGCAGGAGCGGTCAATGGGATACACATAAATCTGAGTTGGTGCAGGATTATGCAGATTGTATGTAAATCCCTCCTTGGCTTTCTTTGTTTATTTCTTTTCAAGTTGCATATATTTGCATGCAAATTTGCATAATCCTCCAGTTTGGATTTGCATCTCATTGGCCAACAGAAAATTCAGATTCAGAAGATTGATAGCAGTTTTGTATAATGTAGTATTTGTGAACCGACACATGAATAGGGGTTATTCATGTGTTGGTTCACAAATACTACATTATACAAAACTGCTATCAATCTTCTGAATCTGAATTTTCTGTTATGAGATTTTTCAACCAAGCAGATTCTTACTGGATCATGTTTCAAAGATGCCTGATAGGCAGAGGTGTGTGCTGTCTATGGCAACCAAACATTTTTGTACATTTGCTGATCTTCCCGGAAAATGCTTGATGGCTTCTGAATGGTTGCTAGAGGAAGCTCAGATGTATTTGTTACAGATTGTTATGCTACTTTATGCCAAGTATCTTATTTCTTAACTTTTTAGATTGGTTAGAATAAATACCAAACAATCTGGGTTTGTTTGTATAATGGCATTTTATATATACTCTATATATGTACCATTGGGCATTATTGTGTTCTGGGTTCCCCCATACTGTGGAATGGGCACCAATGGTAGTGACTGCCACTGTGGCAAATACAAACGTGAGCATAATGAAGTTGTTCTGTGGACTATTCTGGGCTCCAGAGGGTAGCCTGGAAGAGACAACTTCTTGTCTGTAGGTTGGTAGTATAGCTTTCTAATAGCCTAGGCAGCACGTAGCCACAGCCAAGATTGTTGGTGGCACAATATTGACCAAGGTTTGGGAGACTCTTCTCTTAGGCGATAGAGCAGAATATAGAAAAGAATCACAGGTAAAGGGGCTAGAATCTTTAAGGGTCATATCCTCGGGGCGCTAGCACTGGTATTATTAGCACGCTTCTTTCTGAGCCCAGACAAAGAAAATGCCACTGACGTCATCCACTCCAACTTTCATAGAAGGAGACATTGAGTAGGTACGGAATTCCCTAATAATGCACTTAGCCATGCCCAAAGCCTTTCTCACCATCTCTTCTGTGACTGGCACTACAGTCAATCGAGCTTCTCCTGCCAAGTAATAAGACTCTTCTAAAGCTCCGATCCATAGAAAATGCCCATGTGGTTTAAGGAGCCCAACAACATGCTCAAGGGCCTTCTGAAAGGCTTCGAGGTGTGGGCTGCATGCCTCAAGGCAGAATGAAGACACCAGACAGTCCACCGAGCCATTGGAGAGTTCCTGTCCTAGAGGGCATGGCTGATGCACATCCACGGGTATCACTCGAGCTACCCGCTCCCGCAAACGTTTTTCTTTGTTTTGCCATGGCTCCCTGTGGATGAAAAAGTACAATTATTTTCAATGTTCTTGTTGAATATTTGATTTGTTATTTTTAGTATTTATAAAGCACCAACATCTTCTGCAGCGCTGTAGAGTATATTGTCTTGTCACTTAACTATCCCTCAGAGGGGCTTGTAATCGAATCCCTACCTTAGTCATTTGTCATTAGAGAAGGCTCGAACAGTTCGCCGGCGGGCAGTATTCTGCGGACATCAACCGTTCGCATTCACAGCGAACATTTGGCGTGTTCTATTCGCCCCTTATACATCATCATTGAGCTAAACTTTGACCCCCTACCTCACACACATGGCAGCCAATCAGCTAACACCTCTTCTTGTACCCCCCACCCCCCTATCAAAAAGCAGTTGCAGTGGCCATATTGGATCAATTCTCTGCTGGCTGCTGACTGTTAGTGAGAGCAGGGTCAGACTTGCTGCAGATAGGTAGGGAAAGTATTAGCTAGGCCTGTGTTCTTGTTCCTTAACCGTTGTAAAAGCAATTCAAACAGCACTTTTGAGGGCTAGCACATCATTTTTTTAGTGTGTGACACTCCACAGCCTACAACTGACACCCAGAGCTGTGTGCACACTACTGCTGTTGCCTTATTAACCTCCCTGGTGGTCGATTAAATCCGCCAGGGAGGCAGCGCTGCACTATTTTTTAAAAAAAATGTTTTTAGCCTAGCACTAGCTACATGATAGCCGCAGAGCAGCGACATCAGCCCATCAGGAATTCCCGTTCTGAACGTGATTTCCATGAGGGCTTCTCCCGTCGCCATGGCGCCGGGCGCGATGACATCACCGACGTCATCGACCTCGTGACGTCAGAGGGAGTCCCGATCCACCCCTCAGCGCTGCCTGGCACTGATTTGCCAGGCAGCGCACGGGGTCTCGGGGGGGGGGCACCCTCTGATGCGGCGGGTAGCGGTGAATCGGCGGAGAGAACAGCGGCGATCGAAGGTAACACACAGCTAGCAAAGTGCTAGCTGCGTGTATATAAGGAAAAAATTATTCAGATCGGCCCAGTGGGGCCAGAGCAATCGGCTTACCCTGTGTCCAGAACAGGGTTACCGCTAAGGAGGTTAAAGTGGACCCAAATTAAAAAATACAAGACTTCAGAAATAAAATCTATTTTCTAAATTATAATAATAAATAGCAGCCTTTTTTCAGCTGCATGATGACAAATATAAAATATTTTACATTTATTGGAGGAACCCCTCCCTTCCTTTCATATTAAACAGAATCCGGCAAACTGGTGGAGTAGGTGGTGTCCAGCAAAGGAGGAATTGCTAATGGCTGCCACCTGTATAACCCTAGTTATGAAAAGAAAAGGGTGAAAAGCATGCACTGAAATGCTCATAGGCTTGAAGGAGTGTTTATTTATCTTTATATGTGTCAGAGTGGTTCAACTAAATATTTTGAATTAAAATAATGTTTGGTTTGGGTCCGCTTTAAGTTGCAAGCACAGAACCACTCCAATGCATTATTATTTCACTGTATTCTGTACTATTATATCTCTCTGTGTGAGCCCGCTGGCATCTAGAACTGTGCATAATGTGATTTCTGCCCATTCGGGTTTAAAATCCGACTTTGCGTCAACTCTGTAATTTTTGGTGGGACTATTGGCATGGATCTTCCTCCCGCATGCCCCTATCCTGGTGTTAGACCCCTTGAAACAACGTTTTCATCACTTTTGTAGCCAGAAACTGTCTTTGTAGGTTTTAAAATTCGCCTCCCCATTGAAGTCTATGGCGGTTCGCCAGATTCGCCTGTTCGCGAAGATTTTGTGGAAGTTTGCGTTCGCCGTTCACAAAGGGAAAATTCTATGTTCACGACATCTCAATTTGTCATATGCATATATCATGTAGTATATGTATCGTAGTCTAGGGCTAATTTGGGGAAAGCCAATTAACTTATCTGTATGATGTGGCAGGATACCTACGCAGGCATAGGGAGTACATACAGACTCCATGCAGATAGTGCCCTGGCTGGGTTTCGGGCTGCAAGGAAAGAGTGTTAAACATTACGCCACCATGTCTGCCCATATTTTTCCTATTCCTCCAAGATTTAGGGTGCTTTCACATCAACACATTGTAACCACACTTGCTGGGGGCTGAGAAGTGCTCAGTACATGCAGTTGGGAAGCGTTTGTCTCACGGAGTCACATCTGAGCATGGCTGCAGCCACATTCAAACATCTTTTCTGCTGTGTAACCACTGAGATGCATGGGGTTAATAACGCTGCCATTTGGCAGCATTTAAGTTGACTTTACATGATGGGTGCGAATGAGAATTCAAGCGGACGTGGTACTTTGCGTGGAGTCGTCAGGGATCTTAAATATCCAATCCGCCTTGAAGGTCATTGTGACGCTCACACTGTTCCCAATTAAACAGTGTGTGCGCCATTCACATGGCAAACGCAAATTCCATTGCAAAATAGTAGAAATGTAATTTTCTGTTTTAAATCCACTTTTTTTTCTCTCCCTCCTGGCTCTGCTGGCAAGCACTGGCAGTTTTGTGTGAAATTTGTCTCTAGCATTTCTGGGATGTTATATAGCTCATCCATCAGATGAAGATTAGATATCAGCTTGACAGAGCCAATTTAAAGCATCCTTCTCCAGACTGATCGGCCCTGATCTCAGCAGGGAATCTGACACTTATGCTGGGAATACACGTTTCATTTTTGCCTTCGTTTTAGCCTTCGATTCGTTTGGTAAACGAATCGAGTGTTGAAAACGTATGTGAAAATAGTCATAATCTCATTATAGTTTCGATTAATAGACCCCAAAAACGAACGACTAGTGATCGAACATGTTTGATATTATCTCTCTTTATCCATCTAATCGAACCATTGGTAGGCTTGATGGCTGTTCAGATCGACTATATATTCGTTTATGCCGTCCGTCCCTGTACTACGTTTAGTTTCTTTGCAGCCTTCGATCATTGGAAAAACAAAACAATCAGAATCGAGAAAAAAAAACGAAACCGTGGGTGGTGATATTAACCGTACGATCGATTATTTCGGGATCGAAAAGGACAAAAGGCACAATCGAAACGAAGGCTAAAACGAAGGCAAAAACGAAACGTGTATTCCCAGCATTAGCCCTGCTGTCCGAGCTTCAAAGACTTCCAGCTGAGTTTGTCTACTCTCCCTGGAAGTAGTTGACCTACTTGTGACCCAGGAATCCCCAATATCCATATTTCTCTCACATTTTCTTCATAATTCATGGCATAGAAAGTTACTAGGCCACTGAAAAGTGCACAAGTTCTGAGGTTCAACTTGGTACCGGTGCTGAGAGAGTTTGGACAAGCTAGATGCTTCTGAACCCAGGCTACAAATGGAAGAAGTAAAAAACTGTGTTATGAGTCATATCTGATCCTCGTGTTTGGTATTAGCAGATTCACACAATTACGCTGATTATGAATATTCATTTGGATTCTTGATGTGACCTACGGGCACGGAGAGAGCGGACAAAACATGAATTGGGCCAAAATCTCTTATGGGGGCACTGCCTTATTCAAATTGCACAAGGCTGGACTTTGATGTGTCATGATCCCTCCCATCTACAGTGAGGTTAAAACTCCAATGACACAAAGGTCCAGCGTCCTGCAGCCATCTGAGCATGGCTGCAGCCACATTCAAACATCTTTTCTGCTGTGTAACCACTGAGATGCATGGGGTTAATAACGCTGCCATTTGGCAGCATTTAAGTTGACTTTACATGATGGGTGCGAATGAGAATTCAAGCGGATGTGGTACTTTGCATGGAGTCGTCAGGGATCTTAAATATCCAATCCGCCTTGAAGGTCATTGTGACGCTCACACTGTTCCCAATTAAACAGTGTGTGCGCCATTCAAATGGCAAACGCAAATTCCATTGCAAAATAGTAGAAATGTAATTTTCTGTTTTAAATCCACTTTTTTTTCTCTCCCTCCTGGCTCTGCTGGCAAGCACTGGCAGTTTTGTGTGTAATCTGTCTCTAGCATTTCTGGGATGTTATATAGCTCATCCATCAGATGAAGATTAGATATCAGCTTGACAGAGCCAATTTAAAGCATCCTTCTCCAGACTGATCGGCCCTGATCTCAGCAGGGAATCTGACACTTATGCTGGGAATACACGTTTCATTTTTGCCTTCGTTTTAGCCTTCGATTTGTTTGGTAAACGAATCGAGTGTTGAAAACGTATGTGAAAATAGTCATAATCTCATTATAGTTTCGATTAATAGACCCCAAAAACGAACGACTAGTGATCGAACATGTTTGATATTATCTCTCTTTATCCATCTAATCGAACCATTGGTAGGCTTGATGGCTGTTTAGATCGATTATATATTCGTTTATGCCGTCCGTCCCTGTACTACGTTTCGTTTCTTTGCAGCCTTCGATCGTTGGAAAAACGAAACAATCAGAATCGAAAAAAAAACCGAAACCGTGGGTGGTGATATTAACCGTACGATCGATTATTTCGGGATCGAAAAGGACAAAAGGCACAATCGAAACGAAGGCTAAAACGAAGGCAAAAACGAAGCGTGTATTCCCAGCATTAGCCCTGCTGTCCGAGCTTCAAAGACTTCCAGCTGAGTTTGTCTACTCTCCCTGGAAGTAGTTGACCTACTTGTGACCCAGGAATCCCCAATATCCATATTTCTCTCACATTTTCTTCATAATTCATGGCATAGAAAGTTACTAGGCCACTGAAAAGTGCACAAGTTCTGAGGTTCAACTTGGTACCGGTGCTGAGAGAGTTTGGACAAGCTAGATGCTTCTGAACCCAGGCTACAAATGGAAGAAGTAAAAAACTGTGTTATGAGTCATATCTGATCCTCGTGTTTGGTATTAGGAGATTCACACAATTACGCTGATTATGAATATTCATTTGGATTCTTGATGTGACCTACGGGCACGGAGAGAGCGGACAAAACATGAATTGGGCCAAAATCTCTTATGGGGGCACTGCCTTATTCAAATTGCACAAAGCTGGACTTTGATGTGTCATGATCCCTCCCATCTACAGTGAGGTTAAAACTCCAATGACACAAAGGTCCAGCGTCCTTCACCTTTAGTCTGACGTCGAATTAACATCAATCGACCAGCCCGCAAGGACACGGGCCAAATCCTCCATCTTGGATTATTTCTCACAAAGGCCTCAGGCCGCATGGCAATCGGACATTCTGGACGTTTTTATCGTTCAGTCTTGTGCCTGTTCTAGTTATCTGATTGTTGCTACAACAAATCTGCCCTCTGAAGAGTCAGTCATACTACCGCATTGTTTTATTATTTTCTTATAAATGGTTGATAACTTTAGTTTCTCGATTGGACATACAATCCAGATTGCATCATATATGGACCCAGTAACCTTTCTTTATACGTCACATTGCTCACAGTCTTTAACCCTTCGGAATTGACTATTCCCCGAACGGTGACTGGAGCATGTCGAGCGTGATTGGGCTGGCTACCATATTATGATAGCTGGATCCTCTTCCCTCCTTACCGAACTGGAAGAGTGGTGGCAGTGAATTTACCCGATTTCCAGCACGAAATCGATATTTTTAGTTTACCGATTGTAAGTACAATCGGGATTGTACATGTATGGGCACCTCCAACCAATCTTAACCGTTTACTACGCACACAATGAATTTGCCTCCAGAAGTCTCTAGTGCATGAGACCTGCATGGCAACAGTGGCCTAGTAATATGGGATTGGTGAGTGATTGTCACATTACATATTGTCGGCAGCTGCGCGATCAATCTTTATTGTCAGTCTGCTCACCGTACTACTTGCGTATGCTAACGGGAGCAGATTAGATGGGATCGCGGGGCTGGATTGTCACAGTCATTAATAAGCGCGTCGTTAAATGTTGTTAGCGTGCCTGTACTCACGTCACGAGATCGGGGATACTGTCACTCCAAAAATCGCTGCTTATCGGGAAAATGGTGTGTATGGGCTTTTTAAGTGTCAAAACACAAAGTGCAGCACAACTTCCTGAATGTGCAGCTGTGTAGCAGCAAATCAGAGTGTCCAGCTTTACCCCGGGACACAAATCTTTTTTTCAGCACTGTCACTACAGACAGGTTCACCCTACCAACGTTTTTCAAGTGCCAGTGATTTGAAAAGCGTTTACAAATGTAATGCTGTGTGTGATTTTTAAAAAATGACATCACTCAAGTGAGAACATTTAGGCTGGGTGCACACATAGCAAAAACGCTAGTGTTGCGTAAAACGCTGCTTTTTTGTCACCAATGGAAGTCTATGGGCCGCAGGAAAAATCGCATGTTAAAAAAACGCATATGCGTTTTAAATGCGTTTTCAAACTTGCGTTTCTAAAAACGCCGATTTTGTTGCATAATATTGATAGATGCATCAAAAATGCACATAATGAAAGTCAATGGAAACGCAATGGTATGGCTTTTTTTATGCTTTTTCCATGCATTTTTATATGCGTTTTTTTCCCCAATTTTTTTTATGCTGTATTTCCGCTTCCTGTTGTCTTCCTAGTGATTTGCATAAATGGAAATTTAAAAACACATACAAAATGCATATGCGTTTTGTATATGCGAACCACAAACGCATGAAAACACACCAGTAACGCAGTAAAAATGCTATAAAAAACGCACACATTAACATAAAACATGACATAATACGCAGCCTTTTACATTTTGTTATGTTTGCACCCAGCCTCATGGCATTACTTTGGCAAGAGCTTAACAAATCACGAATGCTTAGAAAACAGTAGTGTGAACCAGTCCTACTAGTGGTCAAGGGAGTAAATTATTTTCTCTTTCCCACTTTTTTATTTTAAGGATTTGCCCAGAATGTTAATCTTAATGGCTACATAAACTAACAAATGACTGTGTATGTTTTACCGTGTATGTAAAACATGTATGTAGAGTCCCAAACCTGCATAAAACTAGGCGGTGTTCCTCACTGTAAGAGTTAGAGGAGAACTGTAGTGAGAGACATATGGAGGCTGCATGCTTGCTCAGGGTCTATGGCTGAAAGTATAAGATGCAAAGAATCAGCAGGAAAGCCAAGCAACTGGTATTGCTTAAAAAGGAAATACATATGGTAGCCTCCATAAACCTCTCACTAAAGTTCTCCTTATGATTTCAGGTTTGTATATGACACTTTTAAAAGACTGCTTCATTTAGCTGAGACAGTAAAAAACATTAAACATACACTCTTAGCTTTAAACACAATAACACTGTGGGATTCTACAAAAGTCCTGTTTAGGAGTAGGACTGTAGATACAATTGCTTATCTCAACAATTCATTTTTAGTTTGGGTATGCTTTAAAGCGGATCCGAGATGAAAAACGAAGTAGAACAAGTAAATTGTCTATATATCTTATGTAAAGTTTAGATGGTTTACACAGCAAATCTAGCTGCAAACAGTTTTAATAGAATATGATTATTTATTCCTGTGATACAATGACAGCCGCCATGTTGTTTGTAAACATTACCCAGAGGCAGGCTTATCTGTATCTTGAGCCATCAGCCTAATCCACTCTCCTCCTCCCCTCTGCCTCTGAAATCAATGGCTAGTAACACCTCCCCCTCCTCCTGCCCAGACTGAGCTCCCATGAGCCCTTGCTACTGCCAAGGCTCTCTGAAACCCTGTGGGCGTGGCTTTTTTAGTTTATAGGGAATTAGAGTATTAAAACAAAAACAAAAAAGTATTTGGCTTGAGGATTGCCCTATAAACAATAGGAAAGGAACACAATTATGCAATGTGTAAAAGTTCACCTCGGATCCACTTTAAGAAGTAGCCAGTACATAGTGTTGATTATGAATGAACTTACCCTTTTCCCTCCAGTTTACAGACATGTTCAAAGTATGGGCTCCAGTCAAATTTACCAGGTTCATTCTTCAGCCATTTCTGCAGTTCCTCCCTATTCACCTCCAGATAATCAGTCATTATTACTTCCTTGAAGTGCTCAAAAGCGCTCAGTAGCTGGTAAATTGTGGGGCCTGAGCCAATGTCCACTAGGATTTTCCCCTTTATTTCACCTGAGTACAAAGAATGGAGTTATTGAGTGTCAATGACAATCATCATAAAATTATGTAATTAGTGTGTTCAAGGAATATAACTAGATACATTCATTTGGGTTTGAGTCCTGCTGAATGTACCACTCTCCAGATGCAGCATAATACTACGTACACACTTGTGATAACGATCGTTTACAAGGAACGATAGATACCAGACAAACAATATTGGAACGATTGGAATGCAACGATGGCATGCAGCAATCATCATACACATTTTAACGATCGTTCTCACAGAAAAGAACGATCAGAGGGAAATGTTGCGTACATATTTATATAAAAAAAAACAAAAAAAAACACAAACATGAGGTTACAATAGATACAAATATATGATAGTTAACTTGCAAACAAAGTTTATTTGAAATTTATAATGTACCGGTAACAATCTTTACAGGCCGCACTACACAGGAAGTACAGAAGCTGGCCAAAATCCAACACAGGCGCATTGGCCCTTGTAACCAGTGGCGGCTCCAGGAAATTTTTTTAGGGGGTGCTATGCAGGTGCTGGACCAATTTCTGGGGGAGCTGACGACCTGCGGCGCGTGAAGCGCGCCGCGGCAAAAAATGGGTGTGGCTACAACCTGCAGCGAAAAAATGGGCGTGGTCATGACCGGATGAGGGCGGGGCTAACTGTAATTTAAAGTGAACCCAGGGTAAGAGTGATATGGTGGCTGCCATATTTATTTCCTTTTAAACAATACTAGTTGCCTGGCAGCCCTGCTGATCTATTTGGCTGTAGTAGTGAACTGAATTACACCAGAAACAAGCCATGCAGCTAATCTTGTCAGTTCTGACAATATTGTCAGAAACCCCTGACCTGCTGCATGCTTGTTCAGGGTCTATGGTTGAAAGAATAAGAGGCAGAGGACCAGCACGGCAGCCAGGCAACTGGTATTGCTTAAAGGGAGATAAATATGGCAGCCTCAATATTATTCTCACCTCGGGTTCCCTTTAAAAGTGCAACGCAAAGACAGAGGGCCCAAGTTTTGGTGACCCTTTTCCCAGAAAATTCACATAATTGTGCAGGTTTTCTCAAGAAAATACACGTAATGTGAGCAGATTTTAACAAAAAACACGTCCAATGACCCCAATATGCACAATCGGTAGCAGATATGACCCCAATATGCACAATCGGTAGCAGATATGACCCCAATATGCACAATCGGTAGCAGATATGACCCCAATATGCACAATCGGTAGCAGATATGGCCCCAATATGCACAATCGGTAGCAGATATGGCCCCAATATGCACAATCGGTAGCAGATATGGCCCCAATATGCACAATCGGTAGCAGATATGGCCCCAATATGCACAATCGGTAGCAGATATGGCCCCAATATGCACAATCGGTAGCAGATATGGCCCCAATATGCACAATCGGTGGCAGATATGGCCCCAATATGCACAATCGGTGGCAGATATGGTCCCAATATGCACAATCGGTGGCAGATATGGTCCCAATATGCACAATCGGTGGCAGATATGGTCCCAATATGCACAATCGGTGGCAGATATGGTCCCAATATGCACAATCGGTGGCAGATATGGTCCCAATATGCACAATCGGTGGCAGATATGGTCCCAATATGCACAATCGGTGGCAGATATGGTCCCAATATGCACAATCGGTGGCAGATATGGTCCCAATATGCACAATCGGTGGCAGATATGGTCCCAATATGCACAATCGGTGGCAGATATGGTCCCAATATGCACAATCGGTGGCAGATATGGTCCCAATATGCACAATCGGTGGCAGATATGGTCCCAATATGCACAATCGGTGGCAGATATGGTCCCAATATGCACAATCGGTGGCAGATATGGTCCCAATATGCACAATCGGTGGCAGATATGGTCCCAATATGCACAATCGGTGGCAGATATGGTCCCAATATGCACAATCGGTGGCAGATATGGTCCCAATATGCACAATCGGTGGCAGATATGGTCCCAATATGCACAATCGGTGGCAGATATGGTCCCAATATGCACAATCGGTGGCAGATATGGTCCCAATATGCACAATCGGTAGCAGATATGGTCCCAATATGCACAATCGGTGGCAGATATGGTCCCAATATGCACAATCGGTGGCAGATATGGTCCCAATATGCACAATCGGTGGCAGATATGGTCCCAATATGCACAATCGGTGGCAGATATGGTCCCAATATGCACAATCGGTGGCAGATATGGTCCCAATATGCACAATCGGTGGCAGATATGGTCCCAATATGCACAATCGGTGGCAGATATGGTCCCAATATGCACAATCGGTGGCAGATATGGTCCCAATATGCACAATCGGTAGCAGATATGGTCCCAATATGCACAATCGGTAGCAGATATGGTCCCAATATGCACAATCGGTGGCAGATATGGTCCCAATATTCACAATCGGTGGCAGATATGGTCCCAATATGCACAATCGGTGGCAGATATGGTCCCAATATGCACAATCGGTGGCAGATATGGTCCCAATATGCACAATCGGTGGCAGATATGGTCCCAATATGCACAATCGTTATCAGATATGGCCCCAATATGCACAATCGTTATCAGATATGGCCCCAATATGCACAATCGGTAGCAGATATGACCCCAATATGCACAATCGGTAGCAGATATGACCCCAATATGCACAATCGGTAGCAGATATGACCCCAATATGCACAATCGGTAGCAGATATGACTCCAATATGCACAATCCGTAGCAGATATCACCCCAATATGCACAATCGGTAGCAGAAATGACCCCAATATGCACAATCGGTAGCAGATATGACTCCAATATGCACAATCGGTAGCAGAAATGACCCCAATATGCACAATCGGTAGCAGATATGACCCCAATATGCACAATCCGTAGCAGATATGACCCCAATATGCACAATCGGTAGCAGAAATGACCCCAATATGCACAATCGGTAGCAGAAATGACCCCAATATGCACAATCGGTAGCAGAAATGACCCCAATATGCACAATCGGTAGCAGAAATGACCCCAATATGCACAATCGGTAGGAGAAATGACCCCAATATGCACAATCGGTAGCAGAAATGACCCCAATATGCACAATCGGTAGCAGAAATGACCCCAATATGCACAATCCGTAGCAGATATGACCCCAATATGCACAATCCGTAGCAGATCTGACCCCAATATGCACAATCCGTAGCAGATATGACCCCAATATGCACAATCCGTAGCAGATATGACCCCAATATGCACAATCAGCATCACCTGAAAAAGAAAAGAAAAACCCATTTACTCACCTACAGCCAGAAGACCTTCTTTCCCGACCTCCTGTCCCGAGTCCCGACCTCATTGTGGCGCGCAGCGCCCGCGCACCCACGATCCTCTTCCTTCCCGACGTCACGACGAGACTTCCTGCCTGCATGCAGAGAGCAGGGCTACGGGAAAATGGCCGCCCGAAGCCATGCACTGCAGACTCGAAGTCTGCAGAACAGGGCTCCGGGCGGCCATCTTACCGTAGCCCTGCCTGCTGCTCCGTGCTGCCGCTGTGTGAACTGACTTGGCGTCTTTTAGACGCCTGAAGTCAGTTCACTCCAGGGGGTGCTTTGGGGGTGCTTGGACAATTCTAGGGGGTGCTCGAGCACCCCCTTGCACCCCCCTGGCGCCGCCCCTGCTTGTAACGATCGTTCTCGGCAGATAACGGTACACACTATAGTTTTGTAACGATTGTCGTTCAATATGATCGGTCCTGTTGGATTTTCTCATCGTGCCGATATCGTTCGTTCGTCGTTGTACTTAATGATCGTTTGGTAAAGTTCTTTACCTGATTGTCGGCAGACCGATCATTAAGCTGCTGTTTCAAACGACCATAGTCGCAAGTTTGTATGTACCATAAAAGGAAGCAACAATCCTACCCACAGTTGCAGATTTGTAGATCAGTGCAGTCTTGGGTGCATACACACATCCAATTTTGATTGACCAATCTTTGGCCAATTTTACCACCTCCATGTAGTATACGAACTTACAGATTCTGAATAGATTGTGTCGGTAGGATCTAATACTATAATCCTAACATTTGTATAGTGCTTTTCTCCTGTGTGACTCAAAGTGCTTTAAGAGCTGCAGCCACTGGGACGCACTCAGGAGGCTACCCTGCAGTGTTAGGGAGTCTTGCCTTGAACTCCTTACTGAATAGGTACTGACCCTAGCCAGGATTCAAATCCCAGTCTCCCATGACAGAGCCCATAACCAGTACACTATCCAGCCACGTTTACTAAATGTAAATGGTAAAATTGGCCAATGATTAAACAGCAGCAGACACAGTGTTCAAGGCAGTTAGGGCCAGTTCACAGGGGGCGTTAAATATTCTCAGTTGCAGAAAAGCATCGGCTAAACAAGATGCTGGCAGAAGCCTGTGTGAACCAGCCATGGCCAAAGGTGGCACAACCAAATTGTCAATTTTATTGATGTATTCATTGAAGTTATTGATTGTGTAGAACATCAAATTAAAAACTTTTCATCGATCAACTGATCTTGTATGGTTTTATACAGACATTCAATAAATTCTTAACCAGTCAGACTAAGAAAAAAATACAAACAAACAAAAGTAAAAAAATCCAAACAATCAAAAGATGGATGGCCACTTTTGCAAATACACATAAGCAACGTTTGTCAGTGGGATGCAAATGTCAACTTGCATTCAGATTTCATGTAAAATTGTGTGCAACTGGTAAAGCTGGACCAGTCAAAATAACTCAATTTCAAGCTGCATAAAATGTAGGCGACGTTTGCAAGAATGTCTAAATTTACATCTCATCGACCATCTATTGCACATAAATCATTCCGCATTTTCTTTACATGTTTAAGCCCTTTATTTCCTATTTTACCCCCTTTCCCAGTTCATTTCCTCCACTTTAGTTTTTTATATAGTTTTGTTCTCTATATTTGCAAATTTTTACAAACCTGGATCTCATTTTAAATTTTGGACAATTTTTTTATTCAACAGATATCAGTCAATACTTATCTATGTTCACACTGGGGCGTTCCATCGGAGAATATTGCATTGCTAACACACTGAATTTATAATGGTACATTCCTGTTGTGGCACATTACTGTGTGGTAGAATCCAGAATGTGAGGCATGCTGCGTGGTATCGGACATTGTGCATGTTTACAGGTGCTGGGAAGCATACTCTTCCATTGACTGTATCAGTTGCAGCGCATGCAATTTTCCCTCTCCGTTGCGATCTTGTTCTTACAGGAAAGGAAATGCCCCTGTGTGAACCTAGCCTCAGCCTCATAATTCTGCATGTTAACTCACTGCCCATAAAATTCCATGGACCTGTTCACTGTACTGCTTTGTAACGGATTGCATTATTCTAACTTGCTGCATGCAGCCTTTGTATTAAAGTCTATGTCCAGTCTCCATTGTAGTTCACACTCCTTATAACATGTGCAACATGTAACTTATCACTGTGAACCTAGCCTGCAAAAGAGCCATAACACAACCACTTAAGGACCACGGGCTTAAACCCCCCTAATGACCAGGCCATTTTTTTTACTAATTAGGCCACTGCAGCTTTAAGGCCTCACTGCAGGGCCGCACAACTCGGCACACGTTTCCCCCCCCCCTTTCTGCCCACCAACACAGCTTTCTGTTGGTGAGCTTTGATTGCACCCTCAATGTTTATTTTTATATAAATATTTATTTCTTTATTTTTTAACCAGTTTGCATTCAGTCGTTTTTCACTTTATGCATCCGAGCTATGTTCACCTCCCATTCATTAGCCTATAACTTTATTACTACTTATCACAATGAACTGATCTATATCTTGTTTTTTCCGCCACCAATTAGGCTTTCTTTGGGGGGTACATTTTACTAAGAGCCACTTTACTGTAAATGCATTTTAAAAGGAAGAATAAGAAAAAAACGGAAAAAAATCATTATTTCTCACATTTCGGCAATTATAGTTTTAAAATGATACATGCCTCCATAATTAAAACCCACGTATTGTATATGCCCATTTGTCCCGGTTATTACACCATTTAAATTATGTCCCTATCACAATGTATGGCCACAATACTTTATTTGGAGATAAAAGTGCATCTTTTCCGTTTTGCATTCATCACTATTTACAAGCTTATAATAAAAAAAAAAATAGAAATATTTCATCTTTACATAGATATTTAAAAAGTTTAGACCCTTAGGTAAATATTTGTGTTTTTTTTTTTTTATTGTAATGTTTTTTTTTTTGTTTTTTTTTTAATTAAACATTTTATGTGGGTATTTTTGGGAGGGTGGGATTGAAATTGTATTTTTTTTGTAAATATATGTGTATTTTTATTTTTATTTAACATTTAGATGTAGTTTGCTTTTTGGCCACAAGATGGCAGCCATGAGTTTGTATACAGTGTCACTCTAAGCGTAACACGTACGCTTAGAGCGACGTAGGGGAACGTAGGAAGCAGAAAAAGCATAGCTCCGAGAGAAGCTGTCGCTTTTTCTGCGGGGGAAAGGGATCAGTGATCGGGCACAGTTGCGATCGCCGCTGGGAGACTGATGACGCATAGACGCACGTAATCTCCTGAAAAACATGCCCCCAGGATCGGCGTTAGGCGGTCCTAGGGCTGGCGCCGTGTCCGCTCCAATTGGCGTGGAGTGGTCTTTAAGTAGTTAAAGACTTGGATCTGAAGTATATGCTGTCACACTATAATAAAATATGTAGCACACCAGGCAATTTAGTATGGCAAGTGTGTCCAGTAAAGTGTGCTGGCAGCTGCATTGCAAGTATCTGCATACTTGTTTGGATTGAGAGTGTGGGGAGGCGGCTGAATGGAGTCAGTGTGAGGGCTCAAACCCACTAGCAGCCTTTCCTAACCACTAGTGATTTGAAAAAGCTCTTGCTTATGCAATGCTTGCTATGGGGGATTCTTATAAAATCACATCACTCTAGTGGGATCACACCCTTAGCATTACATTAGCAAGAGCTTTTCAAATCACAAAGCGCTCAGAAAAGCGCTCCTAGTGGGTTCCAGGCCTATAGAGACTTTGAAAAAACACAAAATCCAGGCTCCTTACCTCGAGCTAGGACATTTAAACACTTGTAGATTTAATGGGGAAATGCTGGAAGGGGTGTGGCAAGCAAAACAGCAAAACATCAAACTTCTGCACACTGCAAATCCTCATTGGAATCCACTTACAGAAATCATGCAGCAATCAATGCTGTCCCTACAGCTAAGTTAAAAGCTGGGATCTTCATTACAAGAATAAAGTCTTTTGCGTAGTCACATACACCGCGTAGAGGTAGCCCAGTATCGTATGTGTCCTACCTCTGACCCTGTAACATGCATAGCCCAAACATGCATGCATTCAGCGCATCAAAACCTATCTAAGTATTAGGAGCACATATCCTTAAGTCCTTCCAGGGACAGAGAGTGCATCTAACTAACAGGATTAGTTAGATGTCCCAGGGAGGACGTTAAAGGGGTTCTGTGGGGGTTTCTGAGGCGAAAAACTGCCACTTACCTGGGGCTTTTATCAGCCCCTGCAGCGGTAATGTCCCACGCCGTCCTGCTCCCATCCGCCGTTCCCCGCAGCCGGCACCGGGCTATTATTCGGCTGTCACACAGACGAATAATGCGCGTTGCCGCGCCTCCGCTCGCGTCATCTGAGGCTTACTGCGCAGGCGCAGTACGACGGGTTCTTGTACTGCGCTTGCGCAGTAAGCTTCCGATGACGCAGGCGGAAGCGAGCGGGTGCGCGGCCACTCTAGCGCAGCCGCAGTTGGATCCCATGCCACTTAGACCGGGGCCGGCGGCGGAGAACGGCAGATGGGAGGAGGACGGCGTGGGACATTACTGCTGCACGGGGCTGATAGAAGCCCAAGGTAAGTGTCTGTTTTTCTCCTCCACAACCCCCCACAGAACCCCTTTAAGGATATGTGCTCCTATTCCTTAGATAGGTTTTGATGCGCTGAATGCATGCATTTTTGGGCTATGCATGTTACAGGGCCAGAGTTAGGACACATACGACACTGGACTACCTCTACGCGGTGTATGTGACTACGCAAGAGACTTTATCCTTGTAACGAAGATCCCAGCTTTTAACTTAGCTGTAGGGACAGCACTGATTGCTGCATGATTTTTGTAAGTGGATTCCTATGAGGATTTGCATGAGTGTGCGGAAGTTCCTTTTGATGTTTTGCTAAACAGACTTTGCTAGGAATGGGCATTGATAAGAATCTAAAGCAAAAAGAAAAAAAGTGTAACCACACACAACTACTTCCTGTTAAATATATTGCCACAGGAAGTAGTTTTGGCAAATTCCATATCTGTGTTTAAGAGGGGTTTAGATGCTTTTCTTGCATTGAAAGACATCCATGGCTATTATTACTAGGTCATTTTTGGTGGTGTTGATCCAGGGATTTTTTTCTGATTTGCATCTGGAGTCGGGGAGGATTTTTTCCCCTTTTGGGGCTAATTGGACCATGCCTTGTAAGGGGTTTTCACCTTCCTCTGGATCAACAGGGATATGTGAGGGTGCAGGCTGGTGTTGTACTTTATTACCTGGTTGAACTCAATGAACGTATCTTTTTTTCTACCCAAATAAGTATGTAACATAGCCAAAAGTTATATCAGAGAAACACATGGTGTGGGAGTCTGCTCCTTTTACCCACTGGAAGTCTGCCTTACTACTGAGATAGTGGTTGCAGCCTATACCCATCAGGGACGTTTGAAAAATTATCTCTGGATGTCCCAACATGGGCATACAGATTTGAATTACATAAAATACAAATATACTGGCGATCTCACAGGCACAAGCTAATAGTGACAATATACAGTAATTGACAACGTAAGCAAAACAATGCACTGAAACCCGATAGACTTGTGAATAATGTACGCTCTCTTGAGGGTCCTTTCACACTGCATCCTTTGTGTTTTGTTGTAATAGACAATATAATTGCCTCCCAACACGATGCCATTATATTTCTGCGGTGTGCTTACATCGGGTGTGGTGGGTAAACACATGCTATGTGTTTACCAAACATGTGAGTTTACAATGACAGTGAAGCATACTTTCAATGTATTATTGGCTGGAAAGTGTAATGGTTAAGGGCTCTGCCTCTGACACAGGAGACCTGGGTTAAAATCTTGGCTCTGCCTGTTCAGTAAGCCAGCACCTATTTCAGTAAGGAGTTTCTTGGGCAAGTCTCTTTAAAGAGAATCTGTATTGTTAAAATCGCACAAAAGTAAACATACCAGTGCGTTAGGGGACATCTCCTATTACCCTCTGTCACAATTTCGCCGCTCCCCACCGCATTTAAAAGTGGTTAAAAACAGTTTTAAAAAGTTTGTTTATAAACAAACAAAATGGCCACCAAAACAGGAAGTAGGTTGATGTACAGTATGTCCACACATAGAAAATACATCCATACACAAGCAGGCTGTATACAGCCTTCCTTTTTAATCTCAAGAGATCATTTGTGTGTTTCTTTCCCCCTGCAGCTATCTTCCACTGAAGTGTCAGGCTGTTTCTTCCTGCAGAGTGCAGACAGCTGTGCCTGTATGTAATTCCTCAGTATGTGAAAGCCCAGCCAGCTCAGAGGAGGATTTATCCAGCTTGTAAAAGATAATAGAGCAGAGAGAAGCTGCACTAATCTAAATAACACACAGGCAGTGTGCAGAGAGGGGCCTGGAGGGGAGAGATGCATCACAGAACCACAACACTGAAGAACTTGGCAGCCTTCCAGACACAGGCTGACAAGTCTGACAAGAGAGAGATAAGTTGATTTATTACAGAGATGGTGATAGTAGAACGTGCTGCAGTAAGCCAAAACACATTAGAATAGCTTTTGGAACGTGTAGGATGGAAGAAAACCGGATGAAATTTTTGTTACGGAGTCTCTTTAACACTGCTACTGCCTACTGAGTGCGCTCTAGTGGCTGCCCCGCAAGCGCTTTGAGTCCGACAGGAGAAAGGCGCTATACAAATACTGCAATTATTATTATTATTTATTTATAAAGCGCCAACATATTCCGTGGCGCTGTACTATGTAAGAAAACAGACAAGGGTTACATAATTATACAGACAATGATATACATCAAATATGAACACTGGTACAAAATACAGAACAGAACAGGTGATTGCAATAGCAAATTTAACATGATGACTAAAATGTATAAATCTATAACAGAGTGCAAGCAATTAAAGTAACATTCCATGACACAAAAGGGTGAAAGCCCTGCCCTTGCGAGCTTACAATCTGAAGGAATGGGGTGGATGCAAGAGGTGGGGGAGTGTATTGTAGGCATCGCATTTCTAATGTGCAATGCAACTTTTCACCACTGCTGTGTTATCGCAATGTGTATAGTGTGAAAGGACCCTAAGGCTAATTCACAGTACTCAGTTGCTCTGCAGAATAATTCTAGATGTCAACCCACTGCCCATACAATTCCATAGGCCTGTTCACAGTACTGCATTGTAACTGATTGCATTATTCTAATTTACCTCATGCAGGCTTTGTATATGTTCAGTCACCAGTGCAGTTCAGACTCGTATTGCGTGCGTTATGCAACTTACCAGTCTATAGGTTCAATTATTAACAATTTTTTTAAACAAAACTGCAATTTCAAAACATTATTATCAAATTATACAGTACGTGGGCTTTTTAATCTGACAATAGACATTAGATGTCAGTAAGATGTCAATGTCAAGTATGTCAAGTGTACACATAGAACACAGATGAAGGCAGTTTTGTTTTTTTGGAATACTGAGATAGGTGATCTCATGTGTATGGCAGGTTTGCCAAATCATCCCTTCAAATATGGACACATCTAAGTTATGCAGGTTCTGGGGCGCTAGTCTAGTTTAGGAGACCCATCAAACTTTAATTGTACAATCATCAGTGTCTGTAAAGTATTATTATTTTTATTTATTTATATAGCGCCAACATATTCCGCAGAGCTTTACAAAGCACAATAAGATGACAAGGGGAACATAGATACAACCAAAAAATGTACAGCAGAGTCTCAAGCAGCACAAATATTGTGACAAAAACAGTAAACATTAGGAGGAGGAAAGTACTGTGGAAGTACTGTGTTAGAGCCCATAGTCCTGTCGCTGAATTTCTCAGAGGAGGTCACAAAATAATATTTGTCATATTTAGAAAGAAAAATGCGCCATAGACCTCTTGAATTTTTAAGATATTGTTAATCTCACTAAAATTATAAATGCGAAAGTTTGGATGTTTGGTATTCAATCACGCAACAATGGCTGAATGGATTTGAATGAAATTTGACACAAACATAGTACATTACCTGGAATAACATATAGGGTACCGTACTTTTTATCCCCATAACCAAAACAAATACAAATTTCACTGGGAAAATGTAAACTGCAGCCATTCTTACACTGTTAATGGCAGAGTTCTCAAACTTTACACAGTTGGTCACTGTGTGACTGGGATTAATATTCAGAAAAGTGGGTGGAGCCTACAAAATTCACCTATTGATTTTCAAGGGGAATATTTAATTGCTGCCATTCTTGCACTGCTAATGGCACAAGCCTCAAACCTGGTTCAGATGGTCATTTGTTCACTGGGGTTCACTTTCAGAAAAGGGGGTGGAGCCACAGCCAATCAGATTTGTTTCATTTCAATGAAAATTATTGATGCCAAAGACCGCAAAGCTCACAAACTAGGTCATTGAGTAATTGTGTGTTAGGGTTAGAAAAAGTGGGTGCAGCCAACAACAGCCAAATACATACCCGGGCAACGCCGGGCCATCAGCTAGTAATTTATAGAGATAGGTCCAATCCAGTAAAATCAAATACAAAGGAAAATACATGCGGTATAACAGACCTTCTAGAGAAATATACTTATTTCAAATTTCTAATATTAACCACTTTACCCCCCGCGGTACGAATTTCTCCGTCCCTTTTTCCCCCCTAAAAAAACCAAGGGACAGAGAAATCCGTACCTCCTGCGCTACCGCCGCTGTCCGTGCTTCCGCCGCTCGTGCGCGCGCTCCTGCCGCTCGTGCACGCCGTCGCCCGGAGATCAATGAACGGGAAAATCCATTCCCGTTCGTTGATCTAAGCCCCCGCAATGATCTGCTGCTTCTATGAGAAACAGCGCAATCATTGTGATTTTCCCAGCCTCGTAGTCCTTCCGGACGCTTACAGGTCGCATGAACACAAACTCACTGTGGCCATCTTGTGCCCAAATAGTAAAACTACACCCTAAAGCATTTTACATATACAAATACATTAGTTTTACGCAATAAATTAACTCATTACCTCCCACACTCCCCAATTATTTTTTTTTGTAATTTAAAAAAAAAAAATACAATAAACAAAAACATAAATAGTTACCTTAGGGACTGAACTTTTTAAATATTTATGTCAAGAGGGTATAACACTGTTACTTTTTAAACTACGGGCTTGTAATTAGGGATGGATGCAAAACTGAAAAAAATGCACCTTTATTTCCAAAATAAAATATTGTCGCCAAACATTGTGATAGGGGCATAATTTAAACGGTTTTATAACTGGGACAAATGGGTAAATACATTTCATGGGTTTTAATTACTGTAGCATGCATTATTTAAAAACTATAATGGGCGAAAACTGAAAAATAATAATTTTTTCCCACATTTTTTCCTATTTTCCCATTAAAACACATTTAGAATAAAATAATTCTTGGCATAATGTCCCACCTAAAGAAAGCCTAATTGGTGGCGAAAAAAACAAGATATAGTTCATTTCATTGCGATAAGTAATAATAAAGTTATAGACGAATGAATGGAAGGAGTGCTGAAAGGTGAAAATTGCTCTGGTGTTCAAGGGGTAAAACCCCTCAGTGGTGAAGTGGTTAAGTACAGGGTTAAAAAAAACCAAACAAACAAAAAAACAGAAACAAATCACAAACAAAAAACACCCAGAGCAATATAAAACCCACCAAGTTGGTACCCAGAAAGCCACTGTTTGGTGTTCTCTAGGGATGCCCTATGTAAGTTGACGTACCATTATACAAGTGTAGGCAGCTTGAAAATGGGCCAGTGAAATCTCGCTAAGGTGGAATCTGATTTGTCATTTTTCAAGCTGCATAAGATAAGCAGATAATAAAGCGAATCTTGGCTGCACAAGGAGTTATGTTATTCATCTGCTTATCAATGCATAACATACTGTATTAGCAAATAATTAGCTGGATACTGTGGCTGGATTTTTCAGTTCTACAAGCATGGTTAGCTAAAAAGTACCGTATGTGTATATGAACTATGCAGTGATTGCAATTACATATTGTTGGGTGTACAAGGAGCTTGATTATTGCACATAGCATTTGTATGTATTGAAATGGATACTGTGGCTGGCTTTTTGAGCTCTACAAGCATGGTCTTGTATGCTTATAGTAATGATGCAATGGTTGCACTAGCATCCTCTTGACTGCATTAGGAGCTTGTGTCTATCATGAACTTTGTGACCATTTTTACACTAAAGATCGATACGCAAGAAACTGAATTAGCAAGTTCCCTACAACCAAGTGTCATGATTTAATTTGGAGATGATTGAACAAGATCAGTAAGGCTAGGTTCACAGGGGCTATTGCATTCCCTGTAGCAGCAGGAAAGCAACACAACAGAAAATCGGCGCCGCACGTTATCTGCACGTCGCATACACAAGCATACTGACATTATCACTGTAACTGTTAATGCGCTTTATTTTTCAGTAATGCACTGCATGCAATGTTTTACAATGCTGCACAGCGTTATACCGCAAAACACCTGCCGCACTGTGAACATTGCTTTAGGTGGTGCATTACAGTGTGACAAGCTGCATTACCAAGCGGCCATTGTGAATGTAGCTTTAGGCCCCTTCCACACTTGCAACATTCCATCATTCTACAATTGCACCGCAACAGTCCAGAAACATTGCACCCTCTTTTTGCCACTGTATACAGTGAGGCGCAGGGCCGGGCCGAGGCATAGGCTGGATAGGCTCCAGCCTCAGGGCGCAGTGTAGGAGGGGGCACAGAATTCATTCAGCTGTCATTCCTAATTGTGTTTGAAGCAGAAAGAAATAAGAAAAGAGGATACATGGCAGTGACTGCAAGCCAAATAACTAGATATTAAGGTGTTGGGGAGGTTGTGGGCCCTGTGGCGCCTCTTAGTCTAATAGCAATCAGTGTGTGATGGCTGGGGTGGGTGGGATGGAGGGGCGCACTTTGGTGTCTCAGCCTTGGGTGCTGGAGGACCTTGTCCCGGCTCTGGTGAGGCGTATTATTATTATTATTTATTGTACAGTACAATGAACGTATGCCTCAGTGACATTGTAAATGTGCTCATCATACTGTGCATATACTGCTTTACTCCATCGGTACCCACCCCACCGCAATCAATGTGCTAGCCCCATAAGGCTAACACTGCGCCTGCGAAGGGATGCAGCGCTTTTGTACGACGCAGCGCGGCAAATGTGAAAGGAAACGGTCACTGCATGCATAAGCTCATAATGCTTAACATGGTTGCTTTATGTTAATTGAGGGATATACAGCATATTTCCACCTTGCCCTTAAACCAGAAATGGATTAAGATGCAATGGGGCCCTAGGCAAGATAGCAGTTTTTTCCCACCGCTGATGGTCACCTAGCTTTTTTCCCCGTAAGATTTAGGGGGGGTTAGCATCCCCAGGCCCCTAGATTCTCTCCAGGCCATAGGCAACAGCCTAGAATTGCCTTGTGGATGATCCAGCTCTGCCTTAAAGGACACATCCAAGCTCTATGAAAATAAAACAATCCACTTACCTCGGGCTTCCTCCAGCCCCTGCAATTGGAATTGGATTACGAAAGCGTATTGGAATCGTATGAACAATGGCAATCCAATGACCAGGAGTACCTTTAGATAACATAGTAGAATCTCTCTTTCTACCATCCCAAAGAACTCACATTAAGCACCCTATCCTTAAACATCAAAATGCATCGTTTTGTACCAACACAGGCTAACCTGCTGGCAAAGAGACCTGCTGCTATGCACAATTTAAACCTCCATAAACTATCATCGTTGCGGCTTAGCTTACCCTTGGCACAGGTTTCATGAAGGCAGCGTAGCTTCCAGCACATGACACTGTCTTCAGATGAGAAGTCCGCCCGCGGTGGCACATAGTTATTCTGGAGATAGGCTCTGGGGTTGAATAACTGGTAAGATTTTGCAACGGCTTGGATGCTGTTCATTTTGGATGGGAGTATGCAGGACATGCTTATCTCTCCTCAACTTTATAAGCTGAAGGTACCACTCCCAGCTTGTCATCCTTCTGCATTATAGGTACACCACCCATTAGTCTCCATCACAGCTGCCTGCCCCCTCCATCCTCAGCTGGTGTGATAGCATCTATTGATCCTCTGTGTGTTTTGCCCACAGGGATGCAGAGCAGGATGAGGGTATCTAGAAATGTCATTACTTTATCTGCCAGATACCAGCTGTCCCCAAGTGGGAATACGTGTTTCTCTCCATTTAGAAATTACTGCGTGTGTGATGGTGTCAAATGCATATTGTATTGTGTACTGTAAGCATTCATCCCCCGATCCTGCTTACATTTACAGTTGAAGATGGTCAGGGTGCATACATGAAAAAAGGCACCTGGAAACAGGGCGCAGGGGATTGCCGCTAGTAGAATACTGCTGGATTCCGATAGTAAAATATCAGTGATCTTTACCAATATTTTACTATGGCTAAACCTAACCCTACTCTCACAGCACCGTCCCTCTTCCGATGCCTATTCCTAACCTCCCCCCAATTGGTGCCTAACCTTGGACCCCCCCTGGAGGTTCCTAACGCAAAAACCCCCCCGGTGGTGCTTGGCTATAACCCCTCCTGGCACCTAACCTTAAACCACCACCCTCACCTAAACCTTAAGCCACCCTCTGCCAGTGAGCCGTGATTTGTAGCAAGAAAGACAATTAAAAGCAACACGCCTGCTACACAATGCTGCAATTTGCATATCCGCAAGCACCCGCGATTCTATCGGGCACCTCCAGGTGCCGAAATTTAGCTTGTTTGCCGCTAATCGGGCACCAAAATGTACTCTCTTTACCGCATACCACGGCCATTATAAAACCTGCCAAAGAAGGTAAATTTTGGTGCCTGATAGCAGTCGCTACCCATGCCCAAATTTCCGTTCTTTGCCACAAATCATGGCTTTTATAATAGACGCCCTTTTTTCCTGATTTGGGTCATGGTGGCCTGTTCTCACTTTCATGAAATTAGAGAAGCGGGATTCAATAAGTTGTAAACAATTCTGAGGTGATGCAGGATTAGGCAAGTTTTGTATGCACGTTTAGGCAGCTTGAAAATGTACCCTCCAGGGGCATTGCTTGTATCCCAAGAGGTCCTGGGCACTTTTGGGCACTCCAGACAGAAAATGGGTGTGGCTATGCACCAGAATGTGGGTGGAGCCAAATTTACATGAACTTAAAGCGGATCCGAGATGAAAAACTAACTATAACAAGTAACTTGTCTATATATCTTGTGTACAGTTTAGATGGTTTAAACAGCAAATCTGTCTGCATACAGCTTTAATAGAATATGATTATTTCTTCCTGTGCTACAATGACAGCAGCCATGTTGTTTGTAAACATTAAACATAGCCAAGCTTATCTGCACCATCAGCACTCAGACAGTGAAAAAAACCTAATCCTCCCTCCTCCCCTCTGCCTCTGAAATCTCTGGCTAGTAATACCTCCCCCTCCTCCTGCCCAGACTGAGCTCCCATGAGCCCTTGCTACTGCCAAGGCTCTCTGACAATTGTGGGCGGGGCTGGTTTAGTTTATAGAGAATTAGAGTATTAAAACAAAAACAAAAAAGTATTTGGCTTGAGGAATGCCCTATAAACAATAGGAAAGGAACACAATTATGCAATGAGTAAAAGTTCATCTCGGATCCACTTTAACAGTGGTCTTAACAGCGGTCTAAGTAGGCCTGCCGAGCAAAATGTTGTATGAAGCCTCCTCTACATTAATACAAAAATGCAGCATATCACATACGGTAAATAGGCAGTGTAACTTATACATAACTAGGCAGAGTTACCTGGCTTCTGTGCTGGCTAGTCTGGCTTTCTGCTGGGCGGGCTAGCCTGCTGCCACGTTATCTGGCAGAGCATTCCCTGACCATAGCATTCCCTGACCTTTTAGTGGACGCCCTCCCATGCTAGCACAGGCCTCCCACTTAGGCTCCACAACTCCCAGCATGATACCATAGAACTACAGCTCCCTGCACGCCCCATAAAGGCATCACAGTGCCCAGCATGGCACCACAGCACCCAGTATGCCCACATAAGAGCACCACAGCACCCAGCCTACTCGTGATTGATGCACCACAGCTCCCAGCATGCCCACCATTGAGGCACCACAGCTGACTCTGCCAGGGGGGACATCCAGGGCACCCCAGAATAGATCCGGGGCACGTGCCACTAATCTTTGGGGATAGCAACGCCCCTGGTACCCACTGAGGCACTAGTCTAGTTTAGGGGACCCAGTTGGAAACCTCATAGGGAAATTCCACTAACGTGATTGGGTGGACAGCTCCCTCTTGACTTTGTAGGTTTTAGATTGTAGTATACTATGCCCACGCTTTTCAGCCAATCAAAACACTTCATGCTGTAGAGGGTGCAGTGATTGGAGAACTGTTCCCTATGAGGATTCCTGCTGGATCCCCTAAACTAAACTAGCTCCCCAATGGAATCCTGCCACGGTGGAATGATTCATTGATTTATCCATTTTCAAGCTGCATAAATTTCCATACAGAATTATTTACATCTCAATGGCACACCCTAGAAGAGAATAGAGCTAGTCACAAGGCATGGGGGGCTGTCTGTCCACCGCCTGTGCTGAGCACCAGCAAGTGACCAGCCGATGGACAGGAGCAGCTGACATGATATATTTTTTTTGCTGCCGGGTAATGCCACCTCATGTCAAATAGGACACACACGGTGTTACCACACACTGGCATTCAGCTGCATATAATTGCAGCCGAATGGTGCTTGTGGCCGACAGCCAGACAGTTCAGCGGTCCATCTACTAGAGCCCTTGAGCTTGGTACACACATCCATTTTTGATTGGCCAACCATCAGACAATTTCACCAACTTCATGTATGAGGTCCAACAGATTTTGAATACTATGATGCGGTAAGCTCTCATACCATATTGCATTGGTAAAATTGGCTAATGATTGGCCAATCAAAATTGGATGCTTATATCAGGCTTTATATTTATACTGAAGCATGTTGCTGGTGGAACATGGCTGATATAGCAATACAGCTGCAATAAAAACTGAAGCAAACATGGTACAATTGCTCAAAACAGCCAATCAGAATCCTTGCTTCATTTACCCACCACAACCTGATTAGTTGCTGTAGGCAACTTCCACTTTTGCTTCAGCCCTCCTGACTGTAATCTGCGGTCCAGAGATTTATTGCAGGTGACGGTCCGTTTTTCTTTTTCATTGTAGGGCTTGGGGGGAATAAGACTGATCTGTGATTAGTGGTCTGTCTGAGACAGAGTGCAGGCCGAAGCCCAATGCCTCAGGACAGCACCTTCCCGAAATGGACAATATGTCAGTGAACCTCATTATACAAGAATTATAGTGCCATCTTGTCTCCTTCCTCTCCTCTGTCATCCCTTATCTCTGTGTTACTTCATCCTTAACCACTTCATGGCCCCCTCTTCTGTTCTGTGTAACACTGGCTTATTCATTCATTGTCTGTATTCCCTAAGAGGCTCATCTCTTATCTCTCTACATTATTATTGGATTGTCATTCATTATGTGGTACAAGAGTACCTGTATGCTCTATATACATCCCACTTTCACTGAGAAAGAATCCATGCCTTCTAGCTTAGCTATATACTTATCAAGATGCTGAATGTTTATTGAGGATCCATAAGCCTGGTACACACATCTAGTGGATGTTGATGTTGATTGGCCAATAATTGGCCATTTTCACCTCTTCCATGTGGTACGAGAGCTTAACTACACAATTTGTTCATAGCTTTCAAACCCTGTGGGTCCTCATACTACATAGAGGTGGAAAAATTGGCCAGTGATTGGCCAATCAAAATTGGATGTGTGTATGCACCCTCACTGTCTTTTCTAGGATCCCAGATGTTTTCTGTAGTAACAAGCTACCTGTACACTCCTCTGTGGCAGAAACAATCATTCACTTTCAGGACAGGATCACTAGAGATGATCAATGAAATTCAAATTATTCTGGCTTGCATGCAAATATTATGCAAATTGCATATAGCTTGGAACTGTGGCAACTAAAATTGATAGGAAGTGCTTTTCTATGGTGTAAAAGTGGCTATGCCCTAGTTTTGAGTGTGGAAGCAGCTAACCTATCTGCCATCATGCCTCCTCTTGTTTCCATTGCCTGTAGTCCGTAACCCCTCTACCCCTCTCGTGTACTGATATCATGTAAATGAGAGAGGGTACAGGCAACCTGGCGATAGAGAGGAGGCGTATGGTGAATAGATGAGCTGCTTCCACACACACCACAGGTCCAGGGGGGGGGGTCGTCCTCTCTTCCATGCGGCACCTGCCTACTCCTAAGCCTCTCCTGACACCTGGGGACTCCACACCTCCTCCCGGCCAATTTTACAATCTGGACACAGTAAGAGCCCCGCGGGCAACCTACACATTCATTTACTATTGACAACCTTGGAATCTGCATAACATTATGGACGTGGTGGACTGTCTTGTCTTATGCCACACATGATGTTTAGAAACAAGAGTCTTGTGGGCCAACCACGCACAGGCTACACTCTGGCAACTTTTAATAACTGTGAAAGCTGGGTGCTCATTAAGGACTTATTGATGTGGCTGCTTGTTTCATCATGCTATGCTTGCTACTAATTATTACTGGATATTAATTTGACATGCTGAAAGCTGCTGTGTACGCCTCAATAGACGTTGTCTGTCTGCTTCGCAATACTGCTTTCATGCTGAAGTGTATTCTGATAAATCTGGCTCTCTACTGAAGACGCCTTGTTGTGAGTGGTTGCATAGCTTCTGTTTCTCAAAACGCTACTGTTTGGCTGGGAGTACAGGTTCATCAATGAGGGTGTCCCCTACATCACCCCTATGAATACACACAGACTATAATTGTGGAGGAATTAAGCTTGATCTGCAACTATTGGAAACTTTGCAAGAAATTTTCTAAAGTAATTTATCTCACTATGGGGTCGATTCACTATGCGGCGGTAAGTGAATTTGGACATCTTAAAGGTTAAGACGTCCAAACTACAGCGCTAAGGAGTCGCACTGTGCGCGGTACCTTGGTGCGCCGAAATGTCACGCAGTGTTATGGGGGGGGGGGGGGGCGTGGCTGGTGGGTCAGCTGGTGGGTCAGTCTGCCCACATGTGATTTTATGTATTTTTATTACCGGTAGTTTTTTTTAATAGAGTTTTGTATTTTTTCACAGTTAATGGTATTTGTATTCAATCCTCTTTCCATCTGTCTCACAAGTTTTTAATATTATTATACGTTAGTACGTGTTGGTACGTGTTTTTCCCATAGCAGTGCATTGTGAAAAAGCTTTCAGTTAAAACACGTTTAGTGGGAACTGTGCCATAGGAAAACATGGGCATTACTTTGAAAATAAGCTTTCTTTCAATTATAACTGAGAGCAACTGATTAAGTGTAAG
Source organism: Hyperolius riggenbachi (assembly GCF_040937935.1). Classification (NCBI taxonomy): domain Eukaryota; kingdom Metazoa; phylum Chordata; class Amphibia; order Anura; family Hyperoliidae; genus Hyperolius; species Hyperolius riggenbachi. The sequence goes on from NC_090657.1 coordinate 101,896,600, forward strand.
GCTCCCTGTACACTGCATGCGATTCCGATTCCGATTTTTAATCAGTTTTTATATCTGATTCCGATTTTTAGGCTCCCTGCACACTGCATGCGATTCCAATTCCGATTTTTAATTGGTTTTTACATCCGATTCCGATTTTTAATCGTTACTGCATGCTGCGGTTTTTTCTCCATTTTCTGTTGGTTGTATTCAGGGAAAATCGGAATTGCAAATCGGAAACAGAATCGGAATTGCAAAACGGATTTGCAGTGTGCAGGGAGCCTAAAAGGGGCCTTACACTCACAGCTAAGGCAATGCGTGTCCCACAGCTGGCTGTTGTAGAATGTACACTGTTCCTGTGTTCTATGGTAGTGATAGCCAAGTTGGGGACAGTTTAAGCATCATTATATACTGTATATATATACCAGGCATTAAGCCCACCTGTTTAAAATGGGCACTAGGGCTCAGCCGCGACCCCCCTAACCACCACCTTGCCCATGCTGCACACGCCTTGAGCGCGTATGGCCGTGCTCCCCCTGCACCCAACCTGCTGCTCTCCACGTCTGCCCGCGTGCCACATATGCGCAGTAGTGCAAACGCACGGACACACAGGGACAGGAGGGGAAGCAGGGACACAGGGCTTTTATTAAAGAGGATATATATATATATGAGGATATATATATATATATATATATATATATATATATATATATATATATATATATATATATATATATACACCATTCCAGTGTCCATTATTGCTCCACTCCACGTCTTATGTCAACTCTTAGCGCTGATTCACTCTACCGGCTCCTTTTCCAAGCGCTAGTGGTTTCAAAATCTTTGCTCAAGTGAGAACCCACACATACAGTGGCGTAGCTAAGGAGCTGTGGGCCCCGATGCAAGTTTTACAATGGGGCCCCCCCAAGCATTCTATACATAACAATTGATACAGCACACAAAAACCTGCCAATGGCAACTACAGTGTCAGAGGTGCAAGAAGGGGGTGGGGAACCGTTTGTTAATGATTACCACTATTCAAAGTATCTATAGAAGTGATTATTACCAGCACAGGACCAATACAGAGCTAATACTGTAGTTGAGGGAGAGCCCTTCAAGGGCCCCTCTGGCCAAAGGCAGGGACGGATCTAGGGGGGGGCAAGCGGGTCTCTTGCCCCAGGCGCAGTTTGTTAAATTCTTAAAAAGGCGGCAAAATTTGGATGGGGAATGGGAGTTTAGGCGCCAAAACCTGACCTTGCCCCAGGCGCAACTTGGGGCAACTTGGTCTAGATCCGTCCCTGGCCAAAGGACCCCGATGCGGTCGCAACCTTTGCTACCCCTTTTGCTACGCCCCTGCACACATAGCATTACATTAGCAAGAGCTTTTCAAATCACTGGCACTTAGAAAAGCAAATGTGAAAATGTTAAGCTTTGCCTGCTGACAGCCTCCACGTCTTGTAACCAAAAGTCAGATGGTTTAGAGCCCTTATGGGAGAAAGTCAAGTCACGTCGTGCTGGTAATAGGCACAGAGAAAGAGAAACTTTCATGGAAAGGCAATCAGACCCAGGATGAGACCCCAGTCCGTATCTTTCTGGATTACCAGCAATTTTTACAGAGCCAAGTATTAATTTTTCTTGGTTCAGGTTCCCTTTAAAGGACATTGGAAGGTGTCAGACTCACTGTAGTATGTATTCTGTAGCATACTTGTTATCACATTTACTACAGGTTATAATAGATCAACATAGTGAAGGCACCTTATTGTTGTGCGGAGACACTAACGCGGTCATGAATGAAACATTAAGGAAACATTAGGATGCCCATTAACGGTACAATTTTTTCACTAAATGCGATCTTTCGACGCGATTCTAATGATCGAATCGTAGAGAGAATTTGCGATTTATAAAGGTAATTGATAAGGAATGATTCTTTGGTCAATTGCTATATAGGATGAAGTCGATCCGAAAGTTGGATTTTATGATTGAATTTGAAGAAAGAATCGTTCAGTAAATGTGAACAATCAATAATTACCTTCCAATTATTTTTGATCGTAAAAATTGCATAGAAAGATCGCATTTGGTGAAAAGATTGTTCCGTTAATGAGCACCTTTAGACACATCACGATCTAAACAATTTGCCACTTCCAGTACCACCGCTAGCAGTACTTGACCTGAGGGGATCCCTGCATTGTTGTGTACCAGAGGCCTATGACATGTATGGAGGGAGCTGAATTCAGCAACTAGAGACTTTTCTATCTGTTCTAACCCACGTGCCCGCTTCAGCAGGACAGATCATTTTTTTATTAATTGTACTTTCCGCCCTAACTTTACCAAATCCAAGATATTGTCAAAGTCCTGGTCGGACCACAGTTCTCTCTCTGTCCCCCTCGCATCAGTGATGTCTCGCTGGTCTGATACAGATGGAAATTGAATGATTCCTTGTTGTCTTACTTAGTCACATATGATTAAATATTTTCTACAGTGTCTGAGTTTATTGAAAACAACAAAGATTCAGTTGCATCTCCAATTACACTGTAGGAAGCATGAAAGGTAACGCTTAGAGTGATGATAATGGGCTTATCACCTCATAAAAATAAACAGCAGAAAAAAGAAATCCCAGAACTGTCTGAGAAGCTGGCAGTGGCAGAGGCAGACTGGAAGGCAGACCCTACTACTCCATTAAGGCAAGTTACACACCAGGACGTTGCGTTTACTGGACGTTATAGGGCACATAACGTGCCCCTAACGCAACGCCTGGTGCTCTCTGGTGTGGACGTCGGAGTGAGCCGCGTTGTGCAGCTCACTCTGGCGCCCGTGATGCCGTGATGCGTACTCTTGGACGCATGCGGCATCACGTGGTCCCGCCCGGCCAATCGCCGCACAGAGCGGCCGCTCCAGGAAGTAAACACTGCACATCACTGAGTGCAGTGAATATTAATTAGCCATGTGCCCGGCCGCTCTCCCCTCCTCCCCAACATGACTGAGCATGTGCAAACAGTCTAACGCGGCTTAGCCGCGTAGAACGCACAGCATGCAGCACTTTGCTGCGTTACAATGTAACGCAACGTGGGCAGTGTGAACAGCCCACTTGTGTTACATTGCTGTGCGTTGGAGGAGCGTTACAGGCTGCACTAACATGCGCCTGTAACGTCCCTGTGTGCAAGAAGCCTCTATCAAGAGATTATTTGGGGGCAAAATTAGAAATATTGGTATCCACAGAGGTAGAGAAACTCATATGCTGGCAAAATAACAAATACTATCAGTGAGCCAATAAACCACATTATATGTTGGCAAACAAGTCAAGAAATAGGACGTATAAACCCCCCGTCCTATGAGCACATACTGCACACAATTCTATCACATCAGACCCAGCTAACTACCATATTTTTTGGACTATAAGACGTTTCTGACCATAAGACACACCTAAGTCCAGAGGACAAAACCAGGGGAAAAAGTATATATAATAAACCTGGTGCATCCATGGTGAAGGGGCATCTCGTGTATTATGCCTCCTTTGTACCTTATGCTCCCTTGTACCTCTTGTGTCTCCCTGTGTCCTCCTCTGTCCCCCTTGTGTCCTCCTATGTCCCCCATGTGTCCATCTCAGTCCGTCTTGTGTCTGTCTCAGTCCTCCTTGTGTCCTCCTCTATGCCCCTTTGTGTCCTCCTCGTGTCCTCCTTTGTGTCCCCGTGTCCTCCATTTGTCCCTCTGTGTCTTCCTCTGCATGGGCACAGTACAGGGAATTCCCGACATTGTGGCGGGTTGAAGGTTCATATTGGCAGGCGTTCACATAGCAGGAACTCCTTGCATTTGGACTATAAGACGCAGTGACTTTTTCCCCTCACTTTTGGGGGGGAAAAAGTGAGCCTTATAGTCCCAAAAATACAGTAAATGTTTTCAGGATTTTTTTCTTAGTTTAGGGCTTATTTACACTGGAAGCCACGCCTGTTTCTGATTCGGCTGAGTCTCCTGTTCTGCTGCGTAGCCATACCTTGCCTTCACGGCTATGGTGATTCGGCTGTGTGCTTCAGAAATCTGCAGCATGTCACCTAAATTTGCTTCGCAGTGCAATCTGGATGGCAAGCCAATGAAAAGATTGGCAGCATTTTCCTGTGCAGCTCGTAAGTGGGGAAATGCAGTAAATCTGTTTATGGTAGAAATGGGCTTGTATACAGTAAATCTGCAGAGGTCTCAATGGGCCTAATTGATGCTTTCTTAGACAAAGCTTCTCTCCCTCTCCTTTCTTCGGACCTGTCTAAAGCCTTAGGGGAAGGTAACTTTGGCATAACTAATTCTTGCCATCAAGTCATTGAAAACATCCACTCCAGAACCAGATTGCTTTTCTGACCTTTTCTACCAAACATTTGCTGAAGAACTCACCTCATTACTTATTATTTTCAGCCTTTAATAAATATAAATTTTACCACCTACCAGATAAAATCTCCCTTAAGGCAGATATAGCCATGCTCTCTAAGTTTGAGGATGAGCCTAATGATCCCCAAAAATTCAGACCCATATTGTTGTTAAATATCGATATCAAAGTTTTGAAGAAAATTCTTGTCACAAGGGTAAATACACTTTTGACAAAACATATAAGTGATCCACGGGTCTCAGAAGCACACTCTTCTGTGAGGGGAGTCACAGACACCGGTTAGAGGTCCATCAAACCTCTGGAACACTGTGAAGCATGTATAACAAATCCAGTCTGGAACCTACTCTTGAAGTGGGAGAAACTCTCCAAATTGCATCTTTTATGTAGTTGCAATGATACACAACGTTTCGGGCCACACTCTCTTTGTCAAGTGCTTGACCAGCTGGTAAACAATATTCAATTATACAGACTATTACAAAAGATCACACCCACACCAGTTATTGGGGGTGGGCACAAACTTAGCTATCTGATTAACCCTTTCAGAAATAAAGGACAGCAACGATGACCTACAAGAAGCATTCGAGACTAAAGACCTTGTTAAGGCCGCCAGGTGACTGCATCCCCAGCCTGTCCATCCAGCAGTTCTCTCGCCTAAGGGGGATTTCTATGGTCTCTACCCTCTGGAAACTGCACTACTTCTAATACTTGTCATCTTACCTGACTGATGCTATGGCCACACTCAATGAAGTGTCCCGCCAGTCGCCAGGGTATATTCCCTCTTTTTTCTCCCCCCTCTTTCTTAATGATTCTGGATTGCATATAATTATTTTAGGCTCCTTGAGTCTAGTCTTGTACTCCCTTGTGGTCTGGTCCACAGAGGACAGGCCATAAGGACATTTGATCAAATATATAAACGCCCCTAGAATCACATGTAGCGTAATCTCTTAAACCTGTGGAGATAACATATCTGGGATAATACACATTGGGGCCCTTTATGATGCCAGTGCAATGCTGGCAGCTCAGGCAGGGGAAAGTACCCTTCTTGGGTTCACCCAAGAATAATTGTCTATGTGGTTTCAATCTACCTGTGTCAGCTCTCACCAATTTAATCCACTTACCCTTTCTTTAGACAAACTTCGACATGGATCTGCAGACAAGGCAAGCTGGGGATTTTCCTCCACCAATGGCCAGGACTTCAGGACTATTTTAATAGAGGACTCCCAACAAAATGTGGTAATAAAATTGACATCAGTGTCATTTTCCTGCTCATGCAATTTGTATGTCCTCAAAGCCTCTCTATCCATTTCTTCCACCTCCATTACCAATTCCTCACATCTTCTGTGACAATAACCCCTCTTTACAAAATCTTGAGTGAAGAACTGTGCCTGCTCCCGATAAAGTACTTTGCTCGATGCAATGTGTCTCAATCGCATGTACTGGCTCTTTGGAAGCCCATTGATGAGGGGTTTCGGATGGCAACTGTATCCCATCAGACTAAAGCTTGCATGCTGCGCATTTACCAGACAGCACGCATGTATACAGTGACTGTGAAGTGTTCATTGTGGTGACAGAACACAAAGTCCCCTCCTGCACAACTTTTCCAGACACTGCACAAAAGTCGGACATGTCATAAATGCTGTCTATAATTTGTCTCACAACAGAGTGGTGAGAACTCAGGGGATGGTCATGCATCAGATCCAATGTGAAATGTCCACAACACGACCCTGTTGTATGTGAACCTAGCCTTACACTCACTCCTTCTACCATCATTACATTTTGTGTCTGTGATTGCTCATTTTTTTTTCTTCTTTTAGTTTTTTTTTGCATTTCTGCTTTTGCCTTAAAGCCAATGTAAATCGAAAAAAAACCAAACAAACACTTACCTAAGAGGACAAGCTCTGGGTCCTATAGAGCAGTGTTCTCCAACCCTGTCCTCAAGGCCCACCAACAGTGCACGTTTTGTGGAAATCCACACAGGTAGGTAATCAGCCATGCTGAGATACTAATTACCTCATCTGGCCCTTGAGTACAGATTTGGGAAACTCTGCTATAGAGACTTCCCGTTCCTCTCACGGTTCCCTGGTTTTACTGCCGTTCCAATCTGCTGCCGTGAGAGGCTTCTGATGTCTTCGGGACCCAGAGTGTTCCTGAAGACTGGCAGCCCTGGATTGCGCATGCATGCGTGTGCGCTAGCATAGGCGCAGTACAGAGTTGCCTGTCTTCGGGAGCACTCGGACTCTTGAAGACTTCCAAAGTCTCCCATGGCCGCAAAGAGCATTGTTTGTCCGAACAGTCGGATACTGCCCTTGGGGGTGACAGCGCTTGAACCAGGGGACTGTGAGAGGAGCGGGAAAGCTAGGACCCAGAGCCTTCACTCTCCATAGGTACTGTATGTTTCTGTTTGTTTTGTTTTTTTCAGTTTACATTTACTTTAACAACCACTTATTCTGATCATTTACTGTACTGGTGCTTGAGAAAGGGTTCTTTGAGAACTGAAAAATTCTAGTGCCATTGCACCTATAGTTGTATTCTGGAACATTAGGGCTTATCTTTGACTTTTTACTAGATTGAAGGATAAGCCACAGATGCTTTAATTATGATTATGAAAATTTGGATCAATAAAATGGCCATTTACAAACTACTCCAAGATGAGGTCCAGCTACCCTATGACAGTTGTTTTGTTTGTGTTCAGTATTACTTTCTAAGAAGCTCCAGTTTATGGCATTTGGAAGAAGACTGAAGGGATCTGAATCCTTTCATCAGCTGTCCATGGTAAGGTCAGCAGTTTCTCAGTGGGAAAACAAGAACCAGACACAGATCGTCCTAATGACAGATTTTAATTATGAAGAAGTTTGTCAGCTTAGCAGAGAGCACCTGCTGAATGAGGAGGCAAGCTGGGCGAAGGATGGATTTATGCAATGCTTTCTTTAGCTGCCAGCCAGTAACCAGTAGCTGCGTGACAGTGATGTAGAAATAAACATGCTGTTCATACAGATGTTTAATCCTACTAGCGCTTCACTAGGGATTCTGCTTTACGTTACAGGCATAATTAAAATATCGTTTGAGATTGGTATAAACATGAATTACTAATTGATCTTGTACTTTAATGTTATAAAAAAAACTTCCAGACAGGTATGGCATTCCTAAATGGAACATAAACTCAAATTATATCCTTGGCAGCCATGACAACAGTTTTCTATTTGGAGTACAGACGGCCCAGGTAATAGGGGCTCTTTATTCGCTTTACCTAGATGAACTGAGTAATTGGCAACAGGCTGTGACACTACCTTCTGAAAGTCACTTCCTAGGTACACTTTGGAATGTCTATTTTATAAGAAAATAATAAATACTGGTAGAAAGATTGATCTATTTTCAAGCTATTTCTCGCTATTGAGAGAGGTGAACTGAAGGGAGTGCATGAAATAGAAGCGCTGGTAAATGTGGGCACCCAATTTCGGCCAGTTCAATATTTGTAAATTTATCTATATTCTACATTTTTAAATTGGCAATTACAACAGAAAAATAGTATTTAACACTGATATTTTACTATAAGTAAACCTGACCCTGTCCTTACACAGAACCCTCCCTCTACCTATGCCCTAACCGTAACTTCCCCCCTGGTGATGCCTAATCCTAAATCTCTCCCTCCCCCCTCACTAGCCACGCCCGCTATTTGTAGCCGCAACTTTCATTGCGGGTGGCCGGGCCCGGATTTACATCCCAGGAGCCTATAGGCACAAATGTCCTGGCAGGCTGGCACCTTAGACTTTGCCCTCCATTAACCTACAGACACCCTCCAAACCGCACCGTAATTGTGCTAGCTGTCCCAGCTGTCACTTCTCCATTACTTTCCCATAGCATTAGGTAGCCAGGAGTACCCTCAAAATTAAGTAGTTACAGGTGTCCGCTAGTATAAGATAGCCAGAGGTGCCCTCAATATTAAGTGGCTAGAGGTGCCCTTGACTGAAGGGAGATGGAATGCCAGAATGCTGAAATGCAGAAAGTTAGATGAGCAACCTCTCATTTACACTTTGCTCAGGACTCTTCTTAGGTAAGGAGGGAGGACTGCACTTGGGGAGTAAGCCGCCTTTTCATCATCAGGCGCCTGTAGCCACGTGCCTTATGGTAAATCCGGCAGTGCTCATTATTTATAGGGCATTGCAGGCACCCAAATTTCATATTTCCACCAATATTTTCTATGGGCGTCTCACAGGCACCCAAACTTCTGCTGCTAACGGGCGCTCAAATTTCCAGCTTCTAACTGATTTGATTCCTTTTATTCATCAAAAGTGGAATGTCCCTCTATCACTAGGGATGGTCAGTGAGGTGCAAATAATTCAGAAGTAAAATACAGGATTATGCTAATGTATGAATTTATGTAGCTTAAAAATGGAGCAACCAAATTTCACCGGCGGTGGATTTGATTGGTTTATTTTCAAGCTACATTTACTTTCACTTCAAGCACTTTTATTCATGGTTACATGCAGCATACAACGATGTGTCAAGGAATTATCCTTTTTCTAACATGTTGTTAGAGAGCACATGCAACTTGAAAAAGAGGATAATTCCTCGAAACGTTGTCAAAAATTTTGGAGACAGAGCCTTCTGTCATGCTGCCCCTACACTTTGGAACTCTCTGCAGCACCCAATCAGGACATCACCATCCCTGGAAGTATTTAACCACCCTGGCGTTCTGATTAAATCGCCAGGGTGGCTGCGGGAGGGTTTTTTTTAAATTAAAAAAAAACTATTTCATGCAGCCAACTGAAAGTTGGCTGCATGAAGGCCCACTAGAGGGCGCTCCGGAGGCGATCTTCCGATCGCCTCCGGCGGCAAGGAATAACACGGAAGGCCGCAATGAGCGGCCCTCCGTGTTTCGCTTCCCTCGTCGCCATGGCGACGAGCGGAGTGACGTCATGGACGTCAGCCGACGTCCTGACGTCAGCCGCCTCCGATCCAGCCCTTAGCGCTGGCCGGAACTGTTTGTTCCGGCTACGCTGGGCTCGGGCGGCTGGGGGGACCCTCTTTCGCCGCTGCACGCGGCGGATCGCCGCGCTGCAGCGGCGATCAGGCAGCACACGCAGCTGGCAAAGTGCCGGCTGCGTGTGCTGCTTTTTATTTGGTGGAAATCGGCCCAGCAGGGCCTGAGCGGCAGCCTCTGGCGGTGTTGGACGAGCTGAGCTCGTCCAGACCGCTCAGCAGGTTAAAGTGGATCCGAGGTGAACTTTTACTCATTGCATAATTGTGTTCCTTTCCTATTGTTTATAGGGCATTCCTCAAGCCAAATACTTTTTTGTTTTTGTTTTAATACTCTAATTCCCTATAAACTACATAAACCACGCCCACAGGTTTTCAGAGAGCCTTGGCAGTAGCAAGGGCTCATGGGAGCTCAGTCTGGGCAGGAGGAGGAGGAGGTGTTACTAGCCATTGATTTCAGAGGCAGAGGGGAGGAGGGAGGAGGGGGGGATTCGTTTTTTTCACAGGCTGAGTGATCAAGATACAGATAAGCCTGCCTCTGTGTAATGTTTACAAACAACATGGCTGACAGGAAGAAATAATAATTTTCTATTAAAGCTGTTTGCAGCTAGATTTGCTGTGTAAACTATCTAAACTTTAGATAAGATATATAAACAAGTTACTTGTTATAGTTAGTTTTTCATCTCGAATCCGCTTTAAGTCCAAACTGAGAAGCCACCTGTTTAGTCTGGTATTTATGAACACCTGACTACTTCCTTTGTGACACAGTCCCGCCTGCAACCCTGCATTGATCTGCGACATACTGTATATATGTGTTTTAAGTCCTATGGAAGAAAATCGCTTTACAAATGTTATTGTATTGTATGCTGCATGTAACAATGCATAAAAGAGCCTGTGGTAGCAATTTGAAGAACCCTCCCTTCTTCAAGTCCATTATAATGTTTTTGTTTTTAAAATGTTTTTATTCTGGAAAATAATCAGATATACCAGCATAATAAAATATCAGATTATATCCATCCACATTTTTTATACTAATATAAATAATAGATAGAAGAAAGGAAAATGGCACTAAATCAGAACATTTGTAACTTTATATACTGTATCTTGCAACAGACATTATGATAGTTATATGTACTATAAAAACAATAAAATTAGAAAATCAAATTCCAGAATAACAGCCCTCAAATAGCCCTTAAACTGGAACCAATAAAATTAGAAATAGTAGCCATATGGGTTTTCTATTTCAGAGTCTACAACACCGATTTTGCCCAAATGGCACCATGACAAGGCAGGAAGTTACACAATCGTATTTGTACTCTCCTACTGTATGCAAAAGATATATATTCTAAGATCCAAGATATCTTGTATTGTCTCTTGATCTAGGCCACATACCCCTAATTCCAGACCCCAAGTTCACACAAATTTTGTAGTTTGTTGTGTTGATTTGGCAAAGGTTACCTCATATTTGAAATTCAAGGTAACGATCGACAATATTTCAGACATAGTAGGGTAGAATGGATCTTTTCAATGTCTAGCTATGGCCACTTTTGTGACTAGTAATATGCATTCTATAAGCATTAATTTATGAGGAGGGATCTTTTCTAGGCCAAGATTAAATAAAGCTAGGGCCGGATCCAATCCTATTTCTTACACCGGTAATAGTATACATCATTTGGAAATGTTTAGCCTATACTCTTTTGATTGACGGACAATACCACCAGATGTGTAACATGTTGCCCATTTCCAAACAGTTCCTCCAACATCTGTCTGAGTGGGATGAATGAATTAGGCGTACTTTATTTTTCAGACCATAAGATGCACTGGACCATAAGACACACCTAGGTTTTAAAGAGAACCCGAGGTGGGTTTGAAGAATATTATCTGCATACAGAGGCTGGATCTGCCTATACAGCCCAGCCTCTGTTGCTATCCCAAACCCCCCTAAGGTCCCCCTGCACTCTGCAATCCCTCATAAATCACAGCCACGCTGCTGACAAACAGCTTGTCAGCTTGAAAGTGGGTCTCGGGTCCCTCCGGCGTGCAGCCGGCGTGGCTCTTTGGACGGGGGGAATAAAGGGGAGGGACCCGAGACCCACTTTCAATGGCGGCTCCGTTGTCAACATACAGGGAGCGTTTCTTATATATGGCGCTTTACATCTGAAGAGGCTGATAGATGGATCAGCGAAACATGTCATGCACTGAGCGCCGTGTGGACTATCTGACATGACACTTACTCCTTCTCTCCAACCACCCTGGTGATGTTTGGGTCTGGTAATTATAATATGATCCGTGATGTGGCTATATGAACTCACTAAACAAAAGAACAAAGCTCCTCCTCAAATAACATGTAATTAACACTATAGAGCAAATGGTCAATCAATGGCCTGAGACAAAAGTATCAAATATGAAAAATCTTTATTCCATAGCCAACTCAAAATTAAAAACAATTAAAACCAAGCAGCCCGCCTAGGTCACAGGCCCCTGAATAATAAATATTATAAATAGCTGAGTCATATGTCAACCTGGTATACACTAAATAACTCGATTGCTTGCCTGGGGGATCATGTGGAAAAATAAAGGTGGTGTCCCCTATGTAAAATAACAATAATTATGATTGGAGACATCCACCCCACATCTTGACCCACAGGGAAACAAGACAATAAAACAAATAATAACTCTCCTCACGGATACTCACTAATAAGGTGCTAGTGCTAAACTGTGATCACCAATAAGTACTGATAATAAACATCATAACTGACAAAAATAGCCAATAACATTAATACAAACAATGTGCAAATATGCAAATGAGGTAGATAACCATATATCGTGAAAATGCAGATAAGGTGAAGAAAATAACACACAAATAACCAAACAGGTAAATCAGGCATGTGCTGCAGCTTAGGGAAGATGGCGACATGAGAAACGCCAATGAGAAATATGAGTAAAGTTCAGGGTGAAAACCTGGAGTCAGAGAGGAGAGGACATGGAGACTCACCCAGTGAAAGAAAGATGAAGGACCTAGGAAGGCTGCAGTAGCGCTGCCCGCGCTATCCCACTAGTTCCGCCGAAGCTGCCAAGGGACAAATGAATAACAGAGCTGGCGCAGTTTAAATAACCCCCCGGAGACGCGGCCGCGTCATTGGCTCAACCCTGCGTGCCGTCTGAAACGTCAGCACGCACGGCCGGCCAAGCGTCTGTTGAGACGCATAAGTCTCATTGAGACGCATAGAAAGTCACGTAACTATGACCTATACGTACAAATGGTCGCGTCACCGCCATCTAGTGGACAGTTGCCAAAATGCATCAAAGACAAGAATAAACCAAAACAAATAGGTATTTCATAGCCATCTAGTGGAGAAAAAGGGAACTTCAGTATAAAACAGAAAATATAGAAAAAGATTCCTCAGAAAGATCCAAATATCACAGGCCTACACGTACATCTAGAGCACAAGCAACATGATCATAGCAATTATATACATACAATCATATCAACTCCAGTATAATTATATCAATACAGTCATAACAATTATGGTACATAATTCTAAAGATCATTACAACAACAGTTAAACATAGATCCCTGCAATCAACACAATAATATAAAAACAATCCAATCATGTTCTTATTGGAAATATCAAACAAAGATGTTCTTGATCCCAATGCGGTGATTTCTTCACCCCCATAGGGTCCCAAAAGCCCAGATTTCCCATCACGGTCCAAGAATAAGATTCAAAGGTAGTCCTAAATTCAAACATAGAAAAACCATGTATGAATATATATCAATCTGACATGTAAAAAACATATATGGGGAAATAGCTATCTCACACATAACCTTCGCAGCAAGATATACTCAAGCATACTAGAGAGAATAAAAAAGAGAAGACCAGTCCCCTTACCAAGGACCGTGGAAATCAATCTAAGGCCATCAATTACTCACCAAAAATGGTGGCCAAGTAAGTGGAACAATATCAGTAAGAGTCTGTCCAACCAGAATTCTATAAGAACACCCCAAGGTGTAGACTAAGAGTAGAAAAAAGTCTGACCTCCTCACCTTAAGGTCATAGAATCACTATACATAGGAAATTCTAATACAGAAGGAAGATCCTGAAATACGGAAAAACAAGATTTGCACCCTGGAAGCAAGGTGAGCCAGGCATACATGTTTCATTGTGGTAAATAACAACCCAGATTAAAATCTTCATTAAGGCCATTGGGAACCCGCGTACCCAGTTTATGTATCCACCGTAGCTCCCATTGTAACATCTTAGTGATATGATTTCCACCTCTAATATTTGGTTGTAACTTTTGGAGCCCATAAACCTTCCAATTCTCTATCCTGCTCAAAGAACACGTTAGGGAATGTGCTGCTACGGTAGTTAACATCTTATTGTCTTGATAATCTCTATATGCCAATTTTAAATTTGAACGATGTTTTTGTACTCTGAACTTAAGAGGATTCTTCGTCTGGCCAACATATCTCTTTGAACATCCACATTCGAGAAGGTAAATCACCCATGGTGTCTGACAATTAATAAAGTCATAAAAAACAATTGAGAAGTTGTCCACAAAATTGACAATATTCTTAGTGGGCGGCATCATTGAGCAAATGGAACAGTTCCCACATGGATAACTTCCCTTGATACTTAAAGAGAACCCGAGGTGGGTTTGAAGAATATTATCTGCATACAGAGGCTGGATCTGCCTATACAGCCCAGCCTCTGTTGCTATCCCTAACCCCCCTACGGTCCCCCTTCACTCTGCAATCCCTCATAAATCACAGCCACGCTGCTGACAAACAGCTTGTCAGAGCTGGCTGTGTTTATCTCTATAGTTTCAGTCTGCTGTTCTCCCCGCCTCCTGCAGAACTCCAGTCCCCGCCTGCATCCCTTCCCTCCCTGCTGATTGGAGGGAAGAGACGGAGGCAGGGACTGGAGCTATGCAGGAGGCGGGGGAGCAGCTGAGACTGACACTACAGATGTAAACACAGCCTCACAACACGGCTGTGATTTATGAGGGATTGCAGAGTGCAGGGGGACCTTAGTGGGGTTTGGGATAGCAACAGAGGCTGGGCTGTATAGGCAGATCCAGCCTCTGTATGCAGATAACATTCTTTAAACACACCTCGGGTTCTCTTTAAGGATCTTTGAGGATAGGAATAATGGCTGTGACACAACTTATCCTTCAATGTAGGTGCCCTCTTAGCAGTTATTGAAGGCTTTGACGTAATAAATTTCTTAATAATCGGATCACTCTGTAAGATCCTCCAGTGAGTCTTGAGTATCCCATAGATTTCATTCCAACCTTCATTATAAGTCGTAATTAATCTCACCATATTGTCAGCCTTAATCCGATTACTTCTTGTCTGCAACAATTGCTCTCTTGGAGTAAACCTGGCTCTCCGCCATGCTTTTCGTATATATTTATTGGGGTATCCTCTATTTTTAAACCTTTCCGCCAATTGCACTGCCTCTCTCTCAAACTCCTCACTGGTAGTACAGTTACGTCTGATCCTTAAAAATTGTCCCGTTGGGATTCCACGTTTTGTAGCCGTAGTGTGGAAAGAAGAATAGTGCAAAAGACTGTTAACGGCCGTCGCTTTTCGAAACAGAGTGGTATTCAGTTGCCCTTCGATCCCCTTAAAAATCTTGATATCCAGGAAGCAAATTTCTTTCTGAGAAACATCAAAAGTGAGAAAAATATTGAGATCATTGCTATTGAGGACCATCATAAATTCTTTTAGCAAATCCAAGTTACCTTGCCACAGGATAAAGACGTCATCGATGAAACGATGCCACCCCGCAATGGCGGGGTGGAATCGTTCCAGCGGCGACGTCCATAGATACTCTCTCACCCACCACCCAGGGCACTAGCGCACGGAAGGGGTGGTTCCGAGTGTCTGGAACCCTCCCCCGAGCCAGGGGCGTAGCTTGGTGGGGGCATTGTTTTGTTATCTCCTCTCTCTGCCTGAGAGTCTGGTGTCAGCGAGCGCACGTCATTACATGCTGCACGCAGCTTACATGCAGCAGGGATGAGGTCACAGGAGCCCCGGGAAGTCTGAGTCAGGCCTGGCTGGAATAGATCACGCTGAGTGCTGATGATCGGACTGGCACGAATATACAGGTGCCTGATTGGTGGAGAGCCGACTCCCATGTCTCCCCGAGTGTCTCTCTCTTTCCTGTTCCGCCCCCCTATACACATGCTGCCTCTTCTCTCATTGCCCTAGCATGGAGTAGCTGTCACATGCTGCCTGGCTAGCGCGGGTGGCTTGAATACAGCAGCATATGAAGCAGCCAGCCAGAACGGGACAGACACTCTGCTCACATGCCAGGCATTCCTTAGTGTGAGCCGCTCTGTTGTGTCGTTTCCTCCTCCGGAGATTCATTCACCTCTCTTCAGCTCAGCTTTCTTCATTAACTCCTTCACTGCTGGTAAGGAGTTAAGATATTTGCACTGACTCACTTTGTGTTTATGGTGGGGCCGGGCAGGAGTGTTACTGGGGGGGGGGGGGGGGGGGGGGGGAAGTTAGGGGATTACTGTTACTGGGAGCATTACTGTTGTTGGGTGGGGGGGAGATTACTGGGGGGGGGGGGTGGAATTACTGTAGCTTAGAGGGTCTCATGGTCCCTAACATACTGTACTTGTACTTGTGTGATAAAATGCTAAATGCTGGAAGAAGCCTGCAGGGACAGGGGTCAGACAGTCAGGAATGGAATCACAGAATGTATGTATGTCATATACACATACTGTACATACATTCCCTTATGCTTACTGACCCTGTCTCTGATCCTTCAGGCTTAAAGCTTTTAGCATTTTATCACACATTCAGCAAGTCATTATCCCAGTATCTGGGGGGGGGGGGGGGGGGGGGGAGGAAGCTCTATACAGTGGCTGGATAGAGTACTGGTTGAGGACTCTGCCTCTAACATAGGAGACCTGGGGACATATACCTATCTAAGCTATACTGGGGCATATACCTATCTAAGCTATACTGGGGCATATACCTATCTAAACTATACTGGGGCATATACCTATCTAAGCTATACTGGGGGCATATACCTATCTAACCTATACTGGGGCCATATTCCTATCTAAGCTATACTGGGGGACATATACCTATCTGATCTATACTGGGGACATAGACCTATCTAATCTATACTGGGGACATAGACCTATCTGATCTATACTGGGGACATAGACCTATCTGATCTATACTGGGGACATAGACCTATCTGATCTATACTGGGGACATAGACTATCTGATCTATACTGGGGACATAGACCTATCTGATCTATACTGGGGACATAGACCTATCTGATCTATACTGGGGACATAGACCTATCTGATCTATACTGGGGACATAGACCTATCTGATCTATACTGGGGACATAGACCTATCTGATCTATACTGGGGACATAGACCTATCTGATCTATACTGGGGACATAGACCTATCTAATCTATACTGGGGACATAGACCTATCTAATGTATACTGGGGACATAGACCTATCTAATGTATACTGGGGACATAGACCTATCTAATGTATACTGGGGACATAGACCTATCTAATGTATACTGGGGACATAGACCTATCTAATGTATACTGGGGACATAGACCTATCTAATGTATACTGGGGACATAGACCTATCTAAGCTATACTGGGGGCATAGACCTATCTAACCTATACTGGGGCATATACCTATCTAACCTATACTGGGGGCATATACCTATCTAACCTATACTGGGGGCATATACCTATCTAACCTATACTGGGGGACATATACCTATCTAATCTATACTGGGGGGAGTGCAATTTAGCTTAGAAACTGCTCGTATTTGGCTCCACCCACACCATGTTTTGGCCACGCCCACACGCCGCTATCAGGAACCCCCCCCCTGGAAATCCTGGATTTGCCCCTGCAGGAGGTCAGACTTTTTTCTACTCTTAGTCTACACCTTGGGGTGTTCTTATAGAATTCTGGTTGGACAGACTCTTACTGATATTGTTCCACTTACTTGGCCACCATTTTTGGTGAGTAATTGATGGCCTTAGATTGATTTCCACGGTCCTTGGTAAGGGGACTGGTCTTCTCTTTTTTATTCTCTCTAGTATGCTTGAGTATATCTTGCTGCGAAGGTTATGTGTGAGATAGCTATTTCCCCATATATGTTTTTTACATGTCAGATTGATATATATTCATACATGGTTTTTCTATGTTTGAATTTAGGACTACCTTTGAATCTTATTCTTGGACCGTGATGGGAAATCTGGGCTTTTGGGACCCTATGGGGGTGAAGAAATCACCGCATTGGGATCAAGAACAAGAACATCTTTGTTTGATATTTCCAATAAGAACATGATTGGATTGTTTTTATATTATTGTGTTGATTGCAGGGATCTATGTTTAACTGTTGTTGTAATGATCTTTAGAATTATGTACCATAATTGTTATGACTGTATTGATATAATTATACTGGAGTTGATATGATTGTATGTATATAATTGCTATGATCATGTTGCTTGTGCTCTAGATGTACGTGTAGGCCTGTGATATTTGGATCTTTCTGAGGAATCTTTTTCTATATTTTCTGTTTTATACTGAAGTTCCCTTTTTCTCCACTAGATGGCTATGAAATACCTATTTGTTTTGGTTTATTCTTGTCTTTGATGCATTTTGACAACTGTCCACTAGATGGCGGTGACGCGACCATTTGTACGTAAAGGTCATAGTTACGTGACTTTCTATGCGTCTCAATGAGACTTATGCGTCTCAACAGACGCTTGGCCGGCCGTGCGTGCTGACGTTTCAGACGGCACGCAGGGTTGAGCCAATGACGCGGCCGCGTCTCCGGGGGGTTATTTAAACTGCGCCAGCTCTGTTATTCATTTGTCCCTTGGCAGCTTCGGCGGAACTAGTGGGATAGCGCGGGCAGCGCTACTGCAGCCTTCCTAGGTCCTTCATCTTTCTTTCACTGGGTGAGTCTCCATGTCCTCTCCTCTCTGACTCCAGGTTTTCACCCTGAACTTCACTCATATTTCTCATTGGCGTTTCTCATGTCGCCATCTTCCCTAAGCTGCAGCACATGCCTGATTTACCTGTTTGGTTATTTGTGTGTTATTTTCTTCACCTTATCTGCATTTTCACGATATATGGTTATCTACCTCATTTGCATATTTGCACATTGTTTGTATTAATGTTATTGGCTATTTTTGTCAGTTATGATGTTTATTATCAGTACTTATTGGTGATCACAGTTTAGCACTAGCACCTTATTAGTGAGTATCCGTGAGGAGAGTTATTATTTGTTTTATTGTCTTGTTTCCCTGTGGGTCAAGATGTGGGGTGGATGTCTCCAATCATAATTATTGTTATTTTACATAGGGGACACCACCTTTATTTTTCCACATGATCCCCCAGGCAAGCAATCGAGTTATTTAGTGTATACCAGGTTGACATATGACTCAGCTATTTATAATATTTATTATTCAGGGGCCTGTGACCTAGGCGGGCTGCTTGGTTTTAATTGTTTTTAATTTTGAGTTGGCTATGGAATAAAGATTTTTCATATTTGATACTTTTGTCTCAGGCCATTGATTGACCATTTGCTCTATAGTGTTAATTACATGTTATTTGAGGAGGAGCTTTGTTCTTTTGTTTAGTGAGTGTTATAGTTGGAGGTCGACGACCTCTTTCCTCCTAGTTATTTAACCTATTTTAGGTATTAATAAGGCTACTATACACATTTTTGCCTGAAATATGTCTGCTCGTTCGTTGTGGTGTCAATAGTGGCTATATGAACTGGCATCCTTTTGATGGTGGTATGAGACTTTAAAGCTATTTTACAGCAGAAGGCATTATTTGGGACTGTGAGTGAGTCCCTTTTGCATGTTGTTTCATATCTCCACATAAGCAATTGTGTCTCCTATGATATCGGCTTCGCTTGCAAGACAATTGTGCTTTCCATTTTACTTGCTGCAATCTGCGACTGGGATTGAACTGTATATGGACACAAATTGCCATTTATTTTGCCCTCACGATATCTGCTCTGCTTGCAAAGAAATTGTGCTTTCTATCATGCCTGCTCTGGTTGCTGCAATTTGCGACTGGGATTATACTGTATATGGAATGGAGACTTCAAGTGCTATGAGAGAGATATATATGGAGTAAAACCTATGCCTTACTAATCAACTTTGAAGCTTCAATAACGCTTGTGCATGTCTATGCTTGCCTTTTTCATCTTCTGCTTATTAACAATCATCAGATGATTTCCAATACCTGTCAGGATCAATAGAAGTGCACTATAATACCAGTACTCGGTCTCAGGGGGAGGACTGCAGCCTCCATAGGGTGTTTTGGTTTTTTTTTCTAAGGGGGGTCTCATAGTCAGATAGTCCTTTTAATGGGTGTGTATTATATATTTGATATTTGGTGTTTGTTGTAATTGTGCAATATATATGTATTTTTGAATCCCTTTTGATATAATAATAAGAATAAAGTTTAAAGTTTTTTTTGCATGCACCCAAGAGCCAATTGTTTTCCCTGTGCATCTATATATAGTAATTTGTTGGCATGGTGCATGCATAAAACATTGTTTAGCATCTGATTCATGTATGGTTTATCCAGGTGTTCGGCTTTTCTGCATGGTCATCCTTTCTCTTGTAATTTATACTATGACCCCCGGGATGACCAACAGTTAGTCTTGTGGGCTGGGTGGTTCGGTCGACTGTTCAGCTGTGGCCCCGCTTGCTCCACAGCTTGTTAGGACTTTAAGGAATTTAAGTGGCTGACCGCAGGCGTGTTGTTACATAATACTGCATGTATTTCCTATGGGAGTCCTTTGCATTCACAACCAGCTAGCAAATGGTAATCAAGCCAGCTCAGGATTGAATGATTACCATTCAGCTGTGTGGAGATTTGCATGCGCACATCCATTGGTCGATGCCGGCATAAAAGTCTGTCTCCCCTTTTAGACCTCACCCATCATAGCGACCACTATGCTGGTCTGCTGGGCACTGTGATACTCTGTATAGTTCTGTTATTGTAGTTCAATGCGACCTTATTACTTGTGCTTTAGCTAGTTCTTGATAAATATGTATGCAGACTTGCTAATATATATATTTATCCATTAGTTGAGCCATTTATTATTTTTCTGTATTATTGTTTATTGTCTAGTTTCCATGCCTGATGGACGTTCATTGCATCCGCGGTGGATCAGTGAAGTCCATTATCCTGATAGCTTGGATTCTCTCATCACCACGTTGGTGACTGGTATTCCTGCTACTCTAGTTCTGGGAACATAACTATAGGCTGCGGTTGCTATTAGTTATGTTCTTTCCTGTAGTTTTGTCTATGTGGATGCGTGCTGGTGATTGTTGTTAGCCTGCTTGCTCTGCTTCTGTGGACGTGACTGTGAGCTGTGGTTGCTACTAGTTACGCTCCAATCTAGTCTTGTCTTGTACCTGTCTGAATGCTTGCTATCATGCTTGCAACATCGCACTGCGCTGCCATTGTGTCTTATTTGTAGCGATATCGGAAGCCCAGAGCTGCAGATGCTCTGGGCAGCCTGTGTAGCCTCTTCCATTAATCAGCTACCAGTCTTGTTGCTCTGGGTGGTCAAAGTTTAACCCCCAAGCATTACATTTGTGGTTTATAAACATACAGTATTGCTTATGCACACAAGCATTACACTACCACTTTGCACCATTAGAAATTAGACCTAATTTAACCAGAAATGTTGCCAAAGCCTGATGCAGTACAAAGCAATGCTGAATTATTTTTGTAACTATTTAAACAGTAGATTTCATAATTTCAGTATTGATTGTCAATAGTTCAAAAGTTTATTTTGACTTTTAAAGAGGAACTCCAGTGAAAATAATGCAATAAAAACATGCATTTTGCATTTTTACAATAATTATGTTTAAATGATTTAGTCAGTGTTTTCCCATTGTAAAATCTTTCCTCTCCCTGATTTACATTCTGACATTGACCACATGGTGACATTTTTAATGCTGGCAGGTGATGTAAGTGGAAGGAGATGCTGCTTGCTATTTTGGCAATTGAAAACAGCTGTAAACAGCTGTATTTTCCCACAATGCAATGAGGTTCACAGACAGGAAACTGTCACAATCATGGTCCTGACATCCCGCTGTGGGAGGGATTTAACCACAATATCAGACATACAGAGCCACCTGAGGATCCATTTGTGAGATTTCTCATGGGAAAGGGGGTATCAGCTACTAATGAAGTTCAATTCTTGGTCACGGTTTCTCTTTAATTTTCAGTTCAGGTTTGCTTTAAAGGTGTTGTCCCTCTCGTCCATCTCAAAAACTTGAAAGGTACTTTTATCAGGCTAAGAGTCGTATTATAAATACAGCCTGTTATTGGGTATGACTCACCTCTGCTCTGTGAACTTGAGCCCTGTTATATTTATAGGAGGCTTCTGGCTGAAGGCCACCCGAATCCTGTGAAGGTCATGTCAAAAGAGTCACGACTTCCTTCTCATTTTCCAACCTTCCATCCATGCCAATGTACTTTTCCACTTAAGAACGGATGATCTCTGAATATTGTTTCAATTATCTTCCCCCTCTTGTTTTTCCCAGATCCTATCTGGTCTTCTATCACTCTTTTTAGACTGTTAGCAGTTTTTGACAGCTGGTTGGAGAAGAGACAGAATCTCATGTACCTCTGCAGGAAGAGGCACTGCAGTCGTACACAAGGGCTTCCCTGCGATGAAGGGGGCACAGATAAAGTGGGGAAACATAATGTACCCTCTGTAAATCCGTACTAGCGAAATGAGGACATCTGTCTGCAAAGATTTGCTGTGGTCAATAAAGTCTGCTCCCACTTGTGTATAACCAGTACAGTTAATACAGGCATTTAGCCATTATTGCACACCTTTATGGATTTTGGTCATGCCCTTTTTCATCTAAAAAGCAGTTTATTACTCGTTGGAATTTTGACTGTTCTTATGGAATGAACCACACACACAGAGGCGGACATAGGTCTGTGCAGGGCCATGCAGCTGCACCACAGTCAAGGCTAGAGTAGGCTCTTCTTTTTATGTTTCCTTCTGTGTCACCCCCCCATGCATCTATTTCTTCCTCCTTGTATCACTCTCATCCTGTGTCACTACCCACAATGTGGCTGTCTCTCTCTCTGTCACCGACAGCCCCCCTTCCCCTCTCATGGCTGTCAGTCTCTTCCTCTCTCAGTATCTCCATTTGGCTCTTTCTCCCTCTGTGTCACTATCCCCTACTACCCCATGTGGCTGCCTCTTGCTCCCTGCATCATTGCCCTTAATGTGACTGTCTGTCCCTACCCTCCTTGTAGCTGTCTTTGCCTGCCGGTGTCATTTTACCCATTGGCTATCTGTTGCCATTTTACTTTAAAGGGGCACTATGGCGAAAAATTGTAAAATTTTAAATATGTGCAAACAAACAAATAAGAAGTATGTTTTTTCCAGAGTAAAATGAGCCATAAATTACTTTTCTCCTATGTGGCTGTCACTTACAGTAGGTAGTAGAAATCTGACAGAAATTACAGGTTTAGGACTAGTCCATCTCTTCATGGGGGGATTCTCAGGGATTTAGTTATTTTCAAAAGCACTTAGTGAATGGCAGTTGCTCTGTCCAACTGCCAAAAAACTGTGTAGCGAGCAGGGAAGCTGGCCAGCATCAATGTTTTAATCCATTTTAGGGAATATCTTTATAAATAATAAAAGCCTTGCTGAGAATCCCCTATGAAGAGATTGACTAGTTGAAAACCTGACGCTTCTGTCAGATTTCTACTACCTATTGTAAGCGACAGCAACATAGGAGAAAAGTAATTTATGGCTCACTTTTCTCTGGAAAAAACGTACTTCTTATTTGTCTATGTTTGCACATATTTTAAATTTTACAATTTTTTGCCATCGTGCCCCTTTAAGAGGTGGGTCATCATCGTTGTCCTCTGTAATCTCGGCTAAAGAAGCTGAGGTCTCTTTTGTCTTTGGACTTGATATGGCAGATACAATCCTTTCTCCATAAACATTATCACCGCTGCTCAACAGATCAGTCTGAGTTTGTTTCTCGATCATGCCATTTTTAACGAACTAGTTTGTGTTAGAAGACTTTGTCAGTGCCTGGTTAATACACCAGGCATCAGGGACTATTTTTGTCATATCCTACAAAAAAATCCCTTTTTGAACTTTGAATCCAGATTTTTCCTATCATGCTTGTTTGCAAAACATTCTGGTGGAAAAAATGTCATTTTTGACAGATTGGGCTTCTTCCCTGTCATTATGCTGCATGGCATTTGCCTCAAATGACTGTTAAAGCATCAATTTTGAATCATAGCTGCTGTCATTAATGCATATGTCCATAACTATTTTGGTACTTTAATGTTAATCAGCATACATCTTGCTATTTCAATCAGTGTTCTCCAGTTTTTTTTTCTGCAGTTCCGTTTTGATGAGGGGGGTAAGGTGCTGAAGTCTCATATCATATGCTCCTCTTTCTGTGGAGTGACTGGAAATCATTTGATGTAAATTCAGTACCATTGTCTGACCATATTCTCTTGATGAGGACAATATCAGTGATAAATCTCTATGTGGCTAGCACTGTGTTACTCTTGTTTTTCAGAAACTACACAAACACTGCACCAGAATAATCACCAGTGAATACTATGACTATGATGTATTTAAATCCATCTTTTGAAACTGTCTCTAAAGAACCTTCTAAATCTGTGTGGACTAGTTGGCTCTAATGCTAGGTACACACAATGGGATTTTCAGACAGATTTATTGCCAGATCGATTATTTCCAACATGTCTGATCTGATTTCCAATCGATTTTCAGATCGATGTTCCATTCACTTCCATGGACAATTGATCGGAAAATCGATTGGAAATCAAATCAAACGTGTTGGAAATAATCGATCTGGCAGGAAATCTGCCTGAAAATCTCACTGTGTGTACTAGGCATAAAGGACCTGCTAAAGCTGTGTGTATTAGTTCAAGTGGGTGTTTTGCACGGTTGTCAGGTGCTCTGTTTCTACTCTACAAATCTCGCAAATTCAGGTTGGACTTATCAACCTTACCTTTGATCTTCATTCCATGGACTAGATTCTGTAGTTTCAAGATATCATCCTAATTACAATGACCAAGGATTTCATGCCATATTTGAATATCATAGCAACTGTAACAACTGTTGTCACTTACCTTGGAGGTGTTCAAGTAGTAAAGCCTGTTTTGTACCATTCTTATGAACCAGATCACTGTTATCTTGTCGGAATTCAACAGATCTTCCATTTCTTGTTGCCGTCTCAACAGAGAAAATGTCCTGTGGATATGTGGGGATATATAATGCATTCTGTAGCGTTGTCCTCGCTTGTTTTCCCTTACTGCCCATCAGGTACACTTTTGCATCACCTCTCTTGAGTGCTACATTAGTCCTTTTTCCATCCGCCAACCTCATGTAGTGCTTCTCTAGCTTAAATGAGTAGTCAAATATTTTAAATCTATTCATGTCTGTAATAATTCCTCCAATATCTACCATATCAAAACATTCCTCCAATATCTACCATTAGTCCTTTTTCTTACTGAATTTCTCAACTGGTCTACACTGTCTCCTCTCCTCTGTATGCCCACTCTGAGTAGAGCCGATGCCTCAGCCACCCCACACAGCTCTGCTCTGCACTGTAATAAAGGGTGTGTGTGGGGAGGGGGGGGAGGGGGGTTGAGAGAGGGGGGCCCAGATCTGCCACATTGCTTAGGGCCCCATTTGGCCTTAATCCGGCTCTGGATGGAACCACCACCATATTTTACTGTAGGTAGCAGGTGTTTTTCTTGGAATGCTGTGTTGTTTTTCCTCCATGCATAATGCCCCTTGTTATACCCAAACAACTCAATTTTAGTTTCATCAGTCCACAGCACCTTATTCCAAAATGAAGCTGGCTTGTCCAAATGTGCTTTAGCATACTTTAAGTGGCTCTGTTTGTGATGAGGGCTGAGAAAAGGCTTCCTCTGAATCACTCTCACATACAGCATCTCCTTGTGTAAAGTGCGCCGAATGGTTGAACGATGCAAAGTGACTCCATCTGCAGCAAGATGATGTTGTAGGTCTTTGCTGCTGGTCTGTGGTTGACTCTGACTGTTCTCACCATTTGTCGCTTCTGTTTATCCGATATTTTTTTTGGTCTGCCACTTCAAGCCTTAACTTGAACTGAGCCGGTGGTCTTCCATTTCCTCAGTATGTTCCTAATTGTGGAAACAGACAGCTGAAGACCGCTTTCTGTATCCTTCCCCTGAAACCATGATCGTAAACAATCTTTATCTTCAGGTCATTTGAGAGTTGTTTTGAGACCCCCATGTTGCTACTCTTCAGAGAAACTTAAAAGAGGAGGGAAACTTGCAATTGATCCCCTTAAATACTCTTTCACATAATTGGATTCACCTGTGTATGCAGGTCAGGGGTCACTGAGCTTACCAAGCCAATTTGAGTTCCAATAATTAGTTCTAAAGGTTTTGGAAACAATAAAATTACAACAGTGCCCACATTTATGCACCTGCCTAATTTTAATAAAACAATTATTGCGCACTTTCTGTAAATCCAATAAACTTAATTTCACTTCTCAAATATCAGTGTATGTGTGTGTCTCCTATATGATATATTTATCTGACATTTTTTCATGATAACAACCAACATTTTATACAGGAAAATCATGAAAATTAACAAGGTTGCCCAAACTGTCGCATCCCACTGTACATGGCCCAGCCAGCCAAGCTTTTAAATATATTGCAAAAAGTACAGACGTCCAATGCGTCAAACTTTGTGCATTGTCAATTCATCAAAATGTATTATGTGCATTATAAAATGGATGCAGGCTTTTATGCAGACAATATGGCATCCTAATTGATTTTCTAGAATATATTTAGATGGCTGTTTTTCATGCATGCTTTTGATTCCTTTCCTGCTCCTTTCTCAGTATTTTTCCTTCGTTACTTCTCCCTCTATGGAGCTTCACAGTGTTTAGACTAGAGTGATATAACATTACATGTTTTTTGATTCTCAAATCTGAGGCTGACAGCTGTCCCCTGCGACCTGGTGTGTAATGGGACAGGCTGTTCTGTCTGGCCTGGCTTATTCCCATGTGAATAAATAACACATGACCTCATGTTCAGGGATGCTACAGTATCTGCAAAGAATCTCTTTTAACCCAGTCCCGCTTCCACTATTACTTCAGTAGCAGCCAGGATGGGGGATGGGGGGGGGGGGACGCTGTTGATATACACTATGCTGTATCCAGAATGGCCTCCTGAGTCCACATTAATGGAAATTAAGGCAACACTATGTACAATAAATAACTTAAACTTTAAGTAAATAGATAAATAAAACACATGACACCCCAGTTGGCATTTTACGGCCGTGGCCATCTTTATTGATTAACTAGTTGAGGTCCATAAAATTGATAAGAAATAACTTTATTAAAACCAAACATAACGAGAAAAATCAACATAAGATCCACCATTACAGTTCAGATCACTCAAAACTAAAAACATATCCAAAAAAGGACCCCAACACGAAACTTCGTCCACGCCTTCCGGGCGTGACCTTATCAATAAAGATTTGACCACAACAATCTTCTTTATGTAGAGGGCGTGGAGGGAGGGGAGCTCGCCTAGACCGCTCAGGAACAAAGGCAGATAACCTGCCTCACGGACCTGCTTATATACACCTAAGCTGTCAATCATTGGCTGGTGCAACATTGTTTAGCCCCAGCAACACCTGGCAGATTTCTTTTACCTCAGGTGCCGACCAATCAGCACTCACAATATCACACCACCTTTATGCAGCCCTCTCCGACCAATCAGGTTCAGAGTTACCTCACTGAGGGAAAATCAAATGGGCTAACCTAACATTATACAGGTTGCCACAATTCCATGTAGGGCCTGCCATTATGTATTCTGGCCCTTCTCATGGAAATAAAGGCAACACTATGTATAATAAATAACTTAAACTTTAAATAAATAGATAAATAAAACACATGACACCCCAGTTGGCATTTTACGGCCGTGGCCATCTTTATTGATTAACTAGTTGAGGTCCATAAAATTGATAAGAAATAACTTTATTAAAACCAAACATAACGAGAAAAATCAACATAAGATCCACCATTACAGTTCAGATCACTCAAAACTGAAAACATATCCAAAAAAGGACCCCAACACGAAACTTCGTCCACGCCTTCCGGGCGTGACCTTATCAATAAAGATTTGACCACAACAATCTTCTTTATGTAGAGGGCGTGGAGGGAGGGGAGCTCGCCTAGACCGCTCAGGAACAAAGGCAGATAACCTGCCTCACGGACCTGCTTATATACACCTAAGCTGTCAATCATTGGCTGGTGCAACATTGTTTAGCCCCAGCAACACCTGGCAGATTTCTTTTACCTCAGGTGCCGACCAATCAGCACTCACAATATCACACCACCTTTATGCAGCCCTCTCCGACCAATCAGGTTCAGAGTTACCTCACTGAGGGAAAATCAAATGGGCTAACCTAACATTATACAGGTTGCCACAATTCCATGTAGGGCCTGCCATTATGTATTCTGGCCCTTCTCATGGAAATGAAGGCAACACTATGTATAATAAATAACTTAAACTTTAAATAAATAGATAAATAAAACACATGACACCCCAGTTGGCATTTTACGGCCGTGGCCATCTTTATTGATTAACTAGTTGAGGTCCATAAAATTGATAAGAAATAACTTTATTAAAACCAAACATAACGAGAAAAATCAACATAAGATCCACCATTACAGTTCAGATCACTCAAAACTGAAAACATATCCAAAAAAGGACCCCACCAGCCAGGCTAGCCTGGCACCCCACCAACGGCCTTCTCAATGCACCACTGGAGGTCATAATTAAAAATATCCAAACCAACATCACTTAAATGCACCCAATCCTGTCTGTATAATCCTTGGGGGCCTCCCTCTAAATCGATGTGCCTAAAAGAAAAACCTCCAATGCTTGGTAAAAATTTCTCTAACCTGTGGTTCAAACGCCGCCTCACTTTTTCACAAAGAAAAAGATCAGGAGACTGCAACCACAACCACCTAGGAACTATTTCCGAAAATACCACTACTGTCTTTTTTGAAAAAACATGAACAAACAACAGATCATCCCTGATGTTGAAGTATAATTCTAGGGATTTGATTTTACCAATGTCATTTCCACCCAGGTGCAAAATTAAAACATCGGGAGCAGGCCATTCTTTGAATAGATCAAACAAAACTTGCTTCAACTGAGACTACACCATACCTCTCACTCCTTTCCAATAAACGGTATAATTATCAGGGTCCATGTTCAAATTTGTAGAATAACATCTCCGATAAGCTCTGTTGTGGGCCCAAAAAACATAGGAGTGGCCCACGATCCACACAACTTTCTTTGAACCTGTAAATAGAAACAATATTAAGGCCGAATATACAATCTAAAGGCACTTGACCTCCATCTTCCCACTTTCTTGATTATGCTTTCTGACAGCCCCAACTTAGCAGCTTCTGTTGCCGCCCCAATACGAAAGGAATGTGATGACAAATTAAAGCCATCTAAACCAGCAGTACGTGAACAGAGTTTTAAAACGGCATTAAACTGGTAAATGGACAAACTGGAGCCATTCTCATGCTTTAACAAAGGGCCAGAAGAATTGCCTCTAACAGACATATAATTCACTAAATTACTGACAGGGCATAAGTTGTGACCTTCCCAAGCATTTAGCTCTATCAAAGAACCTTTACCTAACTGATCCGTTTTAGAAGATTTCAGAAAAATCCCCACTTTGTTTGCCGCTATCAACACATTCTCATATTGTAAACCGCCTGCTCGCGATGAAGTACGTGAAATCAGCTCCGACACCCGAAAAGCAGCAAAAAACATTAAAGTGAATGCGCAACGAAAAAGCAATGACTCAAATGGTGAAGAACATACCTCATCAGTTGCATTCCAAAAACTGGACAACATATCTATTGATATTGGAAATCTACCATCCGGCTTATGCGAAAAACGCCTATGTCCTTTCAACAGCTGCTTAACCGAGAAATAAGAATTGCACGACGGCAAATTTTTTAATTTCAGAAAAAACGAAATGCCCGCCAAGGACTTCACAATATGAGAATGCGACAGACCTTTCTTGATGCAATTTGCTACATATTGAAGAACCACTCCTTCTGAAACATGACTGTTAGATAAACCCAAAGATTGAATGAATTTATTCCAGTCCCTCCATGCGACCGAGTAGACCCTCCATGTCGCAATGGAGACTGAGTGTTGAATCCTCTCTCTAATCAACTCCATATCAAGTTCCACAGGAAAGTTGGCACTTCCTCTCCCTTGATCCGAGCTGAAGGGGCCAGCAACCAAAATCTTTCCATCTGAAAATGGGACAGAGCATCTGCCACGTCATTGTATATTCCTGGAACATGCTGTGCTTTTAACCAAACATTAAATTTCAGGGAAGAAAGAACCAAAATTCTTAATAATTTAATGACTAAAGGGGATTTTGATGACAGGCAATTGATTGCATAAACTACACCTTTGTTGTCAGATTGTACTACTATTCTTTTATCTCTAAATTGGTCGCCCCAGATATACAATGACGCTACAACTGGAAAGAGCTCCAATAAGATGATATTTCCTGTCACCTCCTTTTGCAACCACTCCACAGGCCATTTTGCAGCAAACCATCTGTCCATCCAGATACCCCCGCAGCTAATGCTGCTGGAAGCATCTGTGAAAAAATTTAATTCCGAACTTGTTCGGAAATCATCTTGCCACAACGAGCGGCCATTATAACTGTTTAAAAATTTGGCCCATACTAATAAATTCTCTTTTAACTCATTGGTTAATCTAATGTGGGAAAAAGGTGATTTTAATCCCTTAGTAGACATGGCTAAGCGCCTAGAAAATACCCGCCCCATGGGCATTATCCTGGAAGCAAATGCAAAAGAACCTAAAAGGGATTGCATTTCCTTGAGCAAAATTTTCTTTTTTCTCAAAAATGTAAAAATTAAAGACCTCATTTTTTTTAATTTTTCTTCTGGTAAACGAAACTCCATGTTATCTGAGTCTATTGTGATGCCTAAAAATTCAATGCACGTAGTTGGATAAACCGTTTTCTCGGCTGCTAACGGGATCCCAAATTCTTGGCAAACTATTGTAAATCTCACTAATAATTTCAGGCAAGTATCAGAAAAAGCGGGTCCCATAAATGAGAAGTCGTCTAAGTAGTGTATTAAATAATTGAAACCTGAGATGAACTGTACCACCCAATCCAAAAAGGTTGAAAACCCTTCAAAATAACTGCATGACAGTGAACAACCCATGGGCAAACATTTATCGAAAAAGAATTTACCTTCAAAATTAAAACCTAATGAGTTAAAAGAGGAAGGATGTATGGGTAGTAAACGAAATGCTGATTTGATATCTGCTTTTGCTAGCAAAGCATGACGCCCAAGAGGGCGAAGCAGATCAAGGGCCTTGTAAAAAGAGGTGTAAGACACAGAGGATAATTCATCTGGGATTTCATCATTAAGAGAACCTCCCGCCAGATACGACAGGTGATGAATCAAACGAAATGTACCAGGTTCTTTCTTAGGGACAATACCTAAAGGGGACAGCCGACAATTTTTAAAAGGAGGTGACAAAAAGGGGCCTGCAACTCTCCCTTCCAGGATCTCTTTGTTGATTTTTTCTCTAGCTGTATCTAAATGAGACTCAATTGACTTCAGATTGCTGACTAACGTACAGCCCACACCGGAAAAAAATGGCAAACGGAAACCGCTATCAAAACCATTAATGAGCAATGTTGCTCTCTGCTGATTAGGGTAAATTTTGAGCCATGGCAACATGTTTGCCAGCCTCACCGGTGTGGGTGCCCTTAAGAAAAAGCTCTTTTGGGCTAGTTTGAGAAACAAGCAGATTTTTTAAAACATCTGGATATTGGATGGGAACCTCCGCAAAAGCCGCACTCATGGCGATATTTGCAGGAGCCTGGCCATTTACACTGGCTGTCATTAAAAGCGTAGCAAACGCCTTTGTTGTAACCACTCCTTTCAGTGTTAGAAGTATTGCTAGCTTTGTACGCACTGGATTTTTGTGGCAACCATAAACCCAGATCTTTTGATCCCCACTTTGTTCCTGGATAAATAGAGATTTTTTGTCAAAATGTCTCATCATAGGTGAACCAAGCAAATCCACCAAAGGCTTTATATGCCTCCAGAATTGTATCCACATATTGGAACATCGCGGGGCACTGTTCTGGATGCCGCTCTCCCATCACGCTAGCATAAATGCAGAATGCCTGCAACCAATTGTGAAATGACCTTGCTATGGGGCGGCGCCTATCGTCCTCAGCTTTGTCATCCTTTTTGTCTTGCTTAAGAAATTTTTTAGAGCTTGGAAGGAGAGACAGTAACTCAATGTAATCCCCCCGCCAAATGTTTTCCTTAACACTTACTGGCAGGTGAAAGCCCAATGGGGATAGCTCACACGAAAGCTGCTCTTTGTAAGCTGTTTCTGAAATGTCAGGCTTTCTAACAGGGATAACCACTTCAGATTGCACTGGTTGCACAGTAGGGGTTGGGAGGGAGGGGGCAGGGCCAGATGACAAAGCTAGGACCAAGGCATTATTATTACCAACCTTATTTAACCAAACACAATCAGCATTGCTATCAGAGGAGCCCTGTAAAGCAGTCAATAAAGCAGTCATAAGAGAGGTTACATGATTACTTATTAATGGAGCTACGTCCATTACTAGCATCATACTTACTACTTCCATCTGAAGTAGGTGGAGGAGCCGGCTGGCTCAGAACTTCAATGTGGCTTGCACTGTTCTGCAAGCCCCCAGCATGGAGCTGCGCTGCACCACCAGCAACCGCTGAAAACAGCGTCCCAGGTTGCCCTGGTAACTGCCCATCAGCAGCGCCAGCATGCGCACGCCCGCTTCCACCGCCAGGGGATGCACCAGGATGTCCGGATGCTGCTTCCGCCGCCTCCTCTTCTTCATCACTGGAGGAGTGGTCGTCCGACGAGGCCCCGCCGGCAGCCGAGCTGTTGGCCACCGCGGTGGAAGATGGGACAGCTGAGGCATCATGGGAATACCCCTTGACCCTGCTGGCCGCCACCTGACTGGTCGGCAATAAGTGGGTGGGGCCAGGAGGACAGAGGGCGCTCTCCAAGCCAGCGCCGGCAGGAACCTGGTTGGTCGCCGACAGGTGGGCGGGGCCACCGCTGCTTCCAGGAACACTGCAGGAAGCTGCTTTTCCCGATCCGGACCAGCTGGAAGGTTGCGACGCGGCCCGATTGGCCGCCACTACTGCTCCCGATGTCCGGAATGCCTCCCCTGGAGCGCGACTGGCCGGCGGCACGGAAATCCGAGCTGGGCGGGCTTCCGGCAGGCTCCGCTTCACCGCCGCTGACCCCGATGTCCCTCCGAATCCTCCGCTCTACCGCAGGGCTCCAGGGAGCTTCCTGATCTTCGCCGATCCACCCGCAGCTACTGGCTTCCCTCCTCCGCTGGGCTCAGGCGCGTAGATCCGCTTCTTCTTGCACAGCCTCTTCGCCGGCTTCTCCGCAGAACCTCCGCCTTCAGCTTCTCCCCTTCTTTCCGCTTCGGCAAGCTGCAGGCACCTCGCTAGGGTCTCCAGACCTCCCGGCTCTTCGACTCTTAAAGCCATTAGCCTTAATAGATCCATTGCGGCTGGGGGCTCAGTAATACAAGCTCTGTATTACAAGCTCAAGAGCTCGCCCAGACCGCTCAGGAACAAAGGGCACATAACCTGCCTCACGGACCTGCTTATATACACCTAAGCTGTCAATCATTGGCTGTTTAGCCCCAGCAACACCTGGCAGATTACTTTTACCTCAGGTGCTGACCAATCAGCACTCACAATATCACACCACCTTTATACAGCCCTCTCCGACCAATTAGGTTCAGAGTTACCTCACTGAGGGAAAATCAAATGGGCTAACCTAACATTATACAGGTTGCCACAATTCCATGTAGGGCCTGCCATTATGTATTCTAGCCCTTCTCATTCTGGAGGAACTGGATGCAGTGCTTTTCTGGTCCTGTGTTTGCTGCTGAATATACACTTGCCTGTTAATTCCTTTTTTGTGGGTCCTCTTGCAGGCTTCATTACATGCTGACTTGTGTATTAGAATCTTTAAGCTTACCCTTATAAACTTGCTAGTCATAGTGGGGTTTATTTGGCTGACCGAATTTGTGATCAGCCAAACATGCGAGCAGCTGTGGGGTATCTGGTTACCCGTCTTGTCTTTTTATGTCTCTGGGTTTAACGCTTGTCTAAACTGAGAGGTAATTGATTTGTGGGGTGTCGATGTGTCTGGGTAGCTGCGTCTGGAGACTCCCTTCCACATCCAGAATGTGGATAGTTACTCTTTTATAGTTATATGTATGTCTATTAAACTAAATACAACCTTTACCTCTCCCCCCCCCCCCCCCCTCCTCCAAAGAAAAAAGCCCTCAGTGACTCATATACCCAAAGGGGACAATAATCTCCTGCTGCTATAGGGAAAGCATGTCAGTTGTAAATAAAGTACCCAGCTCCAGTTGCATATATTAAGAATACAAAAAATGTTAATTTAAAATCACAAGCAGCCAGGAGCATTCTTAGTGTTCATTCTGCCCACAGCAGCAGCTTTAGCCTGATACACACCTTCAATTTTGATTACCCAATAATTGGCACATTTTTCCACCTCCATAACCTATGGGGTCAACAGATTTTGAATGCTTTGAGCAGATTGTGTTGGTAAACTATCTTACTACATGGAGATAGTAAAATTGGTCAGTGATTGGGCAATCAAAATTGAAGGTGTTTAACCACTTTAGCCCACAGGACGTAGCTCCTACGTCCAAATATGCATGCTGGACGTAGGAGCTACGTCCATGAAAAAATGGAGGCGCCGGGGTTCACAGGGCCGCATCCACCTGGGTCTGCGGGCTGCCCGTTAGTCCGGAGGTCAATGAATGGGAAAGCAGTTCCTATTCATTGATCTAAGTCCCTTAGAACGATCGCTGGCTTCTATGGAGAAGCCGCGATTATTCTGTTACACATCCCCTCTTCACTTCCTGTAAGTACGCTTACAGGAAGCAAAAAATAAATACAATTTTTGACTGTGGCCATCTTGTGTCCAAATACTAAAACTACTTCTACATACATTTTTTTTAATTAATGGACATTTTTACATTTAAAATTAACTACCTTACACACGCCCAAAAATACTCAAATAAAATTTTTAATTAGAAAAAAATTACAATAAAAAAAACATAAATAGTTACCTAAGGGTCTGAACTTTTTTTAATATGCATGCCAAGAGGTTATAATACTAATATTTTTTAAATTATAAGCTTGTAAATAGTGATGGACGCAAAACTGAAAAAAATGCACTTTTATTTCCAAATAAAATATTGGCGCCATACAATGTGATAGGGACATAATTTAAATGGTGTAATGGGCAAATAAAATATGTGGGCTTTAATTATGGTAGCATGTATTATTTTAAAGCTATAATGGCCGAAAACTGACAAATAATGAATTTTTTCCATTTTTCTCTTAATATTCCCATTACAATGCATTTAGAATAAAATATTTCTTAGCAAAATGTACCACCCAAAGAAAGCCTGATTGGTGGCAGAAAAAAACAAGATATAGATTATTTCCTTATGATAATTAGTGATAAAGTTATTGGTGAATGAATGGGAGGTGAAAATTGCTCGGATACATACGGGGAAAAAACACTAAAGGCGTGAAGTCTTTAAAGCCTAGTACACACCTTCAGTTTTGATTGGCCAATGTCACCACCTCCGTGTAGTCTGCGGTCTAACAGATTTTGAATACTATGAACAGATTGTGTAGGTAAGCATACTACATGGAGGTGGTACAATTGATCAGTGATTTGCCAATCAAAATTGGATGTGCGTATCAGACTTTAGAGCCTAGTACACACCCTTAACTACTTATATGTTTAAAGACGGTATATCTACATCCCGCAGGACTTCAGTTCCTGCCCAGGGACGTAGATATTTGTCTACTGCAGCAAATGGCCGCCATACACGCTTACTCCTGCACGCATTCTTGTCGCCGCTCGTTAGTAGTGAGATTGCAGTTCCCATTCATTCAGTCCCCATGTCAATGATCGCCAGCATCAATGAGATGCCTGTGGTCATTGTAATAACGAAAGTAACACATACACGCATTAATTCCTGTTAGTGTACTAACAGTACGCACAGGAAGATAGTGCGCGAGGACATCTTGTGGCCAAATAATAAAATTACACCTACATACATTTATTTTAATAAAAAGACATACACATACATTTAAAATTAACCCCTTACCTCCCACACTCTCCCACAGTTACCCAAATAAAACTTTTGCATTAAAAAAAAAAACTCTTAAAAAAAAAATACATAAATAGTTACCTTAGGGACTGAACTTTTTTTTAAATGTATGTCAAGAGGGTATACCACTGTCATTTTTGAAAATATGGGCTTGTAATTAGTGTAGGACGCAAAACTGAAAAAATGCACCTTTACTTCCAAATAAAATATTGGCACCATACATTGTATAAGGGAAATATTTTCAACTTTGCAATAACCGGGACAAATGGGCCAATTGATCTAGTACAGAAGGGGAAAAAACCCTCAGTAGTGAGGTGGTTAATCTGTCGTGAAAATCTTAAAATGTAAAATATACAGTATGTAAACCTATACAAATAAGAAGTACGTTTCTTGCAGAGTAAAAATGAGCCATAAATGACCTTTCTCTTATGTTGCTGTCGCTTACAGTAGGTAGGTAAATCTGACAGCAGACCCGACAGGTTTTGAACTAGCCCATCTCCTCATGAGGGGCTCTTAGGGTTTTCTTTATTTTCAAAAGCACTTAGTGAATGGCAGTTGCTCCGTCCAACTGCCAAAAAAAGTGTACGGTGAGCATGAAGGCTGGCCAGCATCTTTGAATAAATCCTTTTTAGGGATTGGCTTTATAAAGAATAAAGACCATGCTGAGAATCCCCTATGGAGAGATGGACTAGCCCAAAACCTGTCGGTAATGTCAAATTTCTACTTCTTATTGTAAGTGACAGCAACATAGTAGAAAAGTAATTTATGGCTCATTTTACTCCCGGAGAAATGTACTTCTTATTTGTACTGTATATGCTTACATATGTTTTAAATTTTAAGATTTTCGTGACAGAGGTCCTTTAACTTTGATTGGCTTTAAAGGACTCCCGTGGTGAATGCTTATAATCTATTTTGAGACGGCACCTGGCAGCCTTCTCAGTCCCTCGCCGCAGCCCCGGTCATCCTCTGTGTCCCCGTTGGCCGCCCGTAAAGATCACGACCCGCCGGCAGGGTCAGCTTTTCGGCGCAGCAGTTGTGCGCAGGTGTAGGACGCTCCAGATGACGTGGACACGAGGGCACGAAGCCCCCACGCAGGCGCAGAAGTGCCGACCCCGCCCGCGGGTCGTCATCATTACGGGTGGCCAGCGAGGATACCGAAGAGGACCAGGGCTGCGGCGAGGGCCTGAAATGGCTTCTAGGGGCTGGAAGAAGCCCAGGTGAGTAAAAATTAATTATAAGCGTTCACCTCGGGAGTCTTTTAAGCTTGGTACACACTTTCAATTATGTTTGGCCAATATTGAATTATTATGAACATACTAGTAGACCTAAGCCCTTGGGTCTGGGCTCTAGGTCTGCGCAGTAAGCCGTGTACAACGATATTGACAGCGGTGGTTCGCACAGGTGCAGTAAGGACGACCTCTGGGTCGGACTCTGCTCCGTGCGCGGACACTGGGACGGCGGCGGAGAGCGGAGTGGTCGGCGTGGAACGGTCGGCTGCAAGGGGCTAGAGAAAGCCCCAGGTGAGTAAAGGTTTTTTTTTTTTTTTTTTATGTGCCTGATAACTCCTTTAAAGCAGGAGGATTAGCCATACTATACCAGGGGAAAAACACATATATAAGTAGATAAATACTTGATCTACTTACATAACACATGTATTGTACTGTCCACGTTTTGATTTCAGTGAATTTTATATAGTAATTGAAGAGAATTCCGTTACTGGTGGGAACCATGTCTTTTGCCCACAGTTTGACGCTAAATACTGATGTAATTTCTTCCCTTAACTTTTTTTTTCTCCTCCAATTTCTGAGTCACCTCAGCCTTTCTTGTAAACACAGTGAGCAGAGGATCATGTTTCAGCTAGGCAACTAGGCAGTGAAATAAAGGGAAGAGGAGGAAAAAAATATAGATAAAAACAACCCCCCTGCATGCAACTGAATGGCAATAGTGATTAAAGGGCCAGTGCTCCTAA
This sequence comes from Hyperolius riggenbachi, assembly GCF_040937935.1. Taxonomy (NCBI): domain Eukaryota; kingdom Metazoa; phylum Chordata; class Amphibia; order Anura; family Hyperoliidae; genus Hyperolius; species Hyperolius riggenbachi. The sequence goes on from NC_090657.1 coordinate 101,934,297, forward strand.
GGTATGTAATAACTCCAAACCATAACAGCAGAAACATTTTTGAAAGTTTTGAATGCAGGATTATCATCTTTATCAGACCAGTTGCTGTTGAAATTTGATTTTTATGGTGACAATCCCACTTTAACAGGGAAAAAACTGTGCAGTCCACTGAAGCAGCAAACAAGATTATGAAAGTAGATTCGGCCAAACTGCGGTGTAAACATCCAAAGGCCTTAAAATGTGTTAAGGTTATGAGACAGGCCTGTATTGTCTAACCAAGCAACTCCTGGTATAGATGTTTGCTCTCCAAAAAATAGTCTCCTCAATATACAGTATAGGGAAATATCCTAGGGGATCCCCGAAAGAACAAAGATGACGTAGCACCCCAAAAAAGTATACAAACTTTTAGATGTAGGATGTGCTTTACCTTAAGAAAAGACGATCTTGATTCCAGAAAAATAGGATTCAGTTTAGAATAGCTGCTCCAAGCCATTATAGTGCTCACCTGCAGACTCTGTGTTGATCTGTTGAAGCGACGCCTGTGAAATGCGTCGTTATTTTAGTGTGAATACATTGAAGCATATTTTTCTCCAATGACTGTCTTTTATTAAAGTAAGCCAAATAGTACATTTTTAAACTGCTTTTTAAATGTTTTATATTTTGTTTGGTGCGCCTGCTCCCAACTGCTACTTATTAGGAAGTAGTTGACAAGGCAGATGTCTCCTAGTTACATTATGTAACTGCACATTGGAGTTGTGAGTTAACTCCTACAATCATAGAAATCTGTGGTAGTGCAACTTGAGTAATGTCCATTACCAAGCCAGGAAAAGGCAGGCAGCAGTAATGCTTGGGGTGTCGACAGGGCTGGATTACTGCAAAGGTCACTTAGGACATGGAGTAGATGATTGCATAATGGCTGTACATTGATCGGATGGCTGCTGTGTATGGATGGGTAGCTGCAAGTTAAATAGGGGGCCGCAAGTGAGGTGGTTGCTGCACATGGGAATAGAACAAACAGCTGCTGGCTATAGGGGGCTCCTCACAGGAGCGTTGGACTGCGTGCATGAAAGAAGCAAGTTGCCACACATAGGAGTTGTACATGAAGTCACATCAACCAGGACCTTCTCCCGCATGCAACACCAACGGGGAAGCGCAGGTGTACCCCAGTGCTCACACCACCAGGGGAATCGCCCACAACTGCCCCTCAGTTGAACGCCAAACACAAGAGAAACAAATGCTCACTCCCAAACAGCACTTTGACATTTAAATTGGAGAAGGACTTAGGAGTACTCGTCAACAATAAGTTAACTATAAATAATCAATGGCTGCTATCGGCAAAGGACAATATATACAATAAATTGAAAATACAACCTCCTCAAAAGAAGGGGAAAGAAAGAAGAATAAAATCTCTTCCTGCTGCTACCTCCAAACTGTGGGAGTACCCCTCTCTCCCACTAAATACAAAACTGATATAATTAAATCAGAGGAACGCTGGATATAAATCTTTAAGCAACTTTGGGTTATTGTAAAAATACTCCCATATAAGTAAAAAGTGTTCATACACTAATCATACATGCATGCATACTCTCATACACACTCACCGAGAGCCTGCTGGTGACCCGCTAAAACTAGTGGGAAAAAAAAGTCCAAAATATAAAAGATATATCCAATAATTTCATCTATAATTCTACTGTTCCATGTAAATCCATGTGGATCCTCCCAATATCAAAAAAACATATCAAATAGTCCCATCCAAAAGAGGACACACAACGTAGTATGGAATCTCACACTATTGCATATGAGAATAAGGAGCGTAGCGTGCCGCCGCTCATAACAGAATACCGGGCACTGCTTCCAAAGTTACTCACTGACTCTCCACCTCCGGGTCCCCACAATCTGAGTCCTCCGTGAGGGCGAATCACATACAGGTGGAATCCAGTCTCCTCCACACGCCACTCGCCAGCACCCGCGGCTGTGTCTCCGGATTACCTCGGCTACTTCCTTGAGAGATGACATCACTTCCGTGCATCTCTGCCGCCTCCACTTCCTTGCGTTCCAGCACACTCCGAGTGTAAATATTCAGCTTCACTCCGCTGGTTTGCATCCGGAGTTTAGGATTATGCAGCAGTATTCCAATCGATCTATGGGGTGCCACGCTAGTGGGAAGGACATCTCCAAAACAGGTGCAGTGGGCAAGGAAGAAGGTCGGAGGTGGCCAAAAATAAATATCTCTCATTACGTTATAAAGACATAAATAAAAACATGAGGTATTTTACCTCTCCAGATGAACCAATCCAAAAAAACAAGGGATTAGATCAGATAAGGTTTGCCACCCAGGCTGCAAACTGAATTCCCTAAGGCACTTTATTGACCTGAAGAAGCAGGCAGAGACCCGAGAAACGTGTTGTCTTTTTTAATTGTGCTTGAATAAACCTTACCAGATCTAAACTCTGTTTTTTTTTCTGGGTTGGTTGAACCAACTTCGTTCATCTGGAGAGGTAATACCTCATGTATCTATTTATGTCTTTATACTCTGAGAGATATCTATTTTTGGGCACCTCCACCCTTCTCCATAGCATAATACTGACCCTGTTTAACTCTCTAGTAAGGCCGCATCTGGAATATGGAGTTCAGTTCTGGGCACCACATTGCAGGAAGGACATTGCAGTTATAGAGAAGGTGTAGAGAAGAGCAACAACATTGATTAGAGGGATGGAAGGTCTTACTTTTATTATTATTATTTTTATTATTATTTATTTATATAGCGCTAACATATTCTGCAGCGCTTTATCAGAAAAGGTTAGATAAAATGTACTTATTTTGTCTAGAGAAAAGAGGGCTTAGAGGAGATCTAAGTAACATGTATAAATACATCAGAGGGCAATATAAAAGCTTGGCGGGTGAGCTTTTTGTCCCCTAGGCCTGTGCAAAGGACTAGGGGGCATGATCTGCATGGAGGAAAAATGTTTTAGCCGTTTATTTAAAAGCAGTAAAGTGTTATATGGTGTTAGCCATAAGTAAGCATGATGTTTTGAATCAGAATTATACCATTTATTGGCTACTAAGTTAGCCAATAAATGTTATCATCATGATTCAAAACTTCTTCCATTTATCTAGGAAAGGGTTCTTTACTGTAAGAATTATTAAAATGTGGAATCTATTACCAAAGAAAGTAGTTATTGCAAATTCTCTATCTGCATTTAAGGGGGCTTAGATGCTTTCCTTGCAACAAAAGACATCCATGGCTATAATTACAAGGTAATTCCCGAAGTTGTTGATGCAGGGATTTTATCTGATTGCCATTTGGAATCAGGACAGGAAATTTTTTTTCCATTTTGGGGCTAATTGGACCATGCCTTGTAAGGGTTTTTTTGCCGTCCTCTGGATCAACAGGGATATGTGAGGGTGCAGGCTAGTGTTACCTGGTCGAACTTGATGGACTTATGTCTTTTTTCGACCCAAATAAGTCCGTAACTATGTACTGTTTTAGGGCTCATGTGGCTACCTACTACTGATATCTAGGTGCACATGGCTACTTACTTCTTGGGGGGGGCACTTCTCTACTTATTTTATCTGGAGACATATCACTGCTTAACTACTAGCTGACTGCGTAACGCCGATGGGCGTGGCCACGGTGGCAGCCCCAGGACCGCCTAACGCCGATTGGCGTAAAGTCCTGGGGCTCTGTTTTGCAGGAGATCGCACATCTCCTGCTTGGTGGGCGGAGCAGAGCTCCGCCTTCAGTCTCCGAGCGGCGGTTGCCACTCGGAAGACTGTTAGATGGCGTAATCGCGACTGTTCCCTCCTGAGCAACACAGGTGATTGGCTGTCATAGGCTGAAGCCTATGACAGCTGATCACGGGGATTGGCTGGCGGGGGGAGGGAGGGGGGTTACAGTAGAAGAAAAAAAACACTTATTTTTATTAAAAAAACATACACAAACAAACAAACATGGGGGGGGGGGGGCGATCAGACCCCACCAACAGAGAGCTCTGTTGGTCAGGAGAAAAGGGGGGGGGGTCACTTGTGTGCTGTGTCGAGTGGCCCTGGAGCTTGGCCTTAAAGCTGCAGTGGCCAATTTAATGCAAAATGGCCCGGTCTTTAGGGGGGTTTAACACTGAGGTCCTCAAGTGATTAATTATTGTATTTGGAGTTATATGGCTACTTAATTCTTGTGTTTTGTATTTACAATAGGTCTATTTGATTTTTGTATCTGGAACCAGGTGGTTACTTTAAATTTTGTATCTGGCGGGCACCTGGCTTATATATGTATTTGTATCTGGATGCACATGCCTAGCTAATTCTGGTATCTGGGGGCACATGGCTACTTAAAGGGACACTGCGCTCAACTTAAAAATTAAAACTGTACTCACCCGGGGCTTTCTCCAGGCCAGTGCTGGTCGGGAGGTCCCACGACGGCGTCCTGGCTCCTCTCCTAGTCCCCGCTCCGGAATGGCTGCCCGGCGGTAGCTTGGCGACACTTGGCCAAGTGTCGGGCTCCTTCTTCCGCGTATGACGCGGCTGACGTCACCACGCCGGTGATTCCCATAGATTCACATGGCTTAAATGTTGTATCTAGAGGGTACCTGAATACTTAGAGGACCCGAGGTGGGTTCTAAGAATCCTAATAGCAGACAGAGGCTGGGTCTGCGTATACTGCCCAGTCTCTGTTGCTATACAGCTTCCCTCCAGAACCCTTCTGCGCTCTGCTCTGCCCCCCATAAATCACACACCGTGCTGGCGACACGCAGTTGTCGCCAGCCGGCTGTTTACCTCTGCCTATCAATCTCTCCCCTCCCCCGCCTCCTATAGGTCGCCGCTCCCCGCCTGCGTCGCTTCTCTCCCTGCTGATTGGAGGGAAGGGACGCGGGCGGGAAGCGGCGACCTAGAGGAGGCGGGGGAGCGGCGAGATTGATAGGCAGAGGTAAACAGCAGTGTGTACCGAAAATAAGTAGTAATTGTGCCCCGAGGACCCTCCCCCCCAAGACACAGAAATGAAGTGGCCATGTGCCGGTGTGCTAAGATTTTACAACATCCCAGAGTTCTATTTCAATTGATGAACTAGGAGGTGGGGTGTGTAGGGCTGGCAAATTCATTGCTGTGCGTGGGGCCTGTATTGTCTTAATCTGGCTCTACCTGGTGATCATTAGTAATAGTGTTTTGGAGGTCCTCGGAAATCACATTTGAAGTCAGCACACATTTCCACAAACGTGATTTTAAACATCAGACTTGGACAGTGAAGCTCCGGACTAAAATCCATTATGATAATGCAGGTCCTCCCCCACTCACATCCGACTTGCCATCAATAAATAAATGACCAAACATTGGACTCATAACTGTTGCTAAAAGGAACTGTAGGAGGCGAACAAAGATATTCTATTCTCTAAGTCATAAAATACAGGAGTAGATTTTATCTTACTTCCATAAAAGAACAAACCAATTGAATAAATAAAATTGAATGATGCAGAAAAGACAACGCGTTTCATGGTTACTGGCCAGCTTCCTCAGGTTAATAACAAGTGCCTATAATCAGAGCCGGGACAAGGTCCTCCAGCACCCAAGGCTGAGACACCAAAGTGCGCCCCTCCATCCCTGCCACCCGAGCCATCAAACACTGATTGCTATTAGACTAAGAGGCGCCACAGGGCCCACAACCTCCCCAACACCTTAATATCTAATTATCTGGCTTGCAATCACTGCCATGTATCCCCATTTCTTATTTCTTTCTGCTTCAAACACAAGTAGGAATGACAGCTGAATGAATTCTGTGCCCCCTCCTACACTGCACCCTAAGGCTGGAGCCTCTCCAGCCTATGCCTCGGCCCGGCCCTGCCTATAATAGAAACATATAGATATATGCTCCAAAGGCCCACTAAAATATAATTTAGATAACCCTGTGCTTATATCATCCAAAAAAAAAAAATACAAATATAGTACATAAAACAATTATACCAGTAATGAAAGGATATATTACATAACAATTATATATATATATATATATATATACATATATATATATAATTTTTTTTCTTATTTATTTATTGTATTTATAAGGCGCCAACATATTATGCAGTGCTGGATACATGCATGCATACATACATATACACACACCTACATGTGCAACATGTGTATCTTCGCAAAAATCATAATATATAACCAAAATATTTGTAATATATTTAATCGCCACCATAGTCCATAGTCCACAAGTACAAGATTGTACCACTTATTGGGCTTGATTCACAAAAGCATGATAACTGCTATCACGGCAATTATCACGCGATCTGCTGTGTGCGAAGGTTTACGCGCGTAAAGGATTACGTTGCGTGATAAACAAACGTTTGTGCGGGATCATGCGCGTATTTCACGCGCAAATGTTTGTTTATCACGCACCGTGATCCTTTACGCACGCAAACCTTTGTGTGCGGCAGATCGCATGATAACTGTCCTGATAGCAGTTATCACGCTTTTGTGAATCGAGCCCATTCTGTGAAAAAGCATAGTCCATGTATGCCAGGTGAAATCAGGATTATTACTCCATGCATGTTGGAGTACCAACATATCAATTCATTTGAAATAGGCATAATAATGACTCCGCATACAACAATTATGCTGCCTAAAACTTTGCCCATAGCTAGGTTAAAAGACCCAGATCCTTGGTCAGAGCCACGTGTCACTGACAAGTGCTCATGACTGTGTTCTTTTTATCTACCATTAGGATATCATATATATGAGAAACTGTTGATATTTTAGGTCATATTTGTGGTGAGATATTGAAAATATAATAGCAAAAGATTTACATATTTTCACGCACTGCTGATGTTTTTGCAGTGCAGAGTGGGTTAATGTCCTTCTGACCCTCCCATGTTCCTCTCCAGCTTGCAGCTTCTATTAAAGAACAGTTTAAATCCCCTTCTTGGCATGGTACATTCCAGTAGGTGTGAATTCCTCATGCTGGCCAACTTTCCAGCAAACCGCATAGACAACACATGTAAACAGTGATATTAAATAGAATGCACAGATGACCTTTCCTCGCTTACCATGTACAGCTACGTGCACACACACACGAACACGCTTACAGACGGGCATGCTTCACATACAAGCAAGTTCATATCAGCAGCATATTTCCCCAAAAAAGTTTACTGTAGTGTAGGCCTTAAAGGGAACCTGAAGTGAGAGTAATATGGAAGCTGCCATAGTTATTTCCTTTTAAACAATGACAGTTGCCTGGCAGTCCTGTTGATCTTTCTAACAATAACCTTTCCATAGCGCTTTTCTCCCATAGGACTCAAAGCGCTTAGGCTCTCTCAGATTCAGTGATTGGTAGTAGGATGAATATTAACACAACAAAAATTCTATTTCTGCAATTGACAATGAACAGGTGGGTTTTCAGTCTGGATTTAAACACGTCCAGAGATGGAGCTGTCCTGATCTGCTGAGGTAAGGAGTTCCATAATGTAAGAGCGGTAGTGTGTGAAGCACAGACCTGAAACAAGCATACAACGAATCTAGTCTGACTTGAGTGCATTTAATCTACATGCTTGTTCGGGGTCTATTGTTGAAAGTATTTGAGACACATAGTGAAGAGGACAGCCAGGCAACTTGCATTGTTCAGAAGTAAGTAAATAGGTCAGTGTAAAGCTGGCCATACACTGGCCCGATTTGCCGCCGTTTCGACAGCATATTCGATCACTGGGATCGAATCTGCTGCCAATCGTTCACGCTACACACCGAATTTCGATCCATTCCGTCCGATCCCGTCGATCGCGCCGTGCGTAAAATAACCGTCGATTGTCCGCGGGTAAAGAGCGCATCGCTAGCGGCGTTCGAGTGCCCGACGACCGATGCAATAGAGCCGCATACATTACCTGCTCTGCCGGCGCGACTCCCGTGTCTCCGCTTTTCTTCTCCGTCTCCGCTCTGGTCTCCGGCATGCTTCCCTTCTTCCTGTTCCGGCAGGAAGTTTAAACAGTAGAGGGCGCTCTACTGTTTAAACTTCCCCCAGACTGGAAGAAGGGAAGCATGCCGGAGACCAGAGCAGACCAGAGCGGAGAAGAAGAGCGGAGACCCGGGAGTCGTGCCGGCGGAGCAGGTAATGTATGCAGGATGGGGGGAAAGCGGCGACAGCACCACCACCACCACCACAGATTGTGAATGGTTTCAGGCTGAAATCGGTTCACAATCTGTTTGCAGTAAAGGTAGCCATACGATCCCTCTCTGATCAGATTCGATCAGATAGGGATCTGTCTGTTGGTCAAATCTGATGGCAAATCGACCAGTGTATGGCTACCTTTAGGCTTGACAGGTTATCTCCCTAGTCAGTCTCTATGCCGCAATAACGTGCAAAGCATGCAGACTGAAGTAGAGGGGAATAACCTGTTAGAGGCCTAATGAGGCTAGTAACACAGTTCAACAGTTCAGCAGTATCACACAGGGTATTACCTTGATTCAGAAAGATGAGGCTATCAACGTCGTGTGTCAGTAGCAGTGGTGCTCACCGCCAGGTCGTGATCACGCTTACGCGTGGATTCACGACCATTTTGACGCATTCCGCCTCGGACATGAAAATCCATGAATAGATTTTCAACCACAAAAATCTGCTTCGGCTACGTGTGAATGCGGACAGAAATCCGCATTCACGCTCGTGAAACCCGGCGCTGAAGTCGTGGTTTGCGGAAATGCGTCAAACTATGCGGAAGTGACACATTGCAGGCCAATCAGAGTGCCCCAGCCCGCCCCTAGCAACCAATCACAGGAGGGGAGCTATGCCCTCCCCTCCTGAATATAAAGCGGCGGCCATGATGGAAAAGCTCTGTCCTTGCTAGACTGTGGTGCTGAGAGGATTATCTCCAGGCCATTGTTGTTTGAGCAAGTGCATTTATTGTGTTAAAAACAAAGCGTTTTTTTTTGCTAACACTGCTCTTATACTGTACACAGTTAGCTAGTCAGTGAGTGATTGCGGTAGTTAGTTGTAGTCAGTGTAGTGTAGTGGGAGTGTGGGAGTCTAGTGATTATTTAACTGTGTGTAGTGCAGGCAGGTTCAGTGCTGCAGTGTAGTCAGTGTAGTGGGAGTGGGGATTATCTGTGTGTAGTGCAGGCAGGCAGGTTAGTGCAACTGCAGTGTTCACTTGCATATTCCAGTGACAGTTGTACTATTTGCAGGCAGCCAGTCACACCGCCGGCGCCGCCACTCTCTGCCAGCGCTGTTCATTCATTCTGTCAGTGACCTTGTGCCGTGCCCAGTGCCCACTGCTCGCTCGCTGGCACATGAGCATCTCATTACACAGTGTGACATCCTTGTGTGCCCACTGCATCCTTCAGTGACCTAGTTGTATATCCAGTGTCCACTGCTGTGCCCACTGCATCCTTCAGTGACCTTGTACTGTGCCCACTGCATCCTTCAGTGACCTAGTTGTATATCCAGTGCCCACTGCTGTGCCCACTGCATCCTTTAGTGACCTTGTACTGTGCCCACTGCATCCTTCAGTGACCTAGTTGTATATCCAGTGCCCACTGCTGTGCCCACTGCATCCTTCAGTGACCTTGTACTGTGCCCACTGCATCCTTCAGTGACCTTGTACTGTGCCCACTGCATCCTTCAGTGACCTAGTTGTATATCCAGTGCCCACTGCTGTGCCCACTGCATCCTTCAGTGACCTAGTTGTATATCCAGTGCCCACTGCTGTGCCCACTGCATCCTTCAGTGACCTTGTGCTGTGCCCACTGCATCCTTCAGTGACCTAGGTGTATATCCAGTGCCCACTGCTGTGCCCACTGCATCCTTCAGTGACCTTGTACTGTGCCCACTGCATCCTTCAGTGACCTAGTTGTATATCCAGTGCCCACTGCTGTGCCCACTGCATCCTTCAGTGACCTTGTACTGTGCCCACTGCATCCTTCAGTGACCTAGTTGTATATCCAGTGCCCACTGCTGTGCCCACTGCATCCTTCAGTGAACTTGTACTGTGCCCACTGCATCCTTCAGTGACCTAGGTGTATATCCAGTGCCCACTGCTGTGCCCACTGCATCCTTCAGTGACCTTGTACTGTGCCCACTGCATCCTTCAGTGACCTAGTTGTATATCCAGTGCCCACTGCTGTGCCCACTGCATCCTTCAGTGACCTTGTACTGTGCCCACTGCATCCTTCAGTGCCGTTGTACTGTGCCTGGTGCATCCTTCAGTGACCTTGTACTGTGCCCACTGCATCCAGTGATTCATTACTAGCAACATGTCTGGCAGGGTTTCGCGGGGTGAGAGGAAAGGGAGTTCAATTGCCTCAGCCACTTCTGGGACTGCTCCACGTCCAGGGAGAGGACGCCCAGCTGTACGTGCAGCAGAAAGGGGGGCAGCAAAGCCTGGGCCGAGTCAGCGGACGCCATTGTCCAAATATTTTAAAGTTTCTGGTCCCCGTGTGGTGGTTGAGCAAATGGAACCTGACGTACTCATGGACATCATGACTTCCTCCCAGACCTCTACTGTGAGCACCACTCCAAGCAGCAGCAGCAGCAGCAGCAGCCAACGTCCCACGCTTGTTGTGACATCCACCCCAGCACCCACTGGTCAGCAGCCCTCCCAGGATGACAGCGTTCTGTCCCTCAGTCCGGCTTCTGGGAACCTGCTGATGCAAGAAGCTCAGGACTTACTGGGGACTGATGTGGCAGAGATTGAGATTGGGCCACAATCACAAGCGTTGTTGAGTTCTGGTGATGAAGAAGAGGGGTCTGTGTCTGGGGATGTAGGGACAGAAGAGGAGGCGGGGGAGTCAGAGGAAGAGCTGGATTATGATGATGCTGCTGATGATGACAACGTTGTGGACCCTAACTATGTGCAGCCTGCTGAGTCCGTGGAAGAATGGTCAGAGGCAGAGCAGGATGACGAGTCACCTCGGCCTAGGCAAGGATATCGCCATATGTCAGGCAGGGGCAGGGGCATCGGCAGCAGTGGGCGTGGAGGAAGTAGACAGGACACTGCTTCAGCCGGCACCACCACCATGCAACCCCCGGCAACTACTACCACACATTGTTCCGCTGCACCCTCTGCTAGTGGGGGCCGCAGTAAATTAAAGTCACCAGTGTGGGATTGCTTTGAGGAATGTACTGATGACAAAAGGTATGCGGTGTGCAGGTTATGCAGCAAAAGATTGAGCCGTGGGAAAAGTCTGAGCAAGATGGGTACCTCATCCCTCCAGGGCCACCTGAGAAGCCGCCACTGCCGCGAGTATGCGGACTTTAAGAGGAAGCAGGCACTGCTGGCAGGGGTTCCTGAGAGCAGAAGGCCCACCAGCGCAGCAGCATCATCCCTCCCTCAGGGTCGTGAATCCCCCACAGCAGCAGCAGTAGTAGCACGCAAGCGCTCTTCCACCTCGGCTACTCAGGACACAGACATTGAGGCTGGCAGCCAGTGTTCGTCTCTCTCCTCTGTCTCCCCTGCATCCCAGCGTCGTCAGACCCTGCTGAGCGACACCTTTCAGGGTCTGACCAAGCCTCTGCCTCCAAGCCACAGGCGGATCCGCAAACTAAATGGCTTGCTGGCCCGGGCCATGGCATCACAGCTGCTTCCCTACTCCCTGGTGCAGGAGGGGAGCGCCATGCGGACGCTGCTCCAATTTGGCATCCCCGAGTGGCAAGTCCCCAGTCGCCACTATTTCAGCAGGAGCGTGATCCCAGCACTCCACAAGTTTGCGGTGGAAAACGTGGCCCGTTCCCTGGACTACTCTGTGGGCAAGCGGGTCCACGTGACCATGGACTCGTGGAGTAGCAGATTTGGGACAGGTCGCTACCTGTCCTTTACGGCCCACTGGGTGACACTGATGGAAGGGAGGGAGGACAAGAGTGCATCAGCCAAGCTAGTGGTGCCACCACGCGGGATCAGGGGGGATGCAGAAGGGTCCTGTCACGACACTCCCTCTGCACCCGGAAAGCAAGCCCGCCTCGGCAGCAGCAGCGTCAAGCCTCGGCACTGCCAAGCCCTTTTAAAATTGGTGACCCTGGGGAAGGAGAGGCTTACGGCCACCAACGTCCTGGCCGCCCTCAGGAAGCAGGAGCGGAGGTGGCTGACCCCCAGAGGCCTGGAAGTGGGGTATGTGGCAGCCGATAACGGGGCCAACCTGGTGGCAGCAGTGCAGCAGGGAAACCTCCAGCACATCCCCTGCTTGGCCCACGTGCTCAATCTTGTGGTGCAGCGCTTCTTGCGCACCTACCAGGGGATGAGCGAGCTGCTGCAGAATGCCCGGGCGGTGGTACGCTTTTTCCGCCTGTCAGCCACTGCCTCTGCACTCTTGTCCACCTTACAGCAGCAGTATGGAAGGCCACAACACCGGATGATCATCGACATGCCAGTTCGCTGGAATTCGACTCTGGCCATGTTGGAGCGGCTGTGTCAGCACAGGCTGGCTCTTAGGGCCTACATGCTAGACCCAAGTGTCCCCAGCAACCAGCAAGTCCCCATGATTACTGCCACTCAGTGGACACTGATGCAGCAAGTATGCCTGGTGCTGAGTCCCTTCCTGGAGGCAACCAAGATGGTCAGTGAGGAGCGGGCCTCTGTGTGCCAGTGGGTGCCCTTGGTTTGTCTACTGGAGCAGGCAATGGACAATTTAATTGAGCGTGGGGATGAAGCCCTGAGGCAGTTGGAAGAACAGGAGCAGATGGCAGCACAGTCCAGCTCAGAGGAGGGCTCACAGCAGGTAGTGGAAGAGTTGGAAGTCTCTAACCTGAATGAGGAGGAGGAGGAGGAGCAGAGTGCAGCAGGCGTTGTACGTGGATGGCGGTTTGAGGAGGACAACGACATGGCACAGGAAGAGGACAGGCATGCGTTATGGGACAATGGCGAGGACAAGGAAGATCTTGCTGGCAGGGCCCACTTGTTTCCCATGGCTGTGCACATGTTGCGCTGCCTTCGCAGGGACCCCCGGGTGATCCAGATGCGTTCAAGGGAGGACATCTGGATTACCTTGATGCTTGATCCCCGTCTGAAAGGGAAGCTGGGAGACTTAATGACGCCATCCACCACCGAGCAACGCACAAGGGAGTTGAAGGAGGCCCTTGTGCGCAGACTACTGGAAGCATTCCCCCAGCCTTTCACCCCCACTGTAACTGCTCTCCCAAGCCAGCAAGAGGTGCCTGCCATTGCCACTAGCAGCACAACAACAACCACCAGCAGCAGCAACTGGCGCCCCGGAGACCTGAAGAGCCTAAGCAAGAGCCTGTATGCAGTGCAGCAGCCCAGAACAGAGGTGCCCGCCACAGCATCCACCACCAACCAGCACAAGCAACGACTGACCACCATGGTGTCTGACTATATGGGGTCATCCAGCGGGCTCAATGACACCGACAGCCCCGTGGACCCCTTGGAGTACTGGGTCAAGAGACTGGACATCTAGAGCGAGCTTTCCCAGTACGCCCTGGAACTCCTATCCTGCCCTCCTTCCAGTGTCCTCTCAGAGAGATGCTTTAGTGCGGCCGGTGGCGTGGTCACAGAGAAGCGCTCTCGGCTCTCCCACGCCTCTGTGGACAAACTCACCTTCCTGAAAATCAACCAGGCTTGGGTGGAAGGTGAGTTCCTGGCCCCTATTGTCGGACACAGGGGGACATGAAGTGGCTGCTGCATGTGCTGTTGTTAACTATGCCTGCCTTTATAAAGACAGTTACTACCTGCCTAGTGCCTACCTTGGTTAATTTTTTGGTGTTATGGTACTACTACCAGTAAGTTGCCATGGTCCTCCTTCTGAGCTGCTGAACTCACCGCCCGCTTTGTCCTCCTGACTCAGTCGCTACTACACTCTGCGTTCACACTGCCCGGGTCACTGGGTGCATTTAATTTTTTGGCCAGCACTATGACGCTGTGCTGCTACTACTAGCACCAGTATGTTGCCATGGTCCTTCTGTGCTGCTGCTGCTGCTGCTGAACTGAACGCCCGCTTTGTCCTCCTCCTGACTCAGTCGCTACCACGGTACCACCAATGTACTCTGTCTGCGTTCACACTGCCCGTGTCCACTGACAACTCTGCTGCGATGTCATTGCTAATTGCTGCAAAAAAAAACAAAAAAAAAATTACAAAAACCTCTCTGGGGCCTTTTTGGCGTCAGCCACTCATCCTCCTCCAGCGGTACCTTCGCCGCCAAGTGCCATTGGAACTCGCCTTCACCTCTTTGACTGCTTAAAGCGTATATCCCTTTTTAAAACCACTTATTACCAATTAATAGCCCCATTTAAAGTGTTGATTTCACTTTAAAATCCATTTTCTCTAGAAAAATCTTTTTGGGGGGAATTTTTTATGTTGAAGTTATGTTGCCCCTTATCACCTCGATAATCCATGCAATTTGGGGGATTGTAGCATGTATGGGGGCTTTGTTATTAACGTTAAAAGAAAATCCGCCTCCGGGCGGGAATCCACGCGTGATTACGCCATTCACGGCAGAAAATCCACGTGGTTGCGTGGACGCGGACGAAAATCCGCATGCGGCGGGGCCAAATGCGGATTTTTTTTTGCAACCACGCGGATTTCCGAATTCGTGGATGAGGCACATCCGAGCATCCCTGGTCAGTAGTAGCCGGGATGACAAGAAAGTCCAAAGGTAATGGGTAATCCAGATATGAGACAGTTCGAGCAAGACTCGATGCAAGTTTATGACACAGGTAATAGATGATCCAACTGGGAACGCATCCTCCGCCTATCAGAATGTGCGGCCTGTGAGCCACGAGCAGCGCCATCAGCGGGGAACAAGCGACGGGACCTGGAAGTGATTCCGATCGAGTCTCGGCGGAATCAAGATTAGCAACAGGTATATTCCTTATAGTCAGCCTCTATATACCTCTCACATCAAGTTCCCTTTAACGTCAGTCATGCACATTTCAGATTGAATTATTTAATGCCACTTTTGTTTCAGTGAAACAATGACATTTATTTATTTATATAATTTATTGAAGAAAAGAGACCATCAACATCAACAATCCATCAAAGAACAAACACTCTTCCCCCATTTCTTCAATTTTTACATATAAGTAACACCAAAAAAAAAGAAAGAAAGAAAGGAGAGAAAAAAAAAAACATACTATATAACAAAATACACAAAACAAACATTTCCTGCCCTCCCCCTCCCCCCAATCTATGCGTTATAATCCTCATCATGTCCCACCCATAATACAACACACAAAAAGGATATCCATCCTATTAATAACAACATGTCTCCTGCTTCCAATATAAAGCACTTCTCCCCCAACAAGAGACTTCTCCCCTACATCTCCACCATTTTCCCTTATTCCACCGAGTCTTGAACCATAAACCACTTTTCCCATTTAACACTAAAGACCTCCACTTTATCCTGCTGAAGAGCAATCTGGTTCTCCAGGTCCTTAAAGTGAACCAGAGACGAAGCACCCTCATGTATTTTAACATATATATCAGTGGGAACATTATAGAAAACACCTACCATGCTTTCTGTTTCATTCTGCACTGCACAGCTTGTTTCTTAACAGCCCTGATAAAATCCCCGACTGAGCATTCAGTCTGGCTTTGCTATAATGACTCAGCTATAATGATTCCTGAGCAGAGCCAGCAGGGGTCAGGCTTGGACTTGAAAAGGCATGACAAAACACAGACTCAGCTATAAAGATTCCTGAGCAAAGCCAGACTGAATGCTCAGTCTGGGATTTGATCAGGGCTGATAAGAAACAAGCTGTGCAGTGCAGATTGAAACAGAAAGCATGGTAGGTGTTTTCTTTAATCTTCCCACTGATATATATGGTAAAATACATGAGGGTGCTTCGTCTCTGGTTCCCTTTAACCATATTAACTATACTAATCCAGTCTTTAAGAGTAGGAGGATCCCGGGATCTCCACTTAACAGGAATTAAGCTTTTAGCAGCTATCAATAGTTGAGGAACAATCGATCTCTTATATCTACTAAAGGAAATTGACGTATCATGCAACACACTTTTGCTGGATCCCAATCACCACATTCCTCACACAATCTTCCAATACACCCTAATTACACTCCATCCCAGAAACTTGAGAGCATCGGACACTCCCACACCAGATGTATGAATGTACCCTTTGCCCCACAACCTCTCCAACACCTATCACTTACACCCGGATATATAACGGCCAACCTATCTGGCGGTTTACACCATCTGGTCAATAATTTGATATTAACCTCCTTAATTCTAGAACTAACAGAAGTGGCATACTGCTTTCCTTTTTGACTCTCACTCATAGAGATGCCCAAATCCTCCTCCCACCTACTCAAATAATCTGGAAAATCCCCACCACCCAACAGAGTCAGGTTTTTATACACAAACGATATCAGATGCATAGGAGAAACCTCCAACATAAAATGTTTTTCAAACTCAACAATGACATTTATACAAACTGTTTTTATTTTTAAAGGGAAGGTTCAGGGAAACCTTTAAAAAAATAAAAATCCATATCCACTTACCTGGGGCTTCCTCCAGCCCGTGGCAGGCAGGAGGTGCCCTCGCCGCCTCTCCAGAGGCTTCCGGTCGTCTTCGGTGGCCGACTCGACCTGGCCAGGCCGGCTGCCAGGTCGGGCTCTTCTGCGCTCCAAGGACGGGCTCTCCTGCGCAGTACAGCCCGGAGGACGTCCGATGACGTCAGCGCGCCCGCGTGGGACCAATATTTATTTTATACATTTTTGAATAAATTTCACATTTTTTTATTTTATTTTATATCCCTCCCTCCCCCCGCCAGCCGATCAGCCAGATCGGCTGTCATAGGCTTCAACCTATGACAGCCAATCACTGTAGTGCCTGCCAGGGGGACAGCCGTGTCACACAGTACAGTACAGATCGCAGCGCTGTACAATGCTTATAGACAACGGTTTCACCGTCTATATCCGACCGGTGATCGCCGCTGGGAGACTGAAGGCATTGGCGCGCGATCTCCTGCAAGCCCTATAAGAAGCCCTATAAGAAGCCGTTCACACCAATCGGCGTGGAACGGTCCTGGGGCTGCCGCTGTGTTCACGCCAATTGGCGTGGAGCGGTCGGCAAGAAGTTAATCCATCTCTGTGAGACCATGTCCTTGTCTAGCAATTGTAGAGAACAGAGCTGGGCATCAGTGTGTTTTTCAATCCATCCAGTGCAGTACATACAGTAACAGCATAGAAAAATGTAAGGCTGCCCTTCTATTTCTTTATGCTGTAACTGTACTGTACCGGATGGATTTAAATTTTGGAGCAACAGGAAAAAACTTAGGAACAGTGAATTGCATATGGCCCCTTGTTTCTTACAGGATATATTTTCTAATGGCCCCAATGTTAACCTTTTTCCGACTGCATCACGCCGATGGGCGTGGCCGCGGCGGCAGCCCCAGGACCGCCTAACGGCGATTGGCATAAAGTCCTGGGGCTGTAATTTGCATGAGATTGCGTGCGCATCTCATGCTCGGAGGGTGGAGCTCCGCCCCCTCTTCAGTCTCCGAGCGGCTATTGCCACTCGGGAGACTGTTAGATGGCGATCACGCCATCTATTTACACTGTGCAGCGCTGCGATCAGCAGCAGCGCTGCACTGGGGACAGCCGTGTGACATGGCTGTCCCCCTGGGGGACAAGAGAGCGATCGGCTCTCATAGGCAGAAGCCTATGACAGCCGATCGCCGTAATTGGCTGGCTGTGGGGAGGGAGGGAGGGAGGGGGGGAAGGGTTTTAAAGAAACAGGGATTTTTATTAAAAAAACAAAACAAAAACAATAATATTTATTATAAAAAAACAAACATGGGGGGAGCGATCAGACCCCACCAACAGAGAGCTCTGTTGGTGGGGAGAAAAGGGGGGGGGGGGATCACTTGTGTACAGTGTTGTGCGGCCCTGCAGCTTGGCCTTAAAGCTGCAGTGGCCAATTTTACTAAAAATGGCCTGGTCACTAGGGGGGTTTAGCCCTGCTGTCCACAAGAGGTTAAGGTGAAAAAAAAAACATTAAAAATAAAGGGTGTACCGGTAATTATAGAATATAGCCTCCCACCTCTATACACTTCCCCCAGTAAAAAAGTTATACTTATAATTTACACTAATCAACATGAATTAGCCTTTTAAATTCAAGTGTAACTGGGCTTTAACTGCAAACTGGAGAAACAGAGGTGTGTGCTCTGACCAGGTTCACCTGGCTCTAAACTGGCTGCCTAATTGTCTTTTGACTAATTTAAAATGGCATAGCATTTGCTGAAAGCATCTGCCTGCCAGAATATGCAGGGTCTAAAGCCTCATCTACATGATATGATTCTTTGTGCGATTCAATTACGATTCTATTTATGCTGGGTACACACTACCAGATTTTCTGGTCGATTTACTGTCAGATCGATTATTTCCAACATGTCCGATTTGCTTTTCGATCGATTTCCGAGCATTTTCCGATCGATTTTCGTGCACTTTCATAGGAAGTCGATCGGAAAATGCTCAGAAATCGATCGGAAAGCAAATCGAACATGTTGGAAATAATCGATCTGACAGTAAATCGACCAGAAAATCTCATAGTGTGTACCCAGCATTACGATCCGATAAAATCCGACATGTCCGATCGGGATTCGATTCAATTCGATTTGCCATTGCAAAACAATGGCAAATCGAATTGAATCTAATCAAATCCTGATCAGACATGTCAGATTTAATCAGATCGTAAATAGAATCGTAATCGAATCGCACAAGAAATCGTATCATGTAGATGGGGCTTAAGACTTATGGTGTGTACACACTTGAAAGATTAATGAAAGATCACAGACCAATTTTACCCCTTCCATGTAGTACGAGAGCAGCATACTCTACACAGTCTTTTCTATGGAGCTGAACTCCCCATCAGATAAAAAATCTTTGCAAGATGCTGCACACAAAGATGCTGTACACATTCAAAATATCAGTATCTGCAAAAGTTCAGTTCCTGCAAAATGCATTCATATATCTGCCGATCTCCTATACACAGACATTCATCTGCAGATCAGACAATCATCTGCAGATCTGAAGATCCTGGTGTGTATGAGATTGGCTGTCATCATAGACTATGAATGCATTTTGCTGGAACTGATCTTTTGCTGGAACTGATCTTTTGCAGATACTGATCTGTTGCATGTGTACAGCATCTTTGTGTACAGCATCTTGCAAAGATTTTTATCTGATGGGGAGTTCAGCTCCATAGAAAAGACCGTGTAGAGTGTGCTCTCATACTACATGGAGGGTGGTAAAATTGGTCTGTGATCTTTCATTAATCTTTCAAGTGTGTACACAGCTTAACTCACTGCTGTTCTCTGCAGTAGTTGGCCCATGCAAAATACTTTGCATCTCAACAGGGGCGCCTCCTTGTGCTCCCAAGAAATGTGGAGCAGTGTTGACACCCCCAAAACATGTGCATTGCTCAGAAGCACCGTGACTGTCTCCGGGGAGGAAGGGGGGACACAGAGAACTGCAGAGAGTCCCCCCCCCTTCCAGATTTGGGCAAGACCCAGGGGGGATCATCTACAGTATGTTGCCCCCTAAAGGATAGGTTTCTTACCTGTTGGGAATTGCCCCCAGCTGCAGGGCTATGCATATCCTGGGAGCGACAAACACCAAAAATAGAGGAGAGGGTGGAGGGAAGGCCCAGACAGGCCCCCCCAAGTGCTGCCACCACTGGGGGAACCATATGCATGCCCCCTCCCCACCACCACCTCCAAGAAAGAAGATTTGCACAAACTGCAAACTGGAGAAAAAGAGGAGTGCTCGGTCCAGGTTCACCTGGCTTAATACTGGCTGCCTAATTGTCTATTCACTAACTTAAAATGGCATAGCATTTGCTGAGAGCAAATTGGGCTTTAATGAAATTATTATTTAGAACTTTATAAGCTTATATTTTGTCTCCTTCTTTGTTCCTGACTTGTACTTTCATATTGTTTATGTCTCTATGCTTTTTTGTTTTTATAGCATCGTGGTGGCTGCCAACTGTTTAAAATAGAAACCAGGGACAGTTTGCCTCTGTGCAAGTTAAGCTAGGCGTATTAGAAGTAGAACAAGCTAGATAAATGTTGGCACCTTATGAACGCCATTTATGATCTGTTTATCGGGCCCCTGTTATTATATAACTTCTGCAAAGGCCACCCTCATGCCTTGTGATTTTCTGTAGCTCAACAGCTCGCTGCGCCAGTCATTTTCTCATCAGGCCTATCTGCAGCTTTACTAGATGGCAGGCAGCATTTCTAAAGGAAATATATTCCACATTATCCAGCCCAGTAAATGGTATAATTTGTGGAAAATAGAACATTATCTGAGGATCTGACTCACACAGAGGACACCATTCTATGCCAGTATTTTATCCTTACTATATTGTATTCCTGATTCTATAGAGGATCCTAAATTAAAGAACCACACCAGACACAAATGCTTCCCTAGCCCTGCATAAGATAGATAGATAGATAGATAGATAGATAGATAGATAGATAGATAGATAGATGCCACTTTACCATTTTTCATATCTTTTGATTTCTATTTAGCATTTACAGTATTAGATGTGAAAACATTGTTTTCACTCATGTATCACTCCATTAACCAGTTGCGGATGTAGCCTATTGAAATCTACGCTCTGATTGTGTTCTCCTATCTCTACTAGGGCGTAGATTTCCCTAGACTGCATCAACATGCTCCTCCTGCAATTGTGTTGGAAGATTCAGCTGTCATTTGACACAGATCGGGAACCATGCCGTTTGGCACCTGATCACATGATCTCTATGATCACCAGTGCTCATAGTGGTGATTAATGGCAAGCACAGAGGGAGAATGACTAGTATACAAAGGAGAAAAAAATCAGGCGCTGTGCAGCTTGTAGTCTTAATAAGGTAATATATAGAGCATTAGATGTCAGAGAATGGTATTTCTTCTCGTATAAGCGTGCTCTGGGTGCATTAGAAGTAAAGATCATAAAGTACAGTTCAAAGTAGATATGCATCTGGCACTGCTGTAGCACTGAGATCAGGCTCAACATCTATTAGAAGTGTGATAAAACATACACATATTCTTCCCTATGGTGAGGCTGTGGGGCGGTGTGGGAGCAGAGGTTGCCTAACGCCCGTTTCACCTATTTGGCGTCCTCAGAGGCTATGCAGCTGCCGAATGCATATCTACTTTAGACTGTACAGAGGGGGAATGGCTCTCACCTTACCTCATTCTTCCAGCGATCGTCTCTCACCACGGCATCCAGTATCACACTGCTACTAATATCGGGTCCTGGCTTGATGAGCTCATGAAGCAGGGAGTGCCAGGGACCCAGTTCTTGTGGCAATGCAATGCAGGGGCTACAAAACACCAAGGAAAGGTATAGGGGACCACTAGACACCAGGAAAATGTATAGGGGGCCTCTACACACCAGGGAAACATTTAGGAGACCACTAGACACCAGGGAAACATATAGGGCTTGATTCAGTAAACGGTGCTTCCCCAGTTAGCATGCCGAAAGACTTTGGGCGTGATAACTAGGGTGTTAACTGGGTTAGCAGCGTTTACTAAATTCACATTGCGCGCAAAGTCCCGACCTTAATGTTGCACCATGTGATGTTAAGGTCGCACCCAATGCGACCTTATAGGCGCATCGGGTGCGCTGTTTTGGTCGTACCGCAATGCAACGTTTCTTAACGTGCGGGACTTTGCGCGTGATGTGAATTTATCATGCCTAAACTAACTTTAGGCGTGATATAGGGCTTACTGAATTAAGCCCATAGTCTGCTACTAGACACCAGGGAAATGTATTGTAGATGTAGACAACTAGACACCAAAGAAAAATATGGGACACCACTAGAACACCAGCCGAAAAGCATATGGAGACCACTAGAAAACCAGGGACCGGTTCGGGTACCACTAGAACACCAGATAAACTTATAGGGACCACTAAAACATAATGGGGAACTACTAGACCACCAGGGAAATATTTGGTTTCAAGAGTGTTTATTGAAAAATCAAAACATGAACAACAAAGTTGCAAAGTGGAACAAATTAGACCTTGACTGTCAATAGTTCTGATTCAACTAGGGAAGGGGGGGGGGGGGGGGGGATATGACAAGGGAGGGAGAGGGATTATCCACTTCATGTGGATTTTGAACCGTTCCGGGAGGTAGGGAAAGGGAGGGAAGGGAAGATAAAATGAGAGGGAAAAAACTTGTATATTACCAATCCCACAGCAATATATAGGTAACGGAAGTCTCCAGGTGGCATAGAACACTTTAAAGGACACCTGAAGTCAGAGTGATATGGAGGCTGCCATATTTATTTACTTTTAGGCAATACCAGTTGTCTGGCAGCCCTGCTGATCCTCTGCCTCTAATACTATTAGCCATAGACCCTGAACAAGCATGCAGCAGATCAGGTGTTTCTGACATTATTGTCAAGATTAGCGGCATGCTTGTTTCTGGTGTGATTCTGTTACTATTGCAGCCAAATAGATCAGCAGGGCTGCCAGGCAACTGGTATTGTTTAAAAGGCCATAAATATGGCAGCCTACATATACCTCTCACTTCAGTTGCCCTTTAAGGTTTTAAATCATAAAGTAGCCAGGGAATGCTTAAAAGGAATGGAGGAAGTAAGTAAATCCCACTTTATCTTGCCATTCTGTCCACAGAGACCATGTCTTAAAAAAGTGGGGCAGAGTGTCTTTAATTTTAGCCAAAATATGTTCAGAAAGCATTACCTGGTTTAAGTTTTCAACAGGCATAAGGATAACAATCACCCCTGCGACTCCTGCCATCGCAGGGGCCCAGAGACTTTGGGAGCCCCTCCTCCTCCCTCTTCCCAACCGCAAGTGCTGCCAATTAGCAAAAAAAACCCTCCCTGTTCGCTCACAAAAAAAAGTGTGCGGGTGCATGTGTAATTTTTTTCCTGCTTCCAGACACTGTTTCACAGCAGAACACTCTCTGCTGCCATTCGCCGGCTCCAAATCACGTGATCAGTATGTGGTTCAGGGACCAAGGGGCACCATGCTATCATTTTTGCAGAGGGGCCCTGTTAATTCTAGTCACGCCCCTGCATAGAGATCTGACACAAAGCCATTATGGAGAGGATAGTCCTTACATCTAACCTCGAAAGATGAATATTGAAGGGAATCACTATGGGGTCCTAAAGAATTTAAGAACCACTTAACCACCAGGGAAGCATATGGGGACCACTAGACAACCAAGGAGATCTGTATAATGGATAAGGATCACAGGGCAAATGGTGAAATGTAATAGGGAAACCACAATCATGGGGATAGAGTGGAAACGATTCCATTAAAATATATTGCTTAACCATGCCCACTTTTAAAACCACACCCTCCAGTTAATAAAATGATTCAGCAACCTCCCCCATTAACCTTTTTGCTCTAATTTTTACCATTAAAAATATTTAATTTTTCATTATTTTAAATATATTCATATTCATATATTTCATTTTTTTTTTTGCTTTAAAAAGTATAGAAAATAAAATTATTCTTAAAGAGACACTGAAGCGGAAAAAAAAATGATATTATGATTTGTATGTGTAGCACAGCTAAGAAATAAAACATTAAAGGGGAACTGAAGAGAGAGGTATATGGAGGCTGTCATGTTTATTTCCTTGTAATCAATACCAGTTGCCTGGCAGCCCTGCTGGTCTATTTCTCTGCAGTAGTATCTGATTAAAACCAGAAACAAGCATGCAGCTAGTCTTGTCAGATCAGACTTATAAGTCTGAACCACTGAAACACCTGATCTGCTGCATGCTTGTTCAGGGGCTATGGCTAATAGTATTAGAGGCAGAGGATCAGCAGGGCTGCCAGGCAACTGGTATTGTCTAAAAGGAAATAAACATGACAGCCTCCATATACCTCTCTCTTCAGTTCCCCTTTAACCAGCTGAGCGGTCTGGACGAGCTCAGCTCGTCCAACACCGCCAGCGGCTGCCGATCAGGCCCTGCTGGGCCGATTTTGATGAAATAAAAAGCAGCACACGCAGCCGGCACTTTGCCAGCCGCGTGTGCTGCCTGATCGCCGCCGCTCTGCGGCGATTCGCCGCGAGCAGCGGCGAAAGAGGGCCCCCCTAGCCGCCTGAGCCCTGCGCAGCCGGAACAAAAAGTTCCGGCCAGCGCTAAGGGCTGGATCGGAGGCGGCTGACGTCACGACGTCGGCTGACGTCGATGACGTCACTCCGCTCGTCGCTATGGCGACGATATAAGCAAAACAAGGAAGGCCGCTCATTGCGGCCTTCCTTGTTTATTCTGGGCGCCGGAGGCGATCGGAAGATCGCCTCCGGAGCGCCCTCTAGTGGGCTTTCATGCAGCCAACTTTCAGTTGGCTGCATGAAATAGTTTTTTTTTTATTTAAAAAAAACCCTCCCGCAGCCACCCTGGCGATTTAATCAGAACGCCAGGGTGGTTAAGATCAGATACATCAGTGTAATTGTTTCCAGTACAGGAAGAGTTGAGAAACTCCAGTTGTTTTCTCTATGCAAACAAGCCATTAAGCTCTCCGACTAAGTTAGTCGTGGAGAGGGCTGTTATCTGACTTTTATTATCTCAACTGTTCCTGGACTATTCACTTTTCCTCTGCTAGAGGAGAGGTCATTACTTCACAGACTGCTCTGAAAGACTCATTTTGAATGCTGAGTGTTGTGTAATGTGCACATATTATGGTGGCTGGATGGTGTAATGGTTAAGGGCTCTGCCTCTGACACGGGAGACCAGGGTTCGAATCTCGGCTCTGCCTGTTCAGTAAGCCAGCACCTAATTCAGTAGGAGACCTTTGGCAAGTCTCCCTAACACTGCTACTGCCTATAGAGCGCGCCCTAGTGGCTGCTGCTCTGGCGCTTTGAGTCCGCCAGGAGAAAATCGCGATATAAATGTTATTTGTCTTGTCTTGTCTATTATAGAATGATGCAATGTTAGAAAAAACACTATATACCTGAAAATAAAAGTATGAGAATATTTTCTTCGCTGCTAATCTTTTAGTAATTATTCATAGTACACAACCAATTCACTATATCATATTTTTTTTTTTCGCTTCAGTGTCTCTTTAAGAGAAAACACTTCTTAAAAAAAAGATTAGATTTTCCTGAAAAACAAAACAAAACATCTGATATCATTTAGGGGTCTTAAAGGAAACCTTAACCGAGTGTTGGCAAAAAAAAAAAAAGTTTCACTTGCCTGGGGCTTCCACCAGCACCCTGGAGACGTCCTGTGCCCTCACTGTCCTATAACGATGCTCTGGTCCGCCGACGCTGCTAGGTTGTGCCTGCACGACCCTCGATTGTGCTCCCGTCTCCGTGGCCGTCCTGTGCATGCGCAGGCATACTGTGCAGGTTGGCCATGAAGACGGGAGCGCATGCGCAGGCGTACTGCGCAGGCGTACTGCGCAGGCACAGGACGCCACAGCGACAGGAGTATGATCGAGAGCCACATGCAGCCAAGGCAACTGGCCCGGGGACTGGCCTGACGCCAAAAACGAAACGGGGCCCAGAACATCGTTACAGGACGGCGAGGGCACAGGACGTCTCCAGAGAGCTGGTGGAAGCCCCAGGTAAGTGAAACTTTTTTTTTTTTTGCCAACACTCGGTTAAGGTTTCCTTTAAGTAGTAATAAAATAATGGCTGATTAAATAGAGACAATGGGACATAATAGCTAAAATGTCAAAACTGCTCTGGTCTTTAAGGAGGATTTATATTTTGGCACTGGTCTGGAAGAGGTAAAAAGGGCACTATAGCAGAATTAGAGAGGTAAAAAAAATTCTAAATCTACTTTATAGTAATGTAGGAGTAATAACATTACTGGCATATATAAAGTTTAAAAATAAGCCACATAAAAGGTTTAAGTCAATAAAATAGTGGCAAATACACCTACTTATGGACTTAGGGAGAGTTTATTCTGCCTACAGGGGTGTAAACACGCAGGGATTTAGTGTTGGAAGAGATCACCCTTTTTTCTGTAGAAGTGTAGTTGGATCTTCCTTACGACATCCTTGGCAGCTACAGGAGCAATAATGCAACTGGCACCTCATGTTGAATGGGCAGCGTAGTACTTCTAGGACCCCAACTAGATACTAATGGACACAGCCCCAAACAGACTAAGTATCAAAGATACGAAGTGTACTGCGCATGTCACAGAACGGCGCATGAGCAGTACTTTTTATACCAAAGAGCTGTAACTGTCAGCAGTGCTACCTGATTGCTTGACCTTGGTGTGTGCATACTTTCACTCTCAGAGGAGGTTAGAGGCAGAAATAACCTTTCAGTATCTAAAGCGAGGGTCAGGTGTTGGCTATGCAGGAAATGTCATTTTTAGAATCTGCAGAAACAGAAGCAGAAATAGCATATTCTGCAGTTCTGTCTATCAGCAGGAGATGACACTGTGCTTTACTAAAACAAGTGTATTAGGCATGTAAAACCTGGCAGATATTAGATCATGTGGATGAAAGTTACGTTCAGCTTTGCTTTAAAAAACTAAATATTATGTCTGTTATTCCCTTGCATTTACATGGTGTGTAAGACACTGATTGATGGCTACAGGTGACACAGTAGGGAGCGTCACTACTACCGATGTAGCACAAGGAGGCAAACAAGCTGAGTGGTGTGTGATGTTTGGGGAGTTGGTTCACTCATATTCTTTCCCTTATTGGGTCAGTGGAAATGTCCATCACCATTACTAGGGAATATGTAGATATGAAAACTGCTGATATCTTTGTTATAACTAAGGAGCTATTCATTTTCAAGGATTATCATGGATTTCAAAGTACACCAAAAATCTGCACCATCTACTTGGAGTTTTAATGTTCAGCTCCACATACCTTAAAGGACACCTGAAGGGAGACGGATATGGAGGCTGCTATATTACCTTTTAAGCCATACTAGTTGCCTGGCTATCCTGCTGATCCCCGTGCTCTAATACTTTTAGCAATAAACCCTGAACAAGCATGCGGCATATCAGGTATTTCTGAAATTTTTGTACGATCTGACAAGATTAGCTGCATGCTTGTTTCTGGTGTTATTGACTGCAGCCAAGTAGATCAGCAGGGCTGCCAGGCAACTGGTATTGTTTAAAAGTAAAAAATATGGCAGCCTCCATATTCATCATTTCACTTCAGTTGTCCTTTAAACACTCATGTCTCTAGGCACATGGCTACATAGCCAGTTAGCCACATCTATATAAATGAGCCCAGGAGACGAGCATAGAGACAGACTATTTCATTACAGCCTCAAGGACAATAGAGTTCTCAGCGCTGAAAATAAGCTCTGGATCCTGCACTTTGTGTACGGTACTTGTTTATGATATAATAAGCAGATGAATGCACATGTATTCATTTTATTAGATCTAAAAAAAATGACAGTTACGACATCACACAAAACATATAATACATAAATATATAAATATATATTTTAATTTACAAAGATATAAAACTGTGCAAAGTATTTGCTACTGAAAGCAACAGCTTTGTTTATTTCCTAACACAGAGTTAACCCTTTTTAGAAGGCCAGAAAGCCGAATCTACTCTATAGGACATAGCTTGCATCTCCTCTAAAATGGAATTAGAAGCTAACTCCCAATGGCTGCATCCCAAAGTTCCCATAACTTTCACTTAGTCACCTTCAAAACTCTTACTGCCCCGCATTGTAGCTTATTTCCACTGACTTCCAAAGCAACACTATAGTGCAATGTGTCAGTGAAGGGATTGAAGGACAGTATAATATGTATCACAAAGGAATGGTGAATTTCTTCCTTAGGTACCCCTCTAAACTCTTTCCAAATGCCTCCTATCATCCACACACATTGACTTTTCCCCATGTTCTCTAAAAAATTCCTGGGCTGACATACAGTTATTATTCCAAATATACCAGAAGCGCATCTAACCTTGCCCATTTCCCAAGCTCCCAACTAACAAAAACCTTCTCAAACACCTTCGGCAGGAAGGACAGCTGAAGATTCTAGCCACCTTCTGCTCCGGAAGGTCGTGCCCACATCTACCAAATCTTTGGAATTTATTATTGACACCGCCTGGTCTAGGAAGATGCTGCTGGTGGATCCAGACAGGACAAAAGACCATCACAGTGCAGAGATCCACCACATAGTGTTAAATTTACAAAAATGCTTTTAGATAGACAGATACAGAGCTCTCAGCAGATATATCTTCATCCACTGAGATATCCTGTAACAGCCAGAATCTAAATAAATTTGCTAATGGATGTTTTGCTGCTAGGCATGACCTCAATAATTGAGATACTAGTGCAAACAATATGCAGACACACACTGTATTTTAACCTGGCCTCCTTAGGACTAATACATACAGAAGATGAGTTGGTACAGCACTGCGGTCACAGTCCAAATGAGTCCATTAGCCTCTCTGGGCCTCCTGGGAAATAGACCTTGAGTAGGAACATGCGAGGGCAGGCTTGGCAAATTCCATGCGTGCTGGTTGCTTGAGTGGGGGGAGCTCTTTGGTGATCTGAGAGACTGGTGTTTTGTCCTGGCACAGACCATCACTGCCAGGGTGGCTCAGAGCCCTCTCAAACTCGATCATTCCACGCAGCTGAGGTGGTGTTGCTATGCGGTCCATCTTGGTGGTGAGGTCAGCTGGTTTAAAGATGGGCAAGGGCAGAGTGCGAGTGTAGGGCAGCTTGTACTGAGTAAGGCGGTGACCTAGGCGACCCATTTTCATTATCTGAGCTGGAGAACGCTGGACCAGAAAACGAGTCTGACCCTGTTGTGCGAAGCTCTCCCTTCTCCAGATATCGGCATCACGGGCATTGCATCTGCAACATTAAGTACAAGAGTAAACTTCAGTTCTAGAATTGGTCTTACAAATGTTACACTAACTTCACAGGAACATGCCTGAAGTAGGAGGATTATGGAGGCCACCATGTGCTTTCTCTTTCTAAAAGGGAACCTGAATCGAGAGTTATATGGAGGCTGCCATATTTATTGCCTTTTAAGCAATACCAGTTGCTTGGCAGTCCTGCTGATCATTCTGGCAGTGGTAGTGCTGAATCACAACCCACAAACATGCAGCTAATCTTGTCCGAAACATCTGATCTGCATGCTTATTCAGGGTCCATGGCTAAAAGTATTACAGGCAGAGACTGCCAGGCAATGTGTATTGTTTAAAATTAAATAAATATGTCTGCCTCCATATCTCCCTCTCTTCAGGTTCCTTTTAATGGTGATCTGAGCTATTGCAAGTTTAGTCTGAGTCCCCCACCAGCAGCAAGCATACTGCCAGTGATGACAAAACACTTGGGCTGCATAATTCTGAGTTAGGGACTCAGAAAAGAAGTAGAGGCAGACAGGGCCGGGCCGAGGCATAGGCTGGAGAGGCTCCAGCCTCAGGGCGCAGTGTAGGAGGGGGCGCAGAATTCATTCAGCTGTCATTCCTAATTGTGTTTGAAGCAGAAAGAAATAAGAAAAGGGGATACATAGCAGTGACTGCAAGCCAGATAACTAGATATTAAGGTGTTGGGGAGGTTCTGGGCCCTGTGGCACCTCTTAATCTAATAGCAATCAGTGTTTGATGGCTCGGGTGGCAGGGATGGAGGGGCGCACTTTGGTGTCTCAGCCTTGGGTGCTGGAGAACCTTGTCCCGGCTCTGGAGGCAGAGAAGCAACAACTAGTATTTTTTACACAAGCCTGTACTGATAGGTTACAGAATGTGCAATCTTTATATTTATCAAATATCAGCTGTCTGATGCTGATCATTTTACTTTCAGTGTTTGCGTCACACACCTGGAACAGTGCAGGCAGTGGAGTCAGATCTGAGTCAGATCACTTGATCTGGATACTGGTTCTGGGTCTGTAACTCTGAAAATACTGGCAACTACCATTTTTTAAAAGCAAAAAAACAAAACACAGCCTCCATATTCTTCTTAATACAGATTTCCTTTAAACTTTAAAGGAAACCTGTAGGAAGAACAATATGGAGGCTGATGTGAGGGAAGTATACTATTGCTTTCTTCTTTATAAAGGGAACCTAAAGCTAGAGAGGGATATAGAGGTTGCCATATTTATTTCCTTCTAAACAATGCATACTGCCTGGCTGGCCTGCTGATCCCCTGCCTCTAAAACTTTTAGCCATAGACTAAGCAAGCATGCAGATCAGATGCTCTGACTGACGTCCCGAAATAGCCTTTTTCCCTTCTACTACTGTTCCAGTGTTTTCCACCCATTAATTATCTATGTCTGTATGTTTTCTTCATCAGTTATGTTTCCCCAGTTGGTTTTATGTGCTTCTCAGTTTTGCCTTTATGTAAGCTCATGACCTTTGATGCAACACAGGATTGCGCTGTGTTCACAATAGCTCAGGGCAGCAGCTGTGTTGATAGAGCACTATAAATAGACAACTCACAAAACACTAAAAAGTACTAAAAAGCACAGAAGTAATACAGTTGAAGAAATTCAACAGTGGGAGGGTTCTTTACAATCTTGAATGTGCAGTCTTACCACTTTTATGTAACAGGGAATACCTGAAGTATCTATTCAAAGTATTTTCACTCAGTTTACCATTCTATTAAATCATTTCTTAATTAAGATTGTGCAATCAAGATTGCATCATAAGTGGGTTAGACTGTCATAAAGTTATTTGAAGGACCTGTTGTTGAGCTATACTAATTCTGGTTTTACCCAAACCCAGAATTTGGCACAACGTAGATGGAACTTTTACACAGGACCAATCAGATTCAGGAACTGTCAGTCAACTAACCCCTGGCTGATAAACTGTCAGTTCTCAAATCTGATTAGCCCCTTGAAAAGCTTGGTTTCTGCCGAAGGTAGACATTGCATGATGGTGTCATCTCACCTCTCCTCTGGTCTGCTGAAGACGGACATGTCCATCCAATCTGCTGAGTAGTGCTCATGGCGAGCGGTGTTGTCCTCTTTTAGGTGGCAGCTCAGCTCAGCGATGGAGTTAGGGCTTTGTTGCGTCTCTGGCTTCATCTTGGAATTAAGAGTGTGTTAACAGTTTACAGTGATTGTGATGGCTTTGTGTTTCCTCTGCTCTCATACAACACATTGCCTGGCTATATATACTCTTCTGAGGGTCTATTTTCATTCCACTTTGTAACAATCTATATCTGCACAAGGAGTCATCCTCACCCCCCTCCTTCCCATCCCTCACACCCACACAGTGACCACTTGGTGACACACAGGACAGATAGACTGGAGCTATGCCCAGACGTCACTGCTTACAGGAACACGCTCTGCAGCCGGGCGCGGGAAGATATGTCATTAGTGTCACTTGCCAGCACAACTACAGGAACATGCTTTTATCAGTTCCAGGAAGGTGTCATCCTTCATCGTTTGGGCTACAGGGCTTTGCTTCCATTGCACATTCCCAGCATAGACTCCAATGTAAGCATGTACAGCGACTCCTCAACACAAGTCATCATACATATTTAGACAGTGATGGTTTCTATGTAAAGCGGTAGTGTCACCATAAAAATCAAATTTCAACAGCCACTGGTCTGAGTGTATTAAGTGATAAAGATGATAATCCTGCATTCAAAACTTGCAAAACTTTTTCTGCTGTTATGGTTTGTAGTTATCACATACTTTAGGAGCACTGGCCCCAGTGCCAAACAGTGCCAAAGAGTTGATTGCTGGGAGTTCTTTTTATCTATAATATATTCCTCTTCTTCCATTTATTTCCCTGCCTAGCTGCTTATCAGAAACACCATCTGATTACTTGTGTTTACAAGCAAGGCTGAGGTGACTCAGTGATTTGATGTGTAAATAAAAAAGACAGTGCAGTTATTAGTATACACCTCAGTGGGAGTATCTGAAGACTCTGGGAGGAGGGCAGCTAATGAATACACAATGAGCAAGAGAAGGGGGGGGGGGCGGAAGAGGAGTCAGGGAGGACAAACACAGGTGCACCTCAAGGATGCGTCCTGTCTCCACTGCTGTTCTCCCTTTACACAAACAAATGCAGATCCAGGGCAGACTCAGTTAAGGTCATTAAGTTCGCCGATGATACCACTATCATTGGACTCGTCACCAAGGACAATATCCAGGAGTACTGTCAGCAGGTGGAGAAAATCTCTCTCTGGTGCAAGGAGAACAGGCTGGTGCTTAACACAGCAAAAACCATCAAGCTAATTGTCGACTTCAGAAGGTCCGCTTCCACCCCACCCCCAATTCACATCGATGGTAAGGAGGTGGCAAGAGTACCCTGCGCTCGCCTCCTGGGCAACACAATCTCCAGTGACCTCACCTGGAGGCCCAACATCACTGCAATACAGAGGAAAGCCCAGCAGAGACTGTACTTCCTCCGCCAGCTGAGGAAGTTTGGCATGGCCCAAGAGATTCTGACCAATTTCTATTCCGCTACCATTGAGTCGATCCTCTGCTCATCCATCCTGGTCTGGTACGCTGACGCAACCGCCAGCGACAGGCACACACTTCAGAGGGTCATCAGGGCGGCGGAGAGGGTCATTGGGAGACCTCTCCCCTCACTTGCCCTCATGTACAACAAAAGACTGAGATCGAGGGCCCTGAAGATCGCTAACGACCCCTCTCACCCGGGCCACTGCTACTTTAGTCCGATGCCACTGGGACGAAGGCTTCGGGCCATCTCCACAAAGACGGCTAGGCATAGTAATTCCTTCTTTCCCTCAGCCGTTAGCCTCCTGAACTCCCTCCACATACTCCCACCAGGGCACCCCCACGACATATAGAACTGTCATGGTCAGAGCCAACTGCTGCTCCAGTATGTAAACTGTAAATGCAAACGTAATGTACAATGTAAATACAATTGAAATGCAAATGTAACCGTCTGCTACGGACATGTGTAATTGTAAATTTCTGCTCCTGTTGCTCTATGCTATCGATTGATGTCCTTTCTGAGCCAAATGTACTGTGTCAAACCCAATTCCGGGCATGACCCAGTCATGCTTGGCGAAATAAACTATTCCTGAAACCTGATGTCAGCATTAGCTGGGCAAGATGGCCACTGCCTAGAATAGGATTTTCTTATTTTTCCTTTATAAAATTCACAGGTATCATTACGTGGATAGCACAATACATCTGTTATGTAAGTAGAAGTAGTATTTATCTACTTATATATGTGTTTTTTATTTCTAGGTTAGCATGGGTGCCGCTTGTTCTTTAAGCCAGCCATACAGTAGCCAACATTTTAATGGATTAGGTGGAGATGGTCAGTTTGATAAAACCATCACATTAAATGAAAACTGAGTAAAAACAAGGGCCACAGATTGCAATCACAACTCCAGTGGAAAATGTAATTATTTTTTTTATTGGCAGGCAGGTGTGGCAGGGGATTGATCACTGTATATCTGTGTAATGCATCAATCAATACAAATCTAGTGGTGGTGATATCTCAGTTGTTTGTTGAACAGGTCAAATCCCTTTCTGACCAGGAAGATATTGATTGTTTGCTGGATCTGGTAAATGTATACCGGTACTTGTTTTAGAGCAATTCCGTCTTTACAGGAGATCAGGACTAGATCACAGAGGCCAGGATTCTCTGTAATTATTTGGTAATGTCTGGCTGAATTACATATTCAATTTTTGAAAAGTATAAACCAGTACTACAGAAAACGGAGAAGCCTCCTTGAGACCTCATCATAGGACTAAACCTCTGAGGTCTGCAAATCGCTCTTTAGACAAGACAGAAACCTTTTTGGAAACAAAGGGCCGGATCCAATTCAAATTTTCCCCTAAAATTTTTCCTAGGAGATCATTTCTGATCTTCTGTTTAATATAACTTTTGCACTCTACAATTGAAAAAGTACCAAAAAGTAGGTAAAAAAAGTACTTTCTTACTTGCTGGAGGCTTAAAAGGCATTTTATTTATACAGGCAGTCTCCTACTTACTCAAACTCAAGTTACAAAGTTTCAGAGATGCAAACAAACTGTCTATATTTATTACACATTTTTGTTGTTAATGTGTTACAGTATTGTACGGGGGTGCTGCTGATAGGCCCAGGCAAACCAAGCTCACCCACAGCTGGCCAGGGCTGGATTTGTACTTTCCAGCGCCCGAGGCCTGCTGCCACCAACCGCCCCCCACCAACAACCAATACCATTCTGTCCAACACGCTGACTAAGCATCACTAATTTACAGGAGGAAACACCTGGTTTAGGGATTCATGTACAGTGTATGTGTGTATGTTTTCTCTCTGAAAAAATATATTCCCTGTCAGTGCAGTGAGTCCCTAATGCTTGGTACATACGTTTCAAATTCCCGTCAGATAGATGGGTCGAACGATTTTTTCCGATCACTTCTATACAAAGTCGATCAGGAAAAGGAAATCAGATCGGACCTCCCGGAAATAATAAAATCCAGGATCCAGGATCAAATAGTATAGTGGCAATTCTACTGCCTTAGCCATCAGTCACATTGGAGCGCTTTCAACCCATGTTTTGCGATTTGCTGATTGCTGGCATTCAGCAGCTCCATTTGGGGAGATTGTTTGTAAGTTGAATTTATTCGGAAGGTGAGTCTTGCCTTATCCCTCAGTCAAATTGGGGGGCTTTTAACTCATGTTTTAGGCTTTGCTGAACCCTGGCAATCAGCAAAGCGCTGCTGCACAAGTAATCCAATGGGATTACTCACCCATGCAGCGATTGCAGTGCATTTGTTTTCCGACGAACGGAAGCGTGTTGCATGTAGAATTTTTCCGCCCATTGCATTGCAATTCTCATTAAAGGGGAACTGAAGTAAGAGGTATACGGAGGCTGCCATATTTATTTCCTTTTAATCAATACCAGTTGCCTGGCAGCCCTGCTGGTCTATTTCTCTGCAGTAGTATCTGAATAACACCAGAAACAAGCATGCAGCTAGTCTTGTCAGATCTGACTTTAAAGTCTGAAACACCTGATCTGCTGCATGCTTGTTCAGGGGCTATGGCTAATAGAATTAGAGGCAGAGGATCTGCAGGGCTGCCAGGCAACTGGTATTGCTTAAAAGGAAATAAACATGGCAGCCTCCATATACCTCTCTCTTCAGTTCCCCTTTAACTGGAAGGAGAATCGCAAAACACAATTGCCAAAAAAATCCGCAATGCTGCAATGCAATATCGCAATTGTGTGAACGGGGCCTTCTAAATCAGAGTTTTTGAGTTCACTTCTGGCTCTTGCTGGATAATTTTTAAGCTGCCTCATAAAATAGTTACATTACTCCAAAAGCATAATACAGATATAAAGTACAAAAATGTGAGTAGAAGAAACACTCAAGGTTTCTGTGGGGAGAGAGGACTACAGATATGCCAGCGCAGCTAAGTGCATCTTAGCAGAGGAATACCAGTCTGCAACAGCTGACTTTCTGACTGGAAATCAGCTGTCAGATGCAATAAATGGCAAGTGGAGGCGCCTTTTAAATACATACTCCCTTGTATGCTCTCCCTATTGTATAACTGCTAATGCAGTTTGGGGAGCACATAGGTGTTAAGTGGGAAGACTGGCAGCCAGTTTGAGAGGCCCCTTTGCCCTACTGTTACAGTATTACATGCTGCAGGGCCAGTCCAAGGTTTGATGGGGCCCCAGGGCAAAGGGGCCTCTCAAACTGGCTGCCAGTCTTCCCACTTAACACCTATGTGCTCCCCAGGTCTCCTGCACAATACCAGCATCGTAACTTAACTGTCCTGGTGGCCGGTGCACTGTTCCTGTCTTCTTCCTGCTGTCTGCCTCTTGTGACCGGCGCATATTATGTGTAAGTTTAATGATATGCACCAGTTACAATAGGCAGAAAGAAGACAGGAGCATGAAGGAATGGAACAGTGCGGCCGTTGGGACAGGTGAGATATCAATGCTGCTATTGTGCATGGGCCCCTGGGAGCACATAACAGTTAAGGGGGAGGTTGGGGGCCTGGCAGCGCTCGGGGCCCGGGGGCAATTGACCCCCTTGCCTTAATGGAAGTGCTAACCCTGACAAGCTGTAGAAGTACATTTACTCATCTCCTTGGCGCCAGGATCTCTTCAGCCATGTTGCAGGCTTGCAGCATCTCCTCTCTATGGCACCCTCTAGTGCATACATGTCAAACTCTGGCCTCCGGGCCAAATTTGGCCCTCAGAGCCATTCAATTTGGCCCTCAAGTGGTTTCCCCACTTTGCATTATGTATGGCCCACTCTAGACCACCAGGGAAGCTGTATTGGAGGTGAAGCCCTATAACCCATATAGAAGCCATAAGGGGAGATAGGGGGAAAGCACAAAACACTAGGGGACTGTATAGGGGAGGGGCAGGGTCTCTAGGCACCAGGCAACTGTATAGGGAAGGGAGGACCACTAGACACCAGAGAACTTTATAAGGGAGGAAGGTGGCCAGTAGACATTGAGGATGGCCTTTGACTAGGTCCCAGTGTACAATTGCAGCCTGCAACTAGGTCACAGTGCACAACTGCGGCCCGCAACTAGGTTCCAGTGAACAATTTGGGCCCTCTTTGTATTTGAGTTTGGCACCCCTGCTGTAGTGGCATCTCTCATCATGTACTGGAGGTATTAGGGAGCCACAGAGAAAGGATATAGCAGGCTGAAGAGATCCCAGCGCCAAGAGGTGAGTAAGAGCACTTCTACAATGCACTGCTCGCAATTCTGCATGTTGGGTGAGCTGCCTAATACTTGGGGTACATCTAGCGATCTAACTTGAGGAAGGGGACTGCCTAATACTCTGGGGGTATATTTAATGTCTAACTTGGGGGGGGGGCTTATACTGGGAGCACATCTGATTACCTATACTGGGGGGTGGTACCCAATTCTTGGGGCACAACTGGCCACTTATATGCGGGAAGGGAGGAACTACCTAATACTAGGGGAAGAGGTGCCCAATGATAGATAAAACTGTTAAAAACAGCTAATATAATAAATGGAGAAGTGGCTTGAATGACAAGAACAGAGCACCTCTCGTTCACTGATCTAAGTGCCTTTAATCAATGAATTCCGGCATCTCCGTTCTTGGCTCTAGAGACATCTCTGGCACAGTATTTGGCTTGAGGAATGCCCACCATTAGACCCACAAAAAGTGTTGCTTGTGCATAATTAAACTTCATTTGTGTATGAATGTCTCATTATTGAGGTAAGCCACTTCTCCATTTATTATTTTAGCTGTTTTTAAAGAGACACTGAAGCTAAAACGCCGCTATCCCGTGGCTAAGCGGGGGTCCCTTCACCCCCAACCCCCCCCCCCCCGCAAAATCAACGACCAAATTGGTCATAGATTTTGCTGCTCCTAGAGGCAGGGCTAACGGCTGCAGCCCTGCCTCTAGTCGCGTCTATCAGCCTCGCCCCCGCCCCTCTCAGCGAAGGAAGACTGAGAGGGGCGGGGGAGAGGCGGCGATGCGCGCTGACAGACGCGCGTGGGGCAGAGCTGCGGCGGTTAGCCCTGCCTCAATCCGGAAGAGATCCCCGGCTGCACGGAGGGGATTTGGGGTGGTAAGGGACTCCCGTTTAACCGCGGGATAGCGGCGTTTTAGCAGGGGCACACATGCCCCTGCTAACTATGAGCTCTGAAGCGAGATTTATTCTAGCTTCAGAGTCTCTTTAACACAGTTTTATCTATTATTGGGCGTCTCTTCCCCCCTTTGTGCTTTTCACCCTCCTTTGGACGGGTGTTGTCTGGTACTCAGTGGCTCCGTCACTGATAGGTCCTTTGTTGTTTTGCCAAGAGTGCAACTGGATCCAGTTCCAGCTGGTCACCCGAGTGGAGTCAGGTTATTAAATCTCCACCTGCCTTCAGTGGTTGGTTGCCCTCTGTGCAACCTTCCTTTATGAGTACCACAACTTTTTTGTACATTTGAACTTGTGATGTACTGCACCATGTGTTCTCCTCCTGTTTTTTCTGTGTTCTTTATTCGGGTGTTGACCACCTCCTGCCACACTTACCTAATACTGGGGGCACATCTGTCTATCTAACCTGGGAAGGGGGGCTGCCTAATACTGGGGGTACATCTAGCTATCTAGACTGGGGGGGGGGGGGCTTACCTAATACTGGGGGCACAACCACCTACATAGTACCGGGGGCACATCTGGCTACCTCTACTTTGGGGGACCTACCAAATACTGAGGGAGCATCTTGTTATCTTTACTGTGGTGGTGGTGGTGGTGGTGGTGGGGGGGGGGGGCACATCTGCTACCTACACTGCTGCAGGCAAAGTTCGTGAAGTGGGGCTCTTTGGAATCTGTGTTGGAGAACCTCGTCACGGCCCTAGATAGATATTGATATCCTTGGCTGAATAGAATTTGCTTCCCTCCCAGTAATGTGCATTTTTGGCAGGTATACTTGTTGTCTGTTGTTATTTATCGCACCTGTTATTTTAATCATTTGCTCCTGCTGCATATACAGAGCTGGCATACAAATTCATTTGTTTCAAACCTTGTTGTTACATTTTTTGCTATCATCCAATGATTTCATTAATTTCCTTAACACATTAAAGCGGACCCAAACCAAACATTTTTTTAATTGAAAATATTTAGTTGCACCACTCTGACACGTACAAAGATAAATAAACACTTCTTGAAGCCTATGAGCATTTCAGTGCATGCTTTTCACCCTTCTCTTTTCATAACTGGGGTTATACAGGTGGCAGCCATTAGCAATTCCTCCTTTGCCGGACACCTCCTACTCCACCAGTTTGCCGGATTCTGTCCCGGCAATACGAAAGGAAGGGAGGGGTTCCTCCAATAAATGTAAAATATTTTATATTTGTCATCATGCAGCTGAAAAAAGGCTGCTATTTATTATTATAATTTAGAAAAGAGATTTTATTTTTGAAATCTTGCATTTTTAATTTGGGTCCACTTTAATTTGTAATATCTATAAGTAGGTTACAAACAGGCAGCCATTCAGGGAAGATCAGGAAAAAATTGGAGGAGGTGCAGGACTCTCCTAGGTGGTGCATTCCACATTTTGCATGGAATGCACCACTTGTAAGAAAAACATCACATGTATTAGTTTATACCCTATGTCTATAGCCACTATTTAGATAAATGGTACTGTTGCTACTGTACATTATGTTGTCTTTATGATTGTAATCATGTTATACTAGATTGTTAGCTTAACCAAGTGTCTTTTATGCCTCCCAGTTGCTCCTTTTAATTGAACTGAAACCAACTTTTTCATGTCTTCTATTAGGGAGGTACAGTGGTTTGCAAAAGTATTCGGCCCCCTTGAAGTTTTTCATATTTTGTCATATTACTGCCACAAACATGAATCAATTTTATTGGAATTCCACGTGAAAGACCAATACAAAGTGGTGTACACGTGAGAAGTGGAACGAAAATCATACATGATTCCAAACATTTTTTACAAATAGATAACTGCAAAGTGGGGTATGCACAATTATTCAGCCCCCTTTGGTCTGAGTGCAGTCAGCTGCCCATAGACATTGCCTGATGAGTGCTAATGACTAAATAGATTGCACCTGTGTGTAATCTAATGTCAGTACAAATACAGCTGCTCTGTGACGGCCTCAGAGGTTGTCTAAGAGAATCCTGGGAGCAACAACACCATGAATTCCAAAGAACACACCAGACAGGTCAGGGATAAAGTTAATGAGAAATTTAAAGCAGGCTTAGGCTACAAAAAGATTTCCAAGGCCTTGAACATCCCACGGAGCACTGTTCAAGCGATCATTCAGAAATGGAAGGAGTATGGCACAACTACCAAGACAAGGTCGTCCACCTAAACTCACAGGCCGAACAAGGAGAGCGCTGATCAGACATGCAGTCAAGAGGCCCATGGTGACTCTGGACGAGCTGCAGAGATCTACAGCTTAGGTGGGGAAATCTGTCCATAGGACAACTATTAGTCGTGCACTGCACAAAGTTGGCCTTTAAGGAAGAGTGGCAAGAAGAAAGCCATTCTTAACAGAAAAGTCCCGTTTGCAGTTTGCCACAAGCCATGTGGGGAACACAGCAAACATGTGGAAGAAGGGGCTCTGGTCAGATGAGACCAAAATGGGACTTTTTGGCCAAAATGCAAAACACTATGTGTGGCGGAAAACTAACACTGCACATCACTCTGAACACAACATCCCCACTGTCAAATATGGTGGTGGCAGCATCATGCTCGGGGGTGCTTCTCTTCAGCAGGGACAGGGAAGCTGGTCAGAGTTGATGGGAAGATGGATGGAGCGAAATACACTGCAATCTTGGAAGAAAACCTCTTGGAGTCTGCAAAAGACTTGAGACTGGGGCGGAGGTTCACCTTCCAGCAGGACAACGACCCTAAACATAAAGCCAGGGCAACAATGGTATGGTTTAAAACAAAACATATCCATGTGTTAGAATGGCCCAGTCAAAATCCAGATCTAAATCCAATCGAACATCTGTGGCAAGATCTGAAAACTGCTGTTCACAAACGCTGTCCATCTAATCTGACTGTGCTGGAGCTGTTTTGCAAAGAAGAATGGGCAAGGATTTCAGTCTCTAGATGTGCAAAGCTGGTAGAGACTTACCCTAAAAGACTGGCAGCTGTAATTGCAGCAAAAGGTGGTTCTACAAAGTATTGACTCAGGGGGCTGAATAATTACGCACACCCCACTTTGCAATTATTATTATTTTTTTAATGTTTGGAATCATGTATGATTTTCGTTCCACTTCTCACGTGTACACCACCTTTTGCTTGTCTTTCACATGGAATTCCAATAAAATTGATTCATGTTTGTGGTAGTAGTATGAGAAAATGTGGAAAAATTCAAGGGGGCTGAATACTTGTATGTCCACCTCTGCCCCCCTTTTTATATATTTTTTTTTAATTTGTTTTTACTCTAGTGCCTCTGTACAAACCTACAGTGTTACTATTGTCCACGTTGGCTGCACTGTGGTAGTGTTCTATCTCAGCTGCATGCTTCTCAGTTGATGGAAAAGGAAAGAAATGTTTACTGGATACTTTTTAATATATAAATATAGCAGCTGTGCAATAAAATGCAATGGCAGCTTTCAGAGGAGATAAACTGTACTTTTGGAACTTGTAGTTTGTTAACAGGAAATTACTGGTGCACAAAAGCAAATATGATAACTGTATGGATAATAGAAGAGAAATAGGTTAAGACCTTTTTTTAGTTCAAAAGCCTTTATTTAAATACAAAATGTACAATACTACTCCAAGAAAAAAGAAAGCTATTACTCAAATAAGTAGTTCAGATTGGTAAAACAAAACAGAGTAGAAAAAAAACTGGACAGTAACTTACGAGAAAAACAGGTTAAATTTGTCACGGTGTCACCTAGCTTTTTTTCTTTTTTGTTGGTGATTGTTGTTTACAACAGGACAAGTGGGAATTAGGGGCGTAACAAGAAATCATGAGGCACCTCGGCAAAACTTTGATGGGGCCCCCCAATGTTCACACCCTCTCCCTTGCCTACCCCTCGTGACCCTCTGAGCCAGGGGGCCCATCTCACAAGGGTCATAAAAAGTGTAGACATAACTTTCACACCCATTGTGTAGCGTAGCCACAAAAACATCTGATCTGAAGGATGGATCCCTTTATCGGAGGTGATGAAGTAGCAATTGGGCCCCCATTACAGCTCTGTTGCAGTGGCTGCTCCCCTGTAGTTACGCCCCTTAGGTGGGATTATGGGGTGTGAAACAAATCATCTGCTTTTGTTGACATTCACAGATCCAGCACCAAAATTCCAAAAAGGCCCAAGCTCTCAGCATTGAGATGACATTCAGACCACTTGTATCACTTCGTTAGAAGTAAGTGCTACAACAACTTTTCTTTGAAGATGAACAGCATGTTTAATGCCACTTTTGGAAACTCATCAGAGAGGCTGGCGCCACTCAGTGAATGGGTTCTTGTAGCATCTTAACAGGATGGACAATTATAGGCCCAAAGTAGAAACTG
This sequence comes from Hyperolius riggenbachi, assembly GCF_040937935.1. Lineage (NCBI taxonomy): Eukaryota > Metazoa > Chordata > Amphibia > Anura > Hyperoliidae > Hyperolius > Hyperolius riggenbachi. Next base: position 101,976,026 of record NC_090657.1, read on the forward strand.
CCTAAACCCCTTGGTGGAGATGAGGCCTCGGAGGAGGCCAGGCAAGGACATTTTCTACACAGCTATATTCTGACTAATTAAACAGGATCACGTGTTTTTTTCCATCAAATAGAGGAGAAACAAAAATTCTTTCCGTGATGATTGCAGCTGTTGAGCTTTAAGCCTCGGCTGGCCAGCGTAGAGGTCACTGTGACTTTCAGCAGGCCTCCTGTATATAGAAAGCAGCACCATTAATCTGCATGTCTGATTCGCTGTCAGCATGCAATCCGAGATGGCATTTTGAGGTACATACAGCAAAGCCACATACAGGCTCTTGTGCATTGCTGTCTATTACAGGGAGAAATACTGACTTAATCCACAGCAAATTAATTCAGTGGAAAATGGTGCTTATCCGCATTCCGCAGCTGAAGAAAGCTGGGGAATATTAGTAATGCCGGTTTCTTATGATAAACCTTGTATATAGCCAGGGATGTTGAAGGCCAACAGTAGTAGTAGTAGTAGTAGTAGTAGTAGCAGCAGCAGCAGCAGCAGCAGCAGCAGTGTTTTTATTTCTAATAACTGCATTTTGAAGGAATCCTTTCTACAGCTACTAATAGCAGAGATATTTACATATCTAAAATACAGTATATGATTTTAGAAAGTTTCATTTGATGATCTCCTTAACAAGATGCCCAAAAGAATCAGTTTGTACCTACCTTACATTATAAAGTTTTAGTGCCTTTGCTTTTAAAGTGTACCTGAGACGGTAAAGAAAAAATATACAGTGGGTTGCAAAAGTATTCGTCCCCCTTGAAGTTTTCCATATTTTGTCACATTACTGCCACAAACATGTATCAATTTTATTGGAATTCCACGTGAAAGACCAATACAAAGTGGTGTACATGTGAGAAGTAAATCGAAAATCATACATCATTCCAAACATTTTTTACAAATCAATAACTGTAAAGTGGGGTGTGCGTAAATATTCAGCCCCCTGAGTCAATACTTTGTAGAACCACCGTCTTTTAGGGTATGTCTCTACCAGCTTTGCACATCTAGAGACTGAAATCCTTGCCCATTCTTCTTTGCAAAACCGCTCCAGCTAAGTCAGATTAGATGGACAGCGTTTGTGAACAGCAGTTTTCAGATCTTGCCACAGATTCTCGATTGGATTTAGATCTGGACTTTGACTGGGCCATTTTAACACATAGATATGTTTTGTTTTAAACCATTCCATTGTTGCCCTGGCTTTATGTTTAGGGTCATTGTCCTGCTGGAAGGTGAACCTCCGCCCCAGTCTCAAGCCTTTTGCAGTCTCCAAGAGGTTTTCTTCCAAGTTTGCTCTGTATTTGGCTCCATCCATCTTCCCATCAACTCTGACCAGCTTCCCTGTCCCTGCTGAAGAGATGCACCCCCCGAGCACGATGCTGCCACCACCATATTTGACAGTGGGGATGTTGTGTTCAGAGTAATGTGCAGTGTTAGTTTTCCGCCACACATAGCGTTTTGCATTTTGGTCAAAAAGTTCCATTTTGGTCTCATCTGACCAGAGCACCTTCTTCCACATGGTTGCTGTGTCCCCCACATGGCTTGTAGCAAACTGCAAACGGGACTTCTTATGCTTTCTGTTAACAATGGCTTTCTTCTTGCCACTCTTCCATAAAGGCCAACTTTGTACAGTGCATGACTAATAGTTGTCTTATGGACAGAGTCTCCCACCTGAGCTGTAGATCTCTGCAGCTCCTCCAGAGTCACCATGGGCCTCTTGACTGCATTTCTGATCAGCACTCTCCTTGTTCTCCTGTAAGTTTAGGTGGACGGCCTTGTCTTGGTAGGTTTACAGTTGTGCCATACTCCTTCCATTTCTGAATGATCGCTTGAACAGTGCTCCGTGGGATGTTCAAGGCTTTGGAAATCTTTTTGTAGCCTAAGCCTGCTTTAAATTTCTCAATAACTTGATCCCTGACCTGTCTTGTGTGTTCTTTGGACTTCACGGTGTTGTTGCTCCCAATATTCTCTTAGACAACCTCTGAGGCCCTCACAGAGCAGCTGTATTTGTACTGACATTAGATTACACACAGGTGCACTCTATTTAGTCATTAGCACTCATTAGGCAATGTCTATAGGCAACTGACTGCACTCAGATCAAAGGGGGCCAAATAATTACGCACACCACACTTTGCAGTTATTTATTTGTAAAAAATGTTTGGAATCATGTATGATTTTCGTTCCACTTCTCACGTGTACACCACTTTGTATTGGTCTTTCATGTGGAATTCCAATAAAATTGATTCATGTTTGTGGCAGTAATGTGACAAAATGTGGAAAACTTCAAGGGGGCCGAATACTTTTGCAAGCCACTGTATATACATGCCTGTGGCTTCCTCCTGCCCCCACCAGGCTGATCCCTCCCTCGCCTCCTCCTACACCGCCTGGATCTTCCGTAATTGGCTCCCGGAAAGTCCTCCAGTTGATGCCAGTCGGTACAGGGGCAGTCTAGCCGCATGTGCTCCCCCATCGTGCTTCTGTTGCCGGGACTGCCCCAACTGGAGGACTTTCCGGGGGCCAATTGCGGAGGACCCAGGCGGCGGAGAACGGCGAGGAAGCGATCAGCCTGGAGGGGTCTGGAGGAAGCCCCAGGTATGTATAATTTATTTCTTCTGCCCATCCCAGGTTTACTTTAAGCGTGTTTATATGTCTTAAAGGGAACCTGTGGTGCGAGGGATATGGAGGCTGCCATATTTATTTCCTTTTTAACAATACCAGTTGCCTGGCAGTCCTCCTGATCCTGTGTCTCTAATACTTTTAGTGAAAGCTCCTGAACAAGCATACAGCAGATCAGGTACTCTGACTAAGCTGACTCAGATTTTACTGGATTAGCCATATGCTTGTTCCAGGGTTTTGACTCAGACACTCTTTATGCCAGAAGATCAACAGGGCTGCCAGGCAACTAGCATTGTTTACAATGTTTACACCTCAGGTTCCCTTTAATGCGGAGCGGTAATGTTCCTTCCAGTCTTCTTTTTTAGTAAGTAGAAAGACAAAAAAAGAACAATCGAGAGCCCCCAATAGTGTATTATTGTTAATATAAGGTAATCTTCAATTTGTACAGCAGATATGGATATACTGACAAGTCTGGGTTGCCGACCTCAGGTAACCACTCCAATCTTATATGGGGATATTAAGCCTGTCCCCACTTAGGCTAAGAAGTCGCTCTCCATAGAAGAAAAATAAGGGTGTACACACCCATCCACCAGGTGGATAATGATATTTGTAGTAGTTACAGAGGCGCCAGCAGAATAAAAATTAGTAGTCTATTAAAACCAAATAAAAAATTGGGGGACCGGGGTGGATCTGTCTGTCCAATATATATGACACAACCACCATATATGGTATCCAGAAAAATATATATTCATAATCAGTACTCCACATAAAATTATGCAACGCGTTTCGCAGGTCCCAAGCCCGCTTCCTCAGGCAAATACAAGAGTAGGCGTAACTCCGAGGTTGTGCAGATAGGTGCAGCGCCTTCTTTTTTAGTATGACTTGACAAGACCAGTTGTACTCTGATTCCCTGTCTGCTTTCCCACTTCTTATGCACCCCCTCTTTTGTTTGCTAGTACCATGTGCCCACCCATGCTCAACCAATCAAATGCTTGGCCTACCCTCTTCTCCCACACACTCTCTCCCCTGGTCCCACATTGCTTCAGGAGGTGGGGCTGACATGCTGGAGCAGCTGAGCAGGCCATTCTTTATTTGCTGCCTCCGCTGAGTTTGATCTAGCGTGTGTACAAGGCTTTACTGTACAAGGAAAATAGTGGAGAGAGATGTCTGACTGGGGCCAGAGTTTATTACTAAATCATTACTATGCAGCTCACATATGGTGGCATACCTCCCAACATTTGTCTAGTGGCCCCATCACTCCCCTATACAGTTCCCTAGTATCTAGTGGCTCCCTTGGTGTCTAGTGGACCTCTCTCCACCCTATACAGTTCCCTGTTGTCTAGTGGCCCCATCCTTGCCTCTATACAGTTTCCTGGTGTGTAGTGGCCCCCTCCTTCCCTTATACAGTTACCTGGTGTCAAGTGGTCCTTCCTTCCCCTATACAGTTCCTTGGCACCTTATTCTTGGTAACTTGGTAACTACACCCCAGTCTTCTGCTTTACCGAAACGTGGCTTAATGACAACATCCCTGAGAGTGCCCTCCAGCTCCCAGGTTTCAGCCTCATCCAGGCGGACCGCGACAGCACCCTCTCTGGAAAAAAGAAAGGGGGTGGCATCTGCTTCTACGTCAGCTCCGCCTGGTGCTCAAACACCTCTGTCCTGGTCAAGAAATGCACCCCAGAACTAGAACTCCTCCTCATCAATTGCAGGCCAACTTACTCGCCCAGGGAGTTCTCTTCCTACGTCCTCGTGGGTGTGTATATCCCTCCTGACGCAGAGGTGAATGCCGCCCTGTGTGATCTCAGTGATACCATCACGCAGTGGGAGACGGCCCTCCCGGACTCACTGTTTATTATCTTAGGGGATTTCAACAAGGCCAACCTCCGCAAAGAGCAGCCTCGCTTCCATCAGCACGTCACCTGCCCCACCAGGAGTGCCAACACCCTCGACCATTGCTACACGGTCTTGAAAGATGCATACAAAGCGACACCGTGGGCAGCGCTAGGGTCATCTGACCACTGCATCATCCATCTGTTACCTACTTACAAAAGGCGCCTGGTTACCTCAAAACCTGTTACCAAGTCCTCCAAAGTGTGGTCAAGTGAGGCTAAACTACAACTTCAGGCCTGCTTTGACTGCACAGTTTGGAAGGCTCTGGAATTTCCTAACCTGGACGAGTGGGCAGACAACGTATCCTCGTACATTAGCTTCTGCGAGGACTCCTGAATGCCAAATAAAACCTTCAAACTATATCCAAACGACAAACCGTGGTTCTCAAAAAGCAGCAAAGAAGTTGCACACAAGTCCGGCAACCAGGAGGATTACAAGAGGGCAAGAAACAACCTAAACAGAGAACTGAGGTCCGCAAAGAAGTGCTACGCGTAAAAGCTGGAACAGAACCTCTCCTCAAATGACGCACAAGCTGTGTGGAAAGGGCTTAAGGCTGCCACCAACTATAAGCCCCCCTCACAGCATGCTACACCCAGCACTGAGCTTGCAGAGAGTCTCAGCGACTTCTATTGCAGATTCGAGAACCAGCCAGCTCCTGCAGGCTTCACACAGCCACCGGTACAGTCGCCTGCCATTGACGCCATGGGCCCAGACTCACCCCCACCATCAGTGAGGGAGGCTGATGTACTGAAACACTTGCTAAGGCTAAATGCTAGGAAAGCCTCAGGTCCGGACGGAGTGTCACCAGCTTGCCTGAAAACCTGCGCTCGTCAGCTCGCTCCGACCCTCTCTTCCATCTCCACGAGGTCCCTCCAGGAAGTCAAAGTCCCAGCATGCTTCAAGAGGTCCGCCATTATCACTGTCCCCAAAAAGCAGGGAATCCTCGACCTCAACAACTTCAGACCGGTGGCACTCACGTCCATGATCATGAAAGCTTTTGAAAGCATGGTGCTCCCTCTCCTCAAGTACGCCACAGAGGGACTGCTGGACCCACACTAGTTCGCGTACAGAGCTAACAGGTCCACCGATGATGCCATCAACATCTGCTTGGAGCTCATCTATGATTACCTGGATAGACCAGACTCCTACACCAGAATACTCCTACTGGACTTCAGCTCAGCATTCAATACCATCAGCCCCAAAATACTGCAAGACAATCTTGCCGCGATAGGAGTCCACCCCACCCTACGCCTGTGGATCACCGACTTCCTCACCAACAGATCCCAGGTCGTCAGGTTAGGAACTATCTCCTCACTACCTAGGACCACAAATACAGGAGCCCCACAAGGATGTGTCCTGTCTCCATTTCTGTTCTCTCTGTACACGAACAACTGCAAATCTTCGTCGGACTCTGTAAAAGTAATCAAATTTGCAGACGACACAACCATCGTCGGTCTCATCACCAATAACGATGAGAAGGTGTACCGCCACCAGGTCGACAGTATCTGCCACTGGTGCAGAGAGAACGGATTGGTCCTTAACACAGCGAAAACTGTGGAGATGATCATTGATTTCAGGAGGCGCGCTCCCACCCTACCCCCAATCCGTATTGATGGCAAGGAAGTGGAAAGAGTTCCATGCGTCTGCCTTCTGGGCACAACCATCTCCAATGACCTGAGGTGGAAAGCCAACACTGCCTCCACACAGAGGAAAGCCCAACAGAGACTTTTCTTTCTCCACCAACTAAAAAAGTTTGGTATGGCCCAAAAACTTCTGACAAACTTCTACTCTGCTACAATCGAATCTGTCCTGTGCTCTTCCATCCTGGTCTGGTATGCCGGCTCCTCCGCCAGCGACAGGTTTAAACTGCAGAGGATCATCAGATCAGCAGAGAGGATCATCGGGAAAGCCCTTCCTACTCTGGACCTCCTCTATCACTCCAGGTTGAACACCAGAGCATTAAAGATCACCAACGACCTCTCGCACCCAGGCCACCGCTTCTTTAGTCAGCTTCCCCCGAGCCGGAGACTCCGGTTCCGGTCCATCCTCACCAAGACCTCGAGACATAAGAATAGTTTATTTCCCTCTGCTGTCAACCTTCTGAACTCTCTGAACTCTCTCCACGAAATTGCCCATCCCCATCCTACAAATTCAAGCCACACTATATCATGCTGAACTGAGGCACACTGCACATGAATGGTGCTCTAGCCTCAGGGAACTCTTTGCCTGTTTTGTGGGTGTGTTTTTTTATGTGTTTTTTGATTTGTAACTAATGCTTAATTGTATCTCCCTGCATCTGGTATTTTATTTTGTGTTTTGTTCCTTTGACTGCATGTTCCATCCTGTATCTGTATTTGTATCTGTATCAGTCCCTTGTACGTGCCAAGCCCAATTCCGGGCACGACCCAGTCGTGCTTGGCGAGAATAAAGATTCTGATTCTGATTGTGATTCTTAGTTCACTAGCTTTATGTAGATATTTTATATGTGATATACAACTTCAGCCTGGTGACTCAAACAGCTAGTGGAGAACTCCAGATTGTGCTAAATAAAAGAATCCCCCTACTTATTGTAATTCCTTTTTCAGTACTGCAGATACTGATCTTTCTGTTGCTTATAACATGCTTTGAAATGTTACTGAAAAAGGCTGTTGAAAACACCATGTTGCATTTAGATCAGCTTATTTCATTACTTCTGGCTTGCAGAGTCCTTCTTATATGGTGAGGTGGCCAGTCGGCTAGAGAGGGTGCTTACTTGTACACAGAGGCGTAGCTAGGGTTTCCAGCGCCCGGAGACAAAGACTATTAATGCGCCCTGTAAGGTCAAAAAAGGGGCGTCGGCATGGTAATGGGTGGGGCCAAATATACATGACCTTAGCAGTGGTGTAAAAGGTCTGGCAGGGAAGTTTGAGCTCTGCCATAGTGTTTCCCCCCAAAATACATGTAATCTGACAGCATTTCACCAAAAATACGTGTAATTTGGCAGAGGTTGCTCCAAAATACAGATATTTGACAATGGTTGCCCCAAAATAGACACAATCTGGCAGCAGTGGTTCCCCCAACATACATATAATCTGGCAGCTGTTCCCCAAAATACACTTAATCTGGCAGCAGCGGTTCCCCAAAAATACAGTTTCTCTGGCAGCAGTTTCCCCAAAATAGGTGCCCCCGGTATAGGTAACCAGGTCTATAGGTGTCCCCAGTGGTAGTAACCAGGTAAATAAATAAAAAAAAAACACAGGTCACAGCTGGGCGCCCCTAGGGACCCAGCGCCCGGGGGCACTTGTCCTACCCCGCCCACCCCTAGCTACGCCCCTGCTTGTACAGCTACATTTTGAAGGACAGATATTTTAAAAGCTATTCCTGTTGAATTTCCAATCCAATAACACATCATGTTGTTCTCCTTTAACATCTCTGGTTAATGCGTGTCATCTGGCTAGGCTCTTTGTTGCATGGTGTAAGTGAATTATATTAACATATGTATGTATTAACATCTGGGTATTTCTTTCTTAACATCATTGAAACAGAAGCCGTGTGTACTAGGACAAGAGAATGTCAAGCTAAAACAATCTTTTTTCTTAAAGTGTACCTGAGATGGGGCCACTACAAAAAACATACATACCTGGGGCTTCCTTCAGCTCCCACCGGCCTGATCGCTCCCACGATGTCCTCTTCTGACTTTTTGCCCACAACTGGCCTCAGAAAATCCTCCAGTCCGGCCAGGCGCGCTCCCTCGTATTGCTCACGTTGCCGGGAGCATTCTGCACCTGCGCAGTGGTACTGCGAGCGGTCCTCTGCCCAATCGCACTGCCTGGAGTGAATGGACGCGACCACGAACAGCGACCACCTCCATTCACAAAAACAGGAAACTGTAACAATTTAATAAAGTGTAAAAAAAAAAAAAAGTGATCACTTCCTATACGGGAGAGTGTTCACTAGTGCCATCCTGTGGCCAAAAAGTATATTACAGGTACAAGTACATACATACACAATTACATACACACTATTAATAAAATTGATGAAATTACACTTCCAACCCTCCCCCCTCCCAAAAAAAAACACTTGTAAAAAAAAAAAAAATCAGCTTCAAATAAATTAATAAATAGTTGCCTTTTTTTAATCTATATTTTATGGGGGGAAATTAATTTTAATTTATTATATAGGAGCTTGTAATTATGGCCAGAAGAAAAAAAAACAGAACAGAAAAATAACACCTATATTTAAAAATAATATATTGTCGACATATATTGTGATAGGGACATAATTTAAACGGTTTAATAATCGGGACAACTGGGCAAATAAAATATATTTGTTTTATCCACAGGAGAATGTTTAATTTTAAAAGTATAATGGCTGAAAACTGAGAAATAATGATTTTTTTCTAATTTTTTTTTGTTTTTTTCCCATCAAAAAGCATTTATAATAAAAACATTCTCAGCAAAATGTACTACCCACAGAAAGCCTAATTGGTGGTGAAAAAAACGAGGTACAAATCATTTTCTTGTGATAAGTAGTAATAAAGTTATTAGGGAATAAAAGGGAGGAGCACTGACAAGTCCGTTAGAGTAAAAACTCTTGGGGGTGAACTGGTTAAGTATAAGTATTTTTTTCCTCATTTTTATTTTCTATACTGTGCTATTATTTGTCTCTATAATTGTTGATTTTAACGATTTTCTGTATATATATATATTAATCATATTGCATATTTAATAAACAACGCTACCGTTGTTTATTTATTCAACCGCACAAACTGAACCCTGACTTCTGAAGAGTCGCTACTATTGTTTTTAGCTAAACAGAATAGAGTGTGTTTAACCGTTTTATTTGCAGGTCTAGAATCAGCCAGTCAGTGGGCTCCTCTGTCCCATGGTAACAGAGGTGGAGGCAGTTATACCCTGAAATAGTGTGTAAATTGTATTACCGTAACTCACAGGCTCCCTTCTAGTCGGTCTGCTGCCAAAAATTCCAGCGGTTTCTGCGCACCGATTGCAAACACAGCTTGCATGGTCTGTGTGCTGAAACCGATTGGAAGGCATTATGCGGTCTGGCCACTAGGGGCCCTGCGACAACCACCTCTAGTCAAGTGATACTGGTGACTAGAATAGGGCTACCATACACTAAATTACATGTATGGCCAACCCTGTTTACAATTGATGGTTTCCTGATCATGATTCAATTGGGTAGTATTGATTGCTTTACTGCCTTGCACCCCTCCATGTCTATCGTAATGCTGGCACTGCTAGCTTTGTACTGCTGGGTAAAGTGCAAAAGTAATGGAGTCATTGTTCACAAAATGCTCCCACTCATGTCTACGGCCTCTTTTTTCTATGAGCAGCTGAAGACCGTGAATTCACTGCCTGTCAGCTGCTCCTGTCCACCGATTGGGCCCTTGCTAGCTCTCTTTAAGGGTGGTGGACAGGCAACCGTCCCATGGAGTGGCATCTGAGCATGGCAGTTGCTGATCTCAGGCACAACATTGAGACTTTTTTTGCCACCGGGAAACGCCACCTCATGTCACATTTGAAACGCTGCAGCATTACCAAACACTTCCATTCAGCTGCAGATAATTTCAGCTGAGTGGCGCTCGTGGCTGGCAGCCGGGAGACTGTTCAGCCGCTCATGGAAAAAAGGCCTTTTGGTGGGCACTAATCTACAATTAACCTAGAACAGCTTTTCCTATAAGAACAGTAATACTGCAGCTTTCGGCCCGTATGAGTGGTATTTGAGCTTTTTGCTTATATGTACCCCGCCTCCCCTTTCTGAGAGATTACATGCATGAATTATACAAATCTACAGACAATAGAGATCACAGATAAGAAGACAGACAGCAGGCATATCCTAATTACCGGTATCACTCATTTTTATCTGTAACTATGTGCATTCAACTTATTGGATGTACTTCTGACACTTTTGCTTTAAGCTTGCACAAACTGAATCAGTGGATCTTCTTGCGTTGGCTTTCTGCACCCCAATGGCTGTTGTTTGAGCTAGCGCAATATCTGCCTCTGATTGTTATTGGCAACAGGTATGTGTAAATCCTTGTAGCCAGTGTGGAATAGAATGTGTGTGCTGCCGCTGGGAGGGATAATGCCACGTTAATGAAGAGATAATGAAAGCGTGAGAGCAAGAAAGCTGCATGTTAGTGCACAGCAGCTGTGTGAAATGAAGAGGAATATACCAGAGATTGGAAGGTGACAATACTGACTAAACCCCGCAGTAATGCTGGCCATACACTGGCCGATGTGGCCAAAAGGTAGATCATCTGCGTGTTAGTGATGTGGGGCAGCGAATTTTGTTGCAATGGACGATGTGCATGATTACAATTGCAGTGAAGCATACTTCTACAGTATGTACTGTATGCATCGAGAGGAAGAGATTTTGAAGCCTCCCTCCCATTATTCAGAGTATTCTCTAATGTTATGGACCATGTGGCCTGGCATGGGGACAAAGGGTTAATGGGTTTATTAGGGGAGAACTCCTTTTTTTCTATTTAAATTTTTCCTTAGCATTTTGTTTTAAAATGGAATTCTTTTTCCACACATACTCGTCAAAAGTGACATCACTAGCCACTACTGGTAGGAGGAGGTGCCTACTCAAAATAAACTAATTAAGAACTGATTAAAAAAAAAAGGTGGTTGGCTTACCTCTCCTGATGAAAAAGCCGATTGTATAGTAGTATTAGACAATTTTTGTTACACAATAGTAGACAACGCATTTTGCATGTTCTTTCCGGTTTCCTCAGGTCAAGATTGGGCCTGGTGGCTGCAGGGAACACGGAACAAGGTGCTCATTCCTTAATCTGGTGGCCCCTCGCACTACATGAAGGTGGTAAAATTGGCCAGTCATTGGCCAATTAACATTGGATGTGTTAGTTCAGGAGTCACTCAGATGAGGCAGACAGCAGATTCTGCAGCTCTGGTCGATAACTTTCATTTGCAAGCACTAGATGGAACTTTAAATGCCATAAAACAAGAGTATCTATGTAAAACTGAACAGACCGGTTAGGAATGAATAAATGCAATCATTTGATAATTTTATTAAATCGGAATGCTGTAAAATTAAAGTTGCATTGCATCAAATACATCATTTTAAAACAGATTCTCCTGTATTAAAATCGACAGTTCAAGAAGCCTGGAGCCACCCTGTTTGCAAGTCCATACCTAGCTTTCGCCCTAAAACTGTTGGAGAAAGGAGTGCGGCTTTGAAAGAAATTGTAGGCGTTGTTTTGGTAAACTGAATCTGGCCTAATGAAAGTACGAATATGGAAAATGCTGCATCCGAGTTCACATTACGATGGATGTACAATGGTGCAATCTCAGCGTATCGGTCTGGCGTGGGTCTGTTGCAGCTGGTCACAATTGAGCGTCCGTCGTCGCAAGCCACTCAGGTTTCTCTACCTCCACTCAAATTGCTGCTTCTGCTGACACAGGGGACACGCACTGCTATACCAAAGGAAGCCCCAACAGAAATAAGTGGTGGACTAATGAGAATGCTTCCTGAGGAATGAGGTTTGTGTCCTACTGGTTTGTCTCAGTCCAGTAGGGAGCCCCAGCAGTACACTCCCACTGAGGCTCCCATCGGTAATGTGGCACTAGTCCCCTGGTGAAGAAAGCAAAAGCAGTGACTCAAGCGGTGGCGATGAGACGACAACAGATGAAAGCAAAAGGTGCAAGAAGAAGGTGAACTGAAGAACGTATCCAGTAATCAGCCTAGTGAGAGAGGACACTGTCTGTTCTCATAGACCTCCATTGATTCCGGTGGCGTCAATTATCACGTACTGCACAGCCTTCATTTCCACTAACCGGAATTGAACAAATGGATATGTTCCAAACGGACATATGTGAACCGATGCTATTACCTTGGATAGGAGCCGTTCGCATGTCAGTTGATCTGCTCAGTTCTGATCACTTGAGCGATTTTCATGCCAGTGTGAACCCAGCCTATAGCCCATGTTAGCTTTCAGTACCCCTAAATGCAGAATGTAAGAACCATGCCTATTCAGAGGCGGACATAGGCCTGCAGCCGCACAAGGGCCCCATGCCCTCCAGGGCTCATGCTGCTGCACCAAAGTTAGGGCATGATTATTCTGTAGGTTCTTCTCTGTGTATTTTTCTTTGAAACCCAGAAGGGTTTCCATACAAGCATGAAATGTGTGCTACATTAACAATGGCCTCGATTCATAAAAGGCTGTGCGATAAAATATTTTGGGCGTTAAAATATCGGGGTCCGTTAAAAATGGCGCCAGTTATTGTAGTTAAAAAACGGCGCCCCATAGAGAACCACTATCGCTAGTTATTTTTCGTTTTTGACAGCTAAAAAACCGCGCCGGCTTTAAAAACGAAATTTATCGTTTATATTTATATTTGTATTGCTCCCAAACGATATTTTTCGTTTTAACCCTTGCTTTGCTGCCGTTTGGAAAATATCTGCCCGCTGGCTTTAATGTTTAATAGCAAAGCCCCCTTAAAAGCTAAAAACACCAAATTTGCAGGGAATGTTAAGAAGAAAATTGTGAACAAGAGGAAAATTTTTTTTTTCAAAAAGACCTTATAGTTTTTGAGAAAATCGATTTTGAATATTCTTCTTCTGACCGTGGGAAAATTAAACGCCCGCCGACTTTAGCGGTTAATAGCAAAGCCCCTTTAAATGCCAAAAACACCAAATGTGTAGGGAATGTTAAGAAGAAAATTGTGAACAAGAGGAAACATTTTTTTTTCAAAAAGACCTTATAGTTTTTGAGAAAATCGATTTTAAATCTTCAAAGAGGAAAATGTATCTATTTAAATCGCGTACTGACATTTCCGCGGCGGAAACAATTCCCGCCGACTTTAGCAGTTAATAGCAAAGTCCCCTTAAATCCTAGCAACACCAAATTTGCAGGATATGTTAAAAAGATACTGGGAAACAAAATTTAAAAAAAAAATTGAATTTTTTTTTTTAAATTTAAATTTTTGGGTTATGTTCAGAGTGTGGGAAATTTTTTGAAAAAAATGACGTGTGGTCCCCCCTCCCGAGCCTCTGTAACCCCTTGTCCCCCATGCAGGCTGGGATAGCCAGAATGCGGAGCCCCGGCCGACTGGGGCTTCGCACCCTGAGCTATACCAGCCCGCATGGTCCATGGTATGGGGGGCTTCGGGGGGGAGGGGCGGCCAAGCCTTCCCCTCCCCCCGGAGCCCTTGTCCAATCCATGGACAAGGGGCTCTTCCCCACCTCCGGTGCCCCAGGAGGAGGTGGGGGCGACGACTCCCTGGGTGGGGTTCATGGTGGCATCTGGGAGTCCCCTTTAAGAAGGGGAACCCAGATGCCTGCCCCCCTCCCAGGAGAAATGAGTATAGGGGTGCACCCCTTACCCATTTCCATAAAGGGTTAAATGAAATAAAAACGCAACAACGAGAAAAGTCCTTTAATGTTCGTAATTAACCAGAAATACTTACCTGTACCTTTAAGAAAAAAATCCCAAGCCAATTAGGTCCCACGACAGTATCCTCCATCTTGCGATCTTCAGAAATACTTACCTGTACCTTTAAGAAAAAATTCCCACGCCATTATCCTCGGAAAAGGTCCCACGCTATAATCTGTTATGTTCCACGACGACAGTATCCTCTGTCTTGCAATCTTCAGAAATACTTACCTGTACCTTTAAGAAAAAAATCCCTCGCCAATCAGGTCCCACGACAGTATCCTCTATCTTGCGACCTTCTGATACATGTTGATTGAAGATCTCCGCCGCCCCGACGCCACACACGCCGCCTCCACCGAACTGCTCTCAGCTATACTTAGTATTGCTAAGAGCAAAAAGCATCTTTAAATTTTAGCTCCAATGGTCCCCATTGGTTCCTTAACAGACCAATGGGGAGATGCCCACCCCCCTCCCAGGAGAAATGAGTATAGGGGTGTACAAAGTATCCCTTACCCATTTCCACAAAGGGTTAAATGAAATAAAAACACAACCACGAGAAAAGTCCTTTAATGTTCTAAATTAACCACAAATACTTACCTGTACCTTTAAGAAAAAAATCCCATGCCAATCAGGTCCCACGACAGTATCCTCTATAATGCATCTGTAGAGATGCACTCTCAGCTATACTTAGTATAGCTGAGAGCAAAAAGCATCTTTAAATTTTGGCTCCAAGGCTCTCCATTGGTTCCTTATCGACCAATGGGGATCCTCCTGATCCCCATTGGTCTGTTAAGGAACCAATGGGGACCATTGGAGCTAAAATTTAAAGGTGCTTTTTGCTCTTAGCTCTACTAAGTATAGCTGAGAGCAGTTCGGCGGAGGCGGCGTAGGCGTCGGGGCGGCGGAGATCTTCAATCAACATGTATCAGAAGGTCGCAAGATAGAGGATACTGTCGTGGGACCTGATTGGCGAGGGATTTTTTTCTTAAAGGTACAGGTAAGTATTTCTGAAGATTGCAAGACAGAGGATACTGTCGTCGTGGGACATAGCAGATTATAGCGCGGGACCTTTTCCGAGGATAATGGCGTGGGAATTTTTTCTTAAAGGTACAGGTAAGTATTTCTGAAGATTGCAAGATGGAGGATACTGTCGTGGGACCTAATTGGCTTGGGATTTTTTTCTTAAAGGTACAGGTAAGTATTTCTGGTTAATTTAGAACATTAAAGGACTTTTCTCATTGTTGCGTTTTTATTTCATTTAACCCTTTATGGAAATGGGTAAGGGGTGCACCCCTATACTCATTTCTCCTGGGAGGAGGGCAGGCATCTGGGTTCCCCTTCTTAAAGGGGACTCCCAGATGCCACCATGAACCCCCCCCCCCAGGGAGTCGTCGCCCCCACCTCCTCCTGGGGCACCGGAGGTGGGGAAGAGCCCCTTGTCCATGGATTGGACAAGGGCTCCGGGGGGGAGGGGAAGGCTTGGCCGCCCCTCCCCCCCGAAGCCCCCCATACCATGGACCATGCGGGCTGGTATAGCTCAGGGTGCGAAGCCCCAGTCGGCCGGGGCTCCGCATTCTGGCTATCCCAGCCTGCATGGGGGACAAGGGGTTACAGAGGCTCGGGAGGGGGGACCCCACGTCATTTTTTTCAAAAAATTTCCCACACTCTGAACATAACCCAAAAATTTAAATTAAAAAAAAAATTCAATTTTTTTAAAATTTTGTTTCCCAGTATCTTTTTAACATATCCTGCAAATTTGGTGTTGCTAGGATTTAAGGGGACTTTGCTATTAACTGCTAAAGTCGGCGGGAATTGTTTCCGCCGCGAAAATGTCAGTACGCGATTTAAATAGATACATTTTCCTCTTTGAAGATTTAAAATCGATTTTCTCAAAAACTATAAGGTCTTTTTGAAAAAAAAAAATTTCCTCTTGTTCACAATTTTCTTCTTAACATTCCCTACACATTTGGTGTTTCTGGCATTTAAAGGTGCTTTGCTATTAACCGCTAAAGTCGGCGGGCGTTTAATTTTCCCACGGTCAGAAGAAGAATATTCAAAATCGATTTTCTCAAAAACTATAAGGTCTTTTTGAAAAAAAAAATTTTCCTCTTGTTCACAATTTTCTTCTTAACCTATTTTGGTTCCTGGACGTAGAAACTATGTCCAGGAACCATGCGCGCTACCGCGCGCTCCCGCGGCCGATCGCGCGCGTGCACGCGTACTCCCGGCCACGGATTCGGTAGCCAGGGAATCAATGTATCGGGCTATGGTGCCCGATCACTGATTCCTCTCCCCCGCTGAAAAAGCGAAAGCTTCTCTCGGAAGCTGCGCCTTTTCTGGCCGTTCCCTCCCCGATGCGCAACTCTAAGCGTGTGTTACGCTTAGAGTGACGTCATGTAAACAAACTCATGGCCACCATCTTGTGGCCAAAAAGTAATACTACAACTGAAAATAAAAATAAATTAAAATGAACACACATTTACATTATAAATCTATTGTTTACCCCCCACCCTCCCAAAACTACCCAAATAAAATGTTTACTATAAAAAAAAAAAAACATTACAATAAAAAATAAAAAAAAAACATGTAAATATTTACCTAAGGGTCTAAACTTTTTAAATATCAATGTAAAGATGAAATATTTCTATATTTTTTTTTTTATTTTAAACTTGTTAATAGTGATAGATGCAAAATGGAAAAAATGCACCTTTATTTCCAAATAAAATATTGTCGCCATACATTGTGATAGGGACATAATTTTAACGGTGTAATAACCGGGACATATGGGCAAATACAATACGTGAGTTTTAATTATGGAAGCATGTATTATTTTAAAACTATAATGGCTGAAAACTGAGAAATAATGAATTTTTCCATTTTTTTCTTATTCTTCCTGTTAAAATGCGTTTACAGTAAAGTGGCTCTTAGCAAAATGTAACCCCCAAAGAAAGCCTAACTGGTGGCGGAAAAAACAAGATATAGATCAGTTCATTGTGATAAGTAGTGATAAAGTTATAGGCTAATGAATGGGAGGTGAACATTTCTCACGTGAAAACCACGGAACCTGAATGGGTTAACATTCCCTGCAAATTTGGTGTTTTTAACTTTTAAGGGGGCTTTGCTATTAAACATTAAAGCCGGCAGGCAGATATTTTCCAAACGGCAGCAAAGCAGGGGTTAAAACGATAAATATCGTTCAGGCAGGACAAAAAAAAAAGTTTTAAAACGATACATTTCGTTCAAAAGGTCTGCACTATTTTAACCTTTAAAACAATAAATATCGTTTTAAACATATATTGGGCAGAAAGGGGCGCCATTATTTTGCCGGCGCCATTTTTCACTAGACGCTAAAATATCGCATTTTAGACTTTTGTGTGCTAATTCATAAAGATTTTCACAGCTGCCTTTGAAGTTCGGTAAATTACCGAAGCTCAGCGGTAACAGGAGAAGTGTAGAGTTATCTCTCTCTGGTTACAAGCTGTAATACTAATTACATGTAGTGAGGACATTACAATAGTAAGAGGCATCCCCGACATCCCTTTAGAATGCACGTTTGTTATACTTCCTCTGCTCCCTCTGAATCTCTGTCCATTAGTCTTTCTTAACATTTGATTTAATTGCTGCAGCTTAGATGAACTCCAAGAGACTTTACAAAAGTCATTCTTTGGTGATTTTACCGACTAGTTCCTCGCATATTCAATCAGGAACTGAATGGGTTACACTGCTGAACGTTTTCTGGGGAAATCTGTATTGTTCGGATTCTCTGCTGGCTGCCAGGGGCTAGATAAGTTTTGTCCCGGGGGTCTTATCAAAATCTGATCAGGAGACAGGGGCTGTTTCTATCAAACACTGGCAATCCAGAGCAGGAGATTTGGGCGCAGCCGGCGCCATCATAGACCGTAATAGGAATTACGGCTATAGCAGCACACAGTGAGTAACTTCGGCACTGTAAGAAGACGGAGCTGAAGTTACTTTTAAAACACTGTAATTCGGCCTCCAGCAATAGCTAGAAGCCGAATTACATAATTCCCCACCATCCACATGGACATAGAGGGATATATAACGTCGCCGGGAACTTGTGCAGCAGCAGGATAAGCCATACTAGCTGTATACTGCACCCAAGTCTCTCCTCTCGTACGCGTTTCTATTGGCTCCTTGGCTCCTGTCAGTCACAGCTGTCTCTGCTTCTGCTTGTGTGAGTCACGCTTCCCTGCACAAACTCAGAGACTTCCCATTGTTAAGACCACACCAGAGGTGTCGGTAATTATTGTGGGTATTACCGAATGTTGTAAGCTTTATGAATTGACATTTGCTGACATTTAATGACATGTTGAGGTAAATACAGCACAAGTCGGTAATTTACCTCACTGCTCAGTAATTTCAGCTTTTCTTGCGGTAAGTAACAGCCTTTATGAGTTGACACTTTCCTAAAGGCCTGAGCCCACTGATGCAGTTGTATCCGCTTCTGTCCGCTTTTCAGCATCTGTTACATTGATGTGTACAGGGCAGTTTTTAGGCTAAAATGCACCAGGGCGAGGGTGTAAAAATTGCGCCCCCCACGGAGCCAGGTATAGGTGCCCTCAGTAAAGGTAAGCTAGGTCTAGTTGCACTCACTACAGGTCCCTCCAGTATAGGTAGCCAGGAATAGGTACCCCAGTATAGGTAGCCAGCTATAGGCAGAGTGATTGCAGCAAGAAGCGCTGTATACAACTCACCTCCCTGCGTTTCAATTGCCGCTTACTTGCCGCTGGTCTCCTCCTCTGCATAGACGCTGATACAAACGCTGCTTCCTGCTAAACAGGAAGCAGCGTGTGTATACCTGCTATGCAGAGCAGGAGCAGGGCCGGCCCGCCCATGAGGCGGGGTGAAACCTTTGCCTCAGGCGGCACTTCTGGGGGGGCGGCACCCACCCCGTGGGTGTGAGGGGGCCGCCCGAGCTGGAGGGGATAGCGGGCAGGAAGGGGGTATTGGGCCTAGCGGCAAGGAGGGGGGTCGGACCCCCCCTCCCTCGCTTGGGTCCCCCGACCTCCGCTCCCCTCCTGCTTTAAAGAGTTACGTCGCTGCATTGTAAGAGGCAACGGGCGGGGATCACTCACCTCTTCCTCGTTCCAGCGTGCGCTCCAGTGACGTCACTTCCTGCTACGCCGCAGGAAGTGTCGTCAGTGGAGCGCACGATTAACGAGGAAGAGGTGAGTGATCCCGCCCGTTGCCTCTTACAATGCAGCCAGCGACGTAACTCTTTAAAGCAGGAGGGGAGCGGAGGTCGGGGGACCCAGGCGAGGGAGAGGGGGTCCGACCCCCCTCCCCGCCGCTAGGCCCAATACCCCCTTCCTGCCCGCTATCCCCTCCAGCTCGGGCGGCCCCCCCCACACCCACAGATTGGGGGGGGGGGGCGGCGATTTGTTTCAAGATTGCCTCAGGCGGCATAAAGTCTAGGGCCGGGCCTGAGCAGGAGTCCAGCGGCAAGTGAGCGGCGATTGGAGTTGTTGTATGCAGCGCTTCCTGCTGCAATCACTCTGCATCTGAGGGGGGAACACGGAGAGCGGCCCGGGTAGAGGAAGGGATGGAGAGGTCGGGCTGCCCTCCCTGTGGCTCCCACCTCCATTACAGCGCCCCCCTCAGTGCTCAGGGCGGCCGCACGGGCCGCATGGCCCTAGAAACGGGCCTGGATGTGTAACTGAAAAGCACACATTTCTGCGTCAGTGGGCTCAGGCCCTGAGTGCTCTGTAAAATCAGCTGTTTTCTGCATTACCAAATACAGTAATGTTTATGAATTGAGGCCAATGCCTACAGAATGTAACCTAGATTCATGTACTTTTACGTTATCGACATTATTTCAAACCAACCATAATCTGTTATGATTCTGGCCAATCACATGGGGCCCCCTTCATTTATTCTGCACAGGGGTCCACTGTTAGCTTCGTCCGCCACTGTGCCTATTTCTCCATCACTATGATGAAGCAAAAATGCACACCTTTCTTTTGACCCTATTATAATAAACTAGTAGACCCAAGCACGTTTAAAAAAGGGCTCTAGGTCTTTTTTTCTGCCGCCGCCACTGCCAGTGCGCATGCGTGCACCCACCAAACGCACGCAACCACCGCGCATGCGCGCGCGCCCGCTTCACCCACCTTGCTCGCCCACCCACCTCGTTTGCCCGCCTTGCTCCCTGGTTCCGTCCAGCTGTCCGTTACTGCGTATATGCGCAGTAGCACAAAACAGGGACAGCTGGACGCAGCGACACAGGGATTTTATTGTATAGGATTGGAAAGCAAGAGGGAAAACATGTAAAGTCTATGATGCATTATTATAGGGAAAGGAATGGGTGCAATGTCTGTTTTTCTTGTATCACTCAAGCAGATTGACTAGGAAGTTAGCCTCGTCTACTTCAGAATACTCGTCTTCCTTCTCCCTACTGTCTCCTGTTTCCTGCCATCCAGGGCTCACCAACACCGCCGTGCCAGGCTCCGCGCCCTCCTTGTCACTGTTTTCCGTGGCCTCAGCTGGATAGAAGCGCCTGGCTATAGATACAAACTCTGTTCCCATATCAAGAAGGATGAGACGGTCCTGAAACACACAATGTCCCAATGTTATAAATAAACAGCCTCTGGCCTTGTCACTTTGTCACATACATCACAGGAGGTTCATCCAGAGTGTCTGGGTCTCTCCTGCATAAACTCTGAGCTAGAGGGCTTCCTCTCCTCTGTCAGGCACTATGGACAGCGCAGTGTAAGGAAACACTCCAGAGCTGACATTTAACACCTGCACTCAGTGTCACGTCTGTCATCACCTACAGAGAACCATACAATCCAGAACACTTTGTGGCAAGCCTGAGGGGGCAAAGGTGGGGACACAGAGGGACCTTTCCATGCTCCCCATGAATGCAAATTGCTCCTCAGCAGATACTGATTTATAGCTACAAGTGTCGCTGGGCCAATATCTCTGCTCACTGTTTGGAGACAAGGCATACTTAATTGCATTAAGTTCTCGTCATTGACAGGCAAATGCGATAAAGGGGTGCGTGTGCTGCTAGCTTGGTGGGTAATATATTGTTTTGTCACATAATAACCAAACTGAACTGTGTGTCTGTAACTCATCTCCCTAGTATTAGATTAGCTCTCTGTACTCAGCAGCTGCACTGAAGTATTTTGTGTCATTATTGTAATGCTGGACTACCCAAATAGCTCAGGGTGACCGAACAGCCCTCTTACTAAAAAATACATATATAAGCATATGCCAGTGGTTCTGAATGTGTGCCTGGCTTTCAGGGAAATAAAGAAATGCAGGACCAACGCTTCCATTAAGGCAATGTCCCCTGAGCCCCGAGCACTACGGAGCCCAAGACCTCCCCCTTAACTGTTATGTGCTCCCTGGGACCCTTGCACAATAGCAGCATTGGTATCTCACCGGTCCTTGTAACATGTGCTGGTCACAAGAGACAGACAGCAGGAAGAAGATGGGTGCAGCGCGTTGGCCGCTGGGACAGGTGAGATACAATGCTGGTATTGTGCAGGGGCCCGGGGGAGCACATAGGAGTTAAGTGGGAGATTGGGGGTTTGCAGCCAGTTTTGGGGTACCTGGGGGCTGAGTTTGCTGAGTGGGGACCCAGGTTACCTTTTCCCTGGAGTCCCACCAGACTTTAAACCAGCCCTGAAGAAATGATTTGCATTTTCGGAAATTATGTATCATGGGAAACCACACTTTCTCACTTACTGCTAAATTATCACAAAAACATCTCTTTTAAGAAGGCAAAATTATAATGCATTTATTGTAATGGTAGAAGCTTGGTTGGTGTTTATAGGCCGTAACATATTAGGCTCTATAGTAGCAGTACTAACATTTAATTGACTCCAGCTGTGCACATATCCCCATACCTCCCAACTTTTTGAGATGAGAAAGAGGGACACTTAAGCCACACCCCTGCCATGCCCCCATCACACCCCTAGTCACACAAACCATAAAGATGTCATAAGAAAAATATGTTGTTTTATAATTCAATCCACACTGGTCCTTTCTATCCTGGTTCATTTTACTTCATATGAACATTTTAAGATTAGTAATATATCAATTTAAAGGATGGAAATAAAGTTTAGAGCCAATCAAATACATTGTTTAGTAGAGAAATATATATATATTTATACAGAAAGAGGGACAAAGTCCTGAAAGGGGGACAAATGAGGAGGAAAGAGGGACAGCGGGACAGGGCTCCCAAAGAGGGACAGTCAGTTGGGAGCTATGTATCCCTAAGTAAGAAAGGTTTACTTAAAAGCCCTCTTGCCCACATATTTTACACACTCACTACCTGCTCACCACTGAATAAGGCCATGTAATGGTCATGTATTATAGTTATGTATTCCACATTGTTATATAGGTTCCCGCAATAGCTCTCCCCAGAATCCTACTGTATGGACCATGGCAGGACCTGCCACCCTCTGGGCAGAGAATTGCAGTGGCAGATTAATAATGACACACACACACACACACGCACGCACGCACACACACACACACACGCACACACACGCTATCCACACTATCAGTTGCGCATTTGGCTGCTCATATCTGCCTGTAAATAAAACCTAAAAGATGTACAACTGAGGAGGAAAGAGGGACAAAAGGGGATCTAGCTGCAAAAGAAGGGACAGTCCCTCTAAAAAAGCAACAGTTGGGAGCTATGGTGGTTGCCTATAATACTCTGTATACAGAAGTCTGGAGTACATATTATGTGTACTTACCAGCACAAAGAGGTACCTCTCAGGAGGCATGGTGTGCTGTTCAAACATGCTGGTCTCCTCAGAGAGGAGGTTGAGGAGACGGCGAGCCTCTGTGGGGTTACGCAGGCTATTGTAGGATGTATTAGAGGTGACTGCCAGAAGCGAGTCCGCTTCTGTTCGGAAACCTGGAGGTGGGATAAAAGTTGAAAATGAGATTGGGAAAAACAAGGCATGCTGGGAGACAGGAATGGAATAAGGTGCAGAGACATTCATTATGCTAGGTGTCAATCTTTATCCTTTACTTAGAAACCTAATACTGTACACTGCACTGAACAATAAAAAGAGATGCAGGGCAGGGCCGGATTTGTACTTTTTACCGCCCAAGGCCACTGTCACCGGCCGCCCCCTCCAGTATAGTTAGCCTGATGACCCCCTCCACCTTTCCCTCCAGTATAGGTAGCCAGATGACTCCTCCCCCTTTCCCTCCAGTATAGGTAGCCAGATGACTCCCCTAATCCCTCCTTTTCCCACTCCCCCCCCCTTTCAGTATAGGTAGCCAATTCGCCTTTACACCGCAGCAGCCATCAGTTTCACTCATTTGTCTGCTCGTCTCCAGTGCAGAAGCTTCCTCTTCCTTTCTGTCTCTAATGCATAGCCGACGGCCGTAGTGCAAACGTGCACAGAGAGCAAGGTGGCTACTGCACAGGCGGCTAGCAGCAGAGTACCGCGGTCAAGCGCTCGCCTGATCTCCCTGCATTGTAGCATTTGCAAATGATCCACCAGTTTAGCCTGCTGCTTTGGTGCCCTTGCTCCTGTGGTGCCCTAGGACATGGCCTAGCAGGCCTTGGCCTAAATCCGGCCCAGGATGCAGGCGATACACCAGCATACATAACAAGTGCATAACAAGAAACAGAAGGATGCGAGGATCCTACCAAACTGGAATTACAATCTAGATGCATGGGGGAAGGGGGCATAGGAAAGGGAAATTAGACTGTGGGTAGTTTTGGGAGATTGCTAGGAGAGAGAAGAAAATGGGTAGAAATTTTTGAAGAGATGGGTTTTTGAAGACTTGTGTTAAAAATAGGAGAAAGCCTAATAGAATGAGGAAGGACTTTCCTAAAAGTGGGTGCAGCACTAGAAAAGCCTTGGAACTGTGAGTGGAAAGAGGTTATGAGTGAGGAAGCCACTGGAGAATTGTAGAGGAGCAGAGAGGCTGCTTAGGATTGTATTTGTGTACAAGGTTCAGTAATATAATTGAAGTAGAATTTAGTAAGAGGAGTTCCAGCTAGGCAAATTTTGTGGTAGTCAAAACAAAAGATAATTAGAGCCTGTACCAGGAATTAAGTGGTCTCTAGCGGTAGGCTAGGAGGTATTTTGGGAATGTGACACAAGTGGAACTTGAAAGAACTAGAGATGGTCTGGATATTGGGAGCAAATGAGTGCAGAGTCAAAGATGACACCAAGTTATGGTCACACTCCTGCACTGCACAGCGGTGTGTTCTGACAACACACAGCTGCATGTATTTTCGTGAGCAACATAGGTGCCGTGCATTTCTGTAAAATGAACAGCCACCTGCGTTGAAGGGTACTGTGGAAGTCTGCCTGGGCCCTTAGGCTGGATTCAAAGAGTAAGTTGTATAATGCATGCGTTAATGCGTTATAATGAGTGTGAATTGCAATGAAGACTGGACATAGATTTTAATAGGAAGCCTGCCTGCAGTGAATTAGAATAACATGATCCTTTACAACACAGTACTGTGAACAGCCTCATGGAAATGTATCCACTTTTAGATGGGCTCACCTAAGTTTTCCAGAAGAATTTTCCAACGATCCTTCACCTCTTTGCGTACGTGTCTATGTGCGTTGATGTCGAAACTCAACCTGCGATAGCCCTAAGGGAGATTACATGCATCAGACATTGGAAGTTTGGAAGTAACACTCTGAAGTTCTTTTAGGGTCAGTTCACAAGGATGGCTGTGAAAGCATTGAGTTTTTATTTCCATTAGAACACTTTTCAAACGTTTTACTTGTACTGCTGTTAATTTCCTACTCATTTTTGTAAAGCATTTGAAAAGCATTTAACATCATTTGTCTAAGCAGTTGCGTTTAAAAAAAGGTGAGTATAATGTCGCGTGTCATTTGGTGAACACAGCTGACTCCCAGAAGCAGCAAGCTCTGGAAGCATGATCTACTAAACGCTGTGACCTACACAAAAGCGCTCAGTCATTCCAATTAAATGTTGTAAATCACCTCTACCCCCAAGCGAATTAAAAAAAATGATGAGACATCATCCGTGTCAACCTGCCCTAAATATTGTTCAAACTAAAGTACAAGAAAACTGAGGAAAAACATGTACGGCTACCAATCCCTTTGTAGTGTCTAATCCAGGGGCGCCTCTAGCCTTCTTGTCACTCCAGGCAAGAAATCCTGTGGCGCCCCCCCCCCCCCCCCATAAAAATAAAACAAAAATCATATACATTATAGAACACTTCACACATGATATAAGCCATCAGAGAGGGATAACTATGAAATGGGGCCCTAGGCAAGATAACACTTTGCCCTCCACTGATGGTCACCTGGCTTATTTAGTTAGATTTGGTGGGGGCTAGCAACCACCAGGCCCCTAAACTCTCTCTAGACCCTAGGCAGCTGCCTAAGTTTGCCTTGTGGATGATCAGCATTGTATGCCATACAGCACATGCTGCCAGTATGCACCTCAAATACAGCATCCACACTACAAGTTCCAATGGCAGTCACATTGCAAGATTGGATTATCAAGCAAGACATTCTTACTTTCAAAATAATTTTTCACAAACATTATGAGATATGCAGATATGTTACCACCTGTTAGGGTAGGACTAGAGTGGGTATATCATGACATTGAAGGGCTGATATGGTAAGGTGGTTTAAGGCCCAGTGCACACCGAGCGGTTTTAGCAGCGATCCGCCAACCACATCTGTCTGTGAAAACGCTTGGCTAATGTATTTCCATGGGATGGTGCACACCAGCTGTTTGAGGTTTTTAGCAAACCGCAAACGTGCCTCCTGCTGCACATTTGCGGTTTGCAGAAGCGATTCTGCCTCAATGTAAAGTATAGGAAAAATGCAAACCGCTCTGAAAAACGCTAGATCAGAGCAGTTTTCCAGGCGTATTTGTTACAGAAGCTGTTCAGTAACAGCTTTTACTGTAACAATATTTGTAATCTGCTTCACAAAAACGCCCGGCATGTTTAGAAAATGTCTCTAAACATGCCTAGAATCGCTCTGAAATCTGCTCCAAAACCGCTAGCGTTTTGAGGATCTGCTAGCGGTTTTGGTGTGCACTGGGCCTAATAGTTTGATTCATAATCCATTCTGGAGATAAGCACAGTGTGTTTGTAGTGTAAGTGATACAAGAGAAGGTAAGTAGAATGGAGGGAGGAAGGGTAGTAGAGGGTCAGAATTGATGACATGGATGAGCAGATATCTATGAGTAGAATAGAGGCTCAGTGGGTACCACTACTGCATTTTAGTGCTGAGTCCTAGGCTTGAACATTGGCCAGGGCAAAATCTGCATGGAGTTTCTGTCTTCAGACACTTCAGACATTTCCTACATCCTAAAAAACATACTAATAAGTCAACTGGTTTACCCCAAAACAATCCTATATTGAAAATATTAGACTATAACTATGGTAGGGATTAGACTGTGAGCTCCTCTGAGGACAGTCAGTGACATGACTATGTACTCTCTAAAGTGCTTCAGGAGATGTCAGTGCTATATAAATAAACAATAATAATATGGTAGGACATTATACTATGACTATGGTAGGGTTAGATTGTGAGCTCCTCTGAGGACAGTCAGTGACATGACTATGTACTCTGTAAAGTGCTTCAGGAGATGTCAGTGCTATATAAATAAATAATAATAATATGGTAGGACATTAGACTATGACTATGGTAGGGTTAGATTGTGAGCTCCTCTGAGGACAGTCAGTGACATCACTATGTACTCTCTACAGTGCTGCAGAAGATGTCAGTGCTATATAAATACATAATAATAATATGGTAGGACATTAGACTATGACTATGGTAGGATTAGATTGTGAGCTCCTCTGGGGACAGTCAGTGACATGACTATGTACTCTGTAAAGTGCTGCAGAAGATGTCAGTGCTATATAAATACATAATAATAATATGGTAGGACATTAGACTATGACTATGGTAGGATTAGATTGTGAGCTCCTCTGAGGACAGTCAGTGACATGACTATGTACTCTGTAAAGTACTGCAGAAGATGTCAGTGCTATGTAAATACATGATAATAATATGGTCGGACATTACAGTTTGACTATGGTAGGGATGAAATTGTAAGCTCCAGTGAGCAGTCAGTGACATGACTATGTACTCTGTAAAGTGCTGAAGATGTCAGTGCTACATAAATACACAATAATAGTTCCAAATGCTACTGGCTCCCCTGAAGAGTGCTCAGACTAGTGTACATAGTTGTGCACATTGTTCCCCAAGTAGCAGTTGTTTGGTCAGGGAGACAGTGGGAGAGGGAGCATGAGCAGAGGGTGAGGGCAAGCAAAGTTAAGCTCCACACTCACCACAGTGACTGCAACAACACAGGAAGATGGATCCAGCGAGGTGTCCCTCATGACAAGCGTCCAGCGATTCATCTTCCTGCCAGCGGGTATGTGAGATGTCACGTGACATTACAGGACGGGCGCGAACGAGAAGTCAAGCGACCTCAGTACTTTACTTGATCCTCAGTGACGGTCACTTTTCACCACACAATGCTAAGCGATGTCACGACATCGTGTAAATGACTACTTGTCGCTCAAAAAAAAAAATTGATGAACATCAGGAAAATCGTTGGAAAAATCGTGAGGTGGTACATAGCATTAGAGAGAGGGCAAACAGACAGCACTAATGGAAATACATTATTATGCCATCTTCAATTATAAGTAGTGATGGATGTAATTACACACATTGCTTACATGTCCATTATCATTGTTTGAGCTTTAGATGCTGCCCTCCTATTCACTCACGCACAATGAAAGACAAAACCTGCAACCCCCACTGTGTCCATTACACACTTCAAACACTGTCCTGTTGAATTCAGGGAGAAGTGCAGGCTGTGTAGGGGAGAGGATCAGATGATCCTACCGCTCCATAGCTAGTCATGGCGATTGTCCTGACATCTAGACATGCAGACATTCTAGCAGAGCACACAGCTGTCTGCAGAGTTTACTGTTTGTTTGTTTGTTTGTTTGTTTGTCTCACTCCCTCTGCAGACTCAGTAACATTTGGGGGTAGGGCGCTGTCGCTGTCTCCTCTGTGGAGGGGCAGAGAACAGCTATAAGCCAGACACCTTCTTCTTAGGGAGTATCTATAATTCTGAACTCTGAATGATTCTTTAGTGACTTAGCAGAAGGCTATTTGTGAAAAGAGCAGAGTAACCAAGCAGCTCAGGGTGACCCAAGCTACTAGGAATGTATAGGGGGATAAAAGGAACCAAATGCCCTCCTACTAAAAAAGCAAAGCTTGGTGTAATTTGCCTTCTTAAAACAGAAGGAAATCTTTTTCTCTCCAGTCCCTTACAACGGTCTTTCAGGACAGGAATTTTTATTTCCCCTTGGACTGACAGTAATTTATTGCGCCTTCCCCATCAAAGCCGCTCAAAGCCGCTGCCTGGGTGGTCAGTAGGTAAAGGCGCCCCTGGTCTAATCCTGACTCTCAATCCCAACATCACCACCACCACCTCCTCAAGTACAACAGCTGTGCTGCTGCCTAACAAGGACCAATCCACATCTCCTCAGTTCCTATGGAAGGATGGAATCTTATCAATGTTCCCCATAATTGGGACTATCAATGTCCCACCAGTCTCTGTCCTTGTAAAGGTCCTTTCACATGGGCAGTTGAACTGCATGCTCAATGAGCAGTTATTAAGCAGTAGCGAGCAGTTGCCAAGCAGCAGTGAGCATATACCAGGGAGAAGCAAGAAGTTGTGAGAGTTCAACAGTCTTTTCACTGCCTATCAACTGCTCGTGGGAAAGGGCCCTAAAGCTGAAGGGACAATACACTGCACTGTTCTGGGGGGTGGGGTGAGGAGGAAAACCAAGCTCTCACAGGCTGGTCAGACCTGGCATGCCAAATCCTTAGGTGGTGTTGGGACACTAGTGTACGGTCCTTTCTCCAGCCTGTGTACATAGCTTATGTGTCCTGGTCTCATCTCTCCAGTAAGATGAATCAAAATAGAACACAACAACAAAGCCCCACTTGTAGTTTGAGAAACATTTCAATTTTTTTTAAATGTCTCAGTTTTCCCAAACTTATGACCAGAGGGCACAAGTGATTTTTTATCTTATGTTATCTAGGCTTTAGCTTGACAGAAGAGCTGCCAACTCATCACATTTCCTTCAAGACTTGCAGCTTTGTTCTGTCACATCATATGCATCACAACTTGCATAACCTTGTCAGCCTGCATGGCAGGAAGGCGAAAGTTCAATCAAACAACTAAATACACAATTCAAATACATATGTGAAGAGAACTTATGTGACCTGTCGAAGGATGTGTAATCTGACCCACCGGTCCTTTGACTCACATTCTTGTCGGGGCGTTAACTAGTTTGGTAACCCTTCAAGCCCTTGTATACTAGGCCTTTTTGTTTGGATTGTGTTACCCTTTCTGCATGCAGGGTAATGCAACAACACAGAAAGTCTATGGGGCCTAGTAGTACCATGTGACTTCCGCTGTGACGCATGGAAGTGAATAGGCGACGCAGAAATTTAAAATTTGTTGGTGGCAGTGGTGCGGCGCGCATGCGTGAATCGACTCATATACAACGGGGAAGCCGGCAATCCCAGTGACATACTGTCTGTCCAGCAGTGAGTACCTCAGTGGGCAAGGGGCGGCGACGGGTAAGCGGAGGAGTATGCCCCTCTCCATTGTATCGCACTGCCAAAAACTACATTCATATGACCCTGCGGCAGAGTGGGCCAACAGGGTCATATGCATAGAGCCTCTGCCGGCACACTCTGCCCACTCTGTACCATAATAGGCCCCCATTTTTTTTATATACAAAATGTACCTGTAGACAGTAATATGGTCACTGGAGAACTCCAACTAGTGGCAGTTAGCAGCGGTAGCGCCAGCACTCAGCTACTGTTTAGCCAAAGTCCGAGTAGTGGCTGTGACTGTGGTGGGAGTGGGAGTGGCGTTTGGCTAGTGTTGCTGAACTCTGGGTAGTGGTGCTGACTCTGATTTGATAAGAAAAGGCAATAGTCAGGGCCGGATTTACCATAAGGCACTGTAGGCACATGCCTACAGGCGCCTGATGATGGAAAGGCGTCTCACTCCCGTCCCCTAGTGTTTCCCTCCCTCCTTCCCTATGCAGAGTCCTGATGAGAGTGTAGATGAGAGTTTACTCACCCGGGTTGCGGCATTCCACTGACCAGATTGCCTTTCATTCGAGGACACCACTATCTACTTAATACTGAGGATAGCTCTGGCTACCTAATACTAAGGGGCACCTGTAGCTACCTATGACGGGCAAGGGAAGTAAGGGAGAAGTGACAGCTGGGCCAGCCAGCATACTTGCGGTACAGTTCGGCAGGGTTTGTAGGTTTATGAACAATTAAGTCTATGGTGCCAGGACATCTGTGCCTATAGGCTCCAGTGATGTAAATCTGGGCCTGGCAATAGTGGAATATTACTAACAATTCCAATATTCTACTATTGCGTTCATTCTTCTCCCGATCAGTTTGTAACTTTTAAATGTACGCCATCGGAGTCCATCTGCACCCAAAACTGAACTAGGCAAATTCTCAAAGCAATCATGTGGATTAGTGTAAATGATAAGCTTTACTTCCAGAACTAAACTTTTCAAATTCAAACCCCTTATTATATAGCTTTGCTTTCCTGCAGTTGTGCACCTATCCATACAAAGTTAGGTCTCACAATTGCTCAGCACCATCTTCCTATGGTCTAAAAGTCCACCTCCTTTCTGCAAACAGATGGATTTTATTGTAACGCAGGGATGCTGGGAAGTGTACTCTGACATCTGTTGTTGTTTTGGCTTTCAGTGTCACATAATCACACCGAGTGACCCACCCACTGTCTGATTCCATAGAGGAGAGCAAGTCAGCTGTACTGCAGTGGCAAACAGACGTGGCCCATGATACAGGTATTCTTTCCATCACTGTAATTCTATATACTACTTATATTCACTTATAATATTGATGAGCTTTTTGTCCCTAGGCCTTCTCAAAGGACTAGAGGACATGATCTGCGCATGGAGGAAAAACGTGTTAGCCATTTATTTAGGAAAGGGTTCTTTACAGTAAGAGTGATTAAGATGTGGAATGCATTGCCACAGGAAGTCGTTATGGCAAACTCTATACCTGCATTTAAAGGGGGCTTAGATGCTTTCCTTGCGTTGAAAGACAATTACTAGGCTACAATTACTAGGTAATTGTGCAGAAAAAGTGGGATCAGCGCATCACCAGGCCGCCTCTGAATGGCCTCAGCTCAGAGATGCGCTGAGCCCCCCCAGGAACTACAAACGCACCTTGAACCAAACAGAGGCTCTGCATATACACCAAAGAAAAACTAACAAGTGGGAGCAGCTGACCAGAATTAAATCAAACATAGCAAAGAAATGAACAGCGCTACTTAAAAACAGATGAATGCTTACCTGCAGGTTGTATGTGTGCTCATTGTGTATTTGTATCCCATGAGTGGGGTCTGCACTTTTTTGCAGGTAAGCATTCATCTGTTTTTAAGTAGCGCTGTTCATTTCTTTGCTATGTTTGATTTAATTCTGGTCAGCTGCTCCCACTTGTTAGTTTTTCTTTGGTGTATATGCAGAGCCTCTGTTTGGTTCAAGGTGCGTTTGTAGTTCCTGGGGGGGCTCAGCGCATCTCTGAGCTGAGGCCATTCAGAGGCGGCCTGGTGATGCGCTGATCCCACTTTTTCTGCGCAATTCTTAATTTTACTGGTAGCGCGCCCAGGCTATGCATATGCATAGGTAGGTTTTAGTTAGTGTTAGGTCCCCTCCCATGGAGGAAAGACTTCTTCGACAGTGGGAGGGACGAGTACCTAACAAATTGCATTGCAAGCTGTTAGTGGAAACTAACATCCTCCAAGTGGTAGACAGGTTGTATGTGTGCTCATTGTGTATTTGTATCCCATGAGTGGGGTCTGCACTTTTTTGCAGGTAAGCACTCATCTGTTTTTAAGTAGCGCTGTTCATTTCTTTGCTAAATTACTAGGTAATGCCCAGCGATGTTGATCCAGGGATTTTATCTGATTGCCATCTGGAGTCGGGAAGGAATTTTTCCCTTTTGGGGATAATTGGACCATGCCTTGTAAGGGTATTTCGCCTTCCTCTGGATCAACAGGGATATGTGAGGGAGCAGGCTGGTGTTGTACTTTATACTGGTTGAACTCGATGGACGTATGTCTTTTTTCAACCAAAATAACTATGTAACTATGTAACTATGATTGCCATTAGATTTGTCTTGCATATTTGGAGTTTGTTTGGGCTTTATATAATGCAGCGGCCTCATTAATCTGGCCTCAGACTACTGATTGACATATAAAGATGTTCACAACAATGATGGGTCTTGGTGTTTAAGAGTGACCATACATCAGTACAGAAATCAATATAATAGATATCATTACTGCACAAGCCATATTATAACTGAAGAGTGTTGTTACTTTTCAGCTTCAATCAGCAGCTGTATAAATATCTAGTAAACTTGACGGAAACCATGCCAATATTAAAAGCCAGATTTAAATGTCATCAGGTGCCTAGAGGCACAGAAATCCCAGTGCCTTTGAACTCCACCCCTGAAAACATGCCACTCCCTGAGTCATAGCTTTTGCTTGTGATAGCACCTGACCCACATTGCAGGCATTTATACAGTTATTGTTGTTTATATAAATAATTCATGCACATAAATGTTGATACTTGTACTCCGGACATATAAAAAGCCAATTTCATGTGTTTTATAACAAAGCACAAACATCAGCTAAGTATAATCTTCCAGGGCAAAAAAGGCTGGGTAGTATAGGAATCTTCCTAAATATGTTCCAATAATTAAATATATACTTAAAGGACTCCTGAAGTGAGAGGTATATGGAGGCAGCCATATTTATTTCCTTTTAAAGAAAAACTGTAACAGAAAAAAGTGCCCCTTGGAGTACTTACCTCGGGAGTGGGAAGCCTCTGGATCCTATCAAGGCTTCCACCATCCTCTTCCGTCCCACAGTGGTCTCGCCGGGCCCCTCCAAATGACGGCCATGTAAATATTTACCTTTCCAGTTCAAGCGCAGGCGCAGTAGCAACTCTCGGCTCGGGATCAGGATCAGGAATAGCCAATACCAGTCAGGTCCGCTCTACTGCACGGGTGCAAGTCTCCTGCATCGTAGACCCGATTGGGATAGGCTATTTTTGCCTTAGCCCATCGGGGAGCCGCTACTGCGCCTGCGCTGGAGCTGGGGAAGGTAAATATTGCTGGCGCTACTGCACCTGCGCCACAGCACAGGAAATTGTCGGCTGTGTTTTCGGAGGGGCCCAGCAAGACCACCGTGGGACGGAGAAGGAAGGGGGAAGCCTCGATAGGATCCAGAGGCTTCCCCCTCCTGAGGTAAGTACCCCCCAGGGGCACTTTTTTCTATTACAAGAATCTCTTTAAACAATATCCACCTGGCAGTTCTGCTGATCTTTCATGCCTCAGTAGTGTCTGAATCTCACATCTGAAACAAGCATTCAAATCTAGTCAAACATCTGATGTGCATACTTGTGCAGGGTCTACGGCTAAAAGTATTAGAGGCAGAGGATCAGCAGGACAGCCTGGAAATATATTTAAAAGGAAGTAAATATGGCAGCCTCCACAGGGCTGGGCCGAGGCATAGGCTGGAGAGGCTCCAGCCTCAGGGTGCAGTGTAGGAGGGGTGCACAATTCATTCAGCTGTCATTCCTAATTTTGTATGAAGCAGAAAGAAATAAGAAAAGGGGATACATAGCAGTGACTGCAAGCCAGATAACTAGATATTAAGGTGTTGGGGAGGTTGTGGGCCCTGTGGCGCCTCTTAGTCTTATAGCAATCAGTGTGTGACGGCTGGGGTGGGAGGGATGGAGGGGCGCACTTTGGTGTCTCAGCCTTAGGTGCTGGAGGACCTTGTCCCTGCTCTGAGCCTCCATATCCCTCTCAGTTAAGTTAAAGTTAAATGACCATTCCTACTTAAAGGGGTTCTTTGGGGGGAACCTGAGGATAAAATCTGCCACTTACCTGGGGCTTCTTTCTGCCCCATGTAGCAGTAATGTCCCACGCCGTCCTCCTCCTATCCGCCGTTCCCTGCCCCCGGCACTGGGCATTATTCGTCTGACATAGCCAAATAATGCGCGCTGCCGTTCGCGTCCTCAGAAGCTTACTGTGCAGGCGCAGTATGAAGTTTTCTTGTACCGTCCCTGCGCAGTAAGCTTCCGATGACGTGGGCGGGAGCGAGCAGGCCACGGGCGCGCAGCCGCAGTTGGACGGCGTGCCGCGTTAGACCGGGGAACGGCGGATCGGAGGAGGACAGCGTGGGACATCACTGCTACAGGGGGCTGATAGAAGCCCCAGGTAGGTGGCGGTTTTTATCCTCCGGTTCCCTCCACAGAACTCCTTTAGAGTAGCACTAAAACATTTTAGAATTTAAAATACATGTGTATGAATATGTGCAAAATGTACATTTGTCGCAGAGTAAAAGTCCCCGAGTAAAATGAGCTATACATTACTTTTCTCCTATCTTGCTGTCACTTAAAGGGACTCCGAGCTCACGAAAAAAAGAAAAGTTGTACTCACCAGGGGCTTTCTCCAGCCCAGTGCTGGTCGGGAGGTCCCACGCCGGCGTCCTGGCTCCTCTCCTTCTCCCCGCTCCGGTATAGCTGACAGGCCGCAGCCCGGGCGACACTCGGTGGAGTGTCGGGCTGCAGCTTCCGCGTATGACGCGGATTACGTCACACGCCGGCCGCCTCACGTCATCACGGCGGCCGGCGTGAAAGTACTGCGCATGCGCGATTAAAGCGCGCATGCGCAGTACTTTCACGCCGGCCGCCGTGATGACGCGAGGCGGCCGGCGTGTGACGTAATCCGCGTCATACGCGGAAGCTGCAGCCCGACACTCCACCGAGTGTCGCCCGGGCTGCGGCCTGTCAGCTATACCGGAGCGGGGAGAAGGAGAGGAGCCAGGACGCCGGCGTGGGACCTCCCGACCAGCACTGGGCTGGAGAAAGCCCCTGGTGAGTACAACTTTTCTTTTTTTCGTGAGCTCGGAGTCCCTTTAAAGGGGAACTGAAGTAAGAGGTATACGGAGGCTGCCATATTTATTTCCTTTTAATCAATACCAGTTGCCTGGCAGCCCTGCTGGTCTATTTCTCTGCAGAAGTATCTAAATAACACCAGAAACAAGCATGCAGCTAGTCTTGTCAGATCTGACTTTAAAGTCTGAAACACCTGATCTGCTGCATGCTTGTTCAGGGGCTATGGCTAATAGTATTAGAGGCAGAGGGTCAGCAGGGCTGACAGGCAACTGGTATTGCTTAAAAGGAAATAAACATAAAACAACTCCATATACCTCTCTCTTCAGTTCCCCTTTAAAATAGGCAGTAACAATCTGACAGAACTGACAGATTTTGGATTAGCCCTTCTCCTCATGGGGGATTCTCAGTTTTTTTTCTCAAAAACACTTTTTGAATGGCAGTTGTTCAGTCCAACTGCCAAAATAGTGTGCGGGAGATTTATAGATCCTTTCCGGGAAGTGTTTTTTGTAATGAATAGTGGAAATGCTGAGAATCTTCCACAAGGAGCTGGACTAATCTAAAACCTCCAAATCCAGAGCATCATGT
This sequence comes from Hyperolius riggenbachi, assembly GCF_040937935.1. Lineage (NCBI taxonomy): Eukaryota > Metazoa > Chordata > Amphibia > Anura > Hyperoliidae > Hyperolius > Hyperolius riggenbachi. Next base: position 102,011,545 of record NC_090657.1, read on the forward strand.
CAGACCTGTTACAAGTGATGGACAATTTTTGTGTGGAAACTGGGATCTTACGCCAGTTTCTACTTTACTTCCTTCTCCCCATATAGAGTCAAGTCCATAAATACAGTATTGAGACATTGACACATGCTTGGCTCTATATACAAACACAATGGAATTGAAATTAATGAACATGATGTGCTTTAACTGCAGACTGTCAGCTTTAATTTAAAGGTATTTACATCCAAATAAGGTGAAAGGTGTAGGAATTACAACAGTTTGCATATGTGCCTCCCACTTCTTAAGGGAGCAAAAGTAATGGGACAATTGGCTTCTCAGCTGTTCCATGGCCAGGTGTGTGTCATTCCCTTATTATCACAATTACAGTGTGAAGATAAAAGGTCCAGAGTTTATTTCAAGTGTGCTATTTGCATTTGGAATCTGTTGCTGTCAACTTTAAAGATGAGATCCAAAGAGCTCCAAGCCATCATTAGGCTGAAGAAAACAAACCCATCAGAGACATAGCAAAAACATTAGACATGGCCAAAACAACTGTTTGAAACATTTTTAAAAAGAAGCAACCCAGAAGTTGACCTCAGCAACCTGGAAGACCACGGAAAACAACTGTGGTGGATAACTGAAGAATTCTTTCCCTGGTGAAGATAACACCCTTCACAACAGTTGGCCAGATCAAGAACATAAGAACAATTTTTCGATTAGATAACTTTTTCCAATTACTTCATTAGATCAAATATTTTTTCAACTTGGAAAAAAACAGGATAATCGTTCGTTTTTCTTGATTAAAAAAAAAAAAAAAAAAAGATTATTTTTGACTTTCATTCAGTTAGATTGTTTTGGTCGAATAAACAGGAAAGTCGAACGTTTTTATTGTACTGTGTATGGGCACCATAAGTGACAGCAACATAGGAGAAAAGTAATTTATAGCTCATTTTACTATGGGACAAATGAACAGTACATCTTATGTGAATTTTACATTTTTCCTCCACAATAGTGGTTCTTTAAGAACGAGGTACTGTATTCAGGGGTCAGCAGGAGCTACCATCAGGCTCTATCTCAGACAGTGGCGTAGCTAAGGAGCTGTGGGCCCCGATGCAAGTTTTACAATGGGCCCCCCAAGCACTCTATACATAGCAATTGATACAGCGCACCAAAACCTGCCAATGGCAACTACAGTGTCAGAGATGCAAGAGGGGGATGGGGAACAGCTTGTTCATGATTACCTATTTTCAAGTATCTATAGAAGTGATTATTATGAGCACATGATCAATAGAGAGCTAATACTAAAGTTGAGGGAAGGCCCTTTGGGGCCCCTGTGGCCCAAGGGCCCCGATGCGGTTGCTCCCTTTGCACCCCCTATTGCTACGCCTCTGATCACACATATGTTTGGTTTGCCTCAAGAACTGAAGGAGGAAAACTTAGAGACAGAGATGACACTTGCAGGGCATTTAAATGCTTGCATTTTCCCACCCATGTGATCATCCAGGGCCGGGCCAAGGCGAGATAGGCTCCAGGCTCCAGCCTCAGAGCGCAGTGTAGGAGGGGGCGCACAACTCACTCAGCTATCATTCCCCTATTGTGTTTGAAGCAGCGAGAAATAAGAAAAGGGGATGCATGCATGGCAGTGACTGCAAGCCAGATAACTAGAGATTAAGGTGTTGGGGGGATTGGGGGCACCTCTTAGTCTAATAGCAATCAGTGTGTGACGGCTGGGGCAGGAGGGATGTGGGGGGCGCACTTTGGTGCCTCAGCCTAGGGTGCTGGAGGACCTTGCCCCAGCTCTGTGAGCATCTAATGGGTCATCAGTTCAGAGCAGGAGCTGTCTCGGGTGCTGAATATCCTGTGCAGCTGACTAATTGGGGTGTTAGTACATGACAGTACATGACAGAATTTCCATAGTCACTAACTGACCTCTGACCCTCGTCTCGTTTTCGCCCTCTTCTGGAGCAGGTTGTACAGTTCCCGGTCATCGTCTCTCTCGGTGTGAGATACATCCTGTGGTTCATTCCATAGGTTTGCCTCCTCTGCTCTCTTCCTCTTCACCTCCCGATCAAAGTATAAGAGGGTTTCACTAGAATGATTGTAGCAAAAGAAAATGAATAGGAAACCATCATTTTTGTGTTGTGCAAGCAGAGGAAAGCTTTGTGTTTAGTAAGATCATGTTTTCATTGCAGGACACAGTAGGCCAGTCATATAAAATGATTTTGTTGGATTGCATAAATTACTCTAGCATTCCCTCTCTTTGTTTTGTTTTTGAAAAAGGGTTTTTCCATTTAGAGAAACTTTGTTCACCACCCTTGGTAATTTGCCTTATAGTCCAAACAGACGTGTGTACTGGTTTCGATCCAAATCAGAAAAGGCAATGGCTGGGTTCCAGATAATATGACAGTGCCTTGCAAGATGCATGCTGGGAGATGTACATCAGCAGGGTAGGCACACAGCCCCACCCACACTCTGCTTCTCTATACAGTAGAGTCTTGTTTATCCGGCATCAGTGGGAATTGGCTGATGCCTTACAAGTGTGCTTTCTGGTTGTTGGAGAATCCATGCTTAAAATAGGCCTAGCTAGTACAGTACTATATCCCACCCTATATAAATACCATGAACTCTGTATTAAATGTTAAAATACAGTAATGAAAGTATATTAACCTTGGGGGGGGGGGGCATGAAACCCAGTTTTCAAGCAGCAGAGCCCACAAACAGCCTAAAAAGTACATACAGATTGCCTGTCCGTGTCTGCTGCTGGCTCCGGGCTCCATCCTCCGTCCGTACAAGTGCCCCACATGGTTCCATCCTCCGTCCGTACAAGTGCCCCACATGGTTCCCGGAGTAACATGAGTGCATGTGTGACATCACACATGTGCCCATGTGTATGCCAGCAACCATGTGGGGCATATGTATGGACGGAGCTAGGAGCCAGCGTCAGACACGGACAGGTAATGTACACTGGGCTATGGAGGGGGGTGTGTTACATTGGACAATAGGGAGGACAGCGTATGCGTGCGTGCGTTCCCTGGTAAACTGCAGCTCCAGGACTTGACGCCAATTGGCGTTAGGCGGTCCTGGGGCTGCCGTCGCGGTCACTCCCATCGGTGTGACGTGGTCGTTATGTAGTTAAATTGATTAGCCTTTAGAAGTTATCAGCTAGGGTGCAGAAATATTGAATGCCCTCTCTAGCCAGCTGGCTGACGTATGCGTCTGCATGAGTCCTTCAATAACTAACATAGCCGGTGGTTATGCTTTTCCAGGAGTTATCCTATAACATTTAGTCTTATGTACTCAAGGCACATACATTCTAACTGGGAAGTTGGAACCATCTCCAGTGTTGTGTTGATATTTTAGGGCCTGTCTCCAATCGTCAGTTTTCCTGTGCAACAGTTTTTCTGCATGAGTTGTCTGACAGTTTTGCATTGCTGTCACTTGTTTTTCTGCATGTGAAAATGCATTCTAGCGTGAACTAGCCCATTGATTAAAGTGTACCTGAGGCAAAGCTCGGGTGCACAAAACCGGATACTTACCTAAAGAGAGGGAAACCTCAGGATCCTATTAAGACTTCCCTCTCTATTCTGCTGTCCTCCCGGAAGATTAGCGATAGAGCATTGTTGCTAATCAGATTGTGGCCACGCAGCTCCACTTCCTTGTACATGGCCGCGCAATAGCCGACTAAGCCCGCGCATGTATGTGCAGTAAGCCAGAGCCACGGGCTCTGTGCTACTGTGCATGAGTGAGCGGGCTAGCAAGGTTACATTGTGTCCATTAATACACAAGTGAAGCTGTGCGGTCCTGATTCTGAGGGGGGCGCGCTTTGCAATGGGGGGCTGCCGACAAGAGAGGGAAGCCAAGCGGGTACTATCAATAAAGAATATATACCGTATATACTTGAATACAAGTCAACCGTGTGTATAAGTCGACTCCAAAATTCAACCCTCTTAAAGAGTAACTGTCAGGCTGCAGAAGCTAATTTAAACCTCTATTTTCCTGTGTTAAACAGTTTAGAAGCAAGCCAGAAAGGCATTAGTGAAGATAAAAATCTCTCTTACCTTTGATGTGTGCTTATCAGAAAAGCTAATTAGACCCAAGAGGACGCAAGCCGCATACTATACTGCAAAGCATTCTGGGGCCCTCCCCTCGGCCGCTAATGAGACGTTACAGCAGCTTGTAATCAGTCCAGCGCGTAGCACTGATAAATCTCCGGGCAGAGTACACTGCAGGAGTCAGCTATTGTTCCTAGCCACATGGCTCATTAATATTCACTGCACACTGTGTTATTCAGTACGAGCTTTTCTGTGATCAGGAAGCAGGCAGGACATGACGACACATTTGACAGAAAAACATGGAGCCTGCCATGAGCTGTCAGGAGCATCTATCTCTGCATATACTATATACAAATTCTGTGAAATCCAAACGTGGACAGTGAAATGCATATGTAATGTAAGTACAGCCAATATTTAGCTACTGATATATGTGTTTATTTTCTCTGAGACCTTATACCTAACAGCTCCTCTTTAAGCTGGATTTTTTTTATTGACTCAAGTATAAGTCTACCCAGCAAAGTTAATGGCTGCACTTGGGGCTCAGGAGTGGTTAATGACTGCACTGCATACAATATTGGAGCCATTAACCCTTCATGTCCCTTAATTGCAGCCAATAATTCCTCCAGGCCTCCAAGTGCTGCAATTATTCACCCCCCTTCCTGCAATTCAGTATCTTTACCCCTGCCCCTTTCCTTTTTAATTGTTGTGGCCAGGACTGTCAGACCTGTGTTTTCTTGGTATCTCCTTTCCTCAAAGTATCACTTACCACAGGGTAAATTGCTGTAAAAGGGAATGTTACAAATAGTACAAACATGTCTCAGCGTGCTCAGTGCTGACTCGTGTATAAGTCGACCCCTATACTTTTATGAAGTGAATCAGACCTAAATTACTAGACTTATACTTAAGTATATACAGTAGGTGAAAATGGCTTTAAGTGCAATAGTATGAAGTGGAGAAAAGCTTAAATGCACTAACAAAGTTACAGCCAGTGACACATTCAGTATAAAAAAAGTGTTAAGTGCATAGTCAATACAATTCATAATGTATGTGCAAAATTATTCAAAGACAATATGACCAGAATACCATCAATAAATAAGGTGCATCATGCACATTAAATACATAAATAATGGCTAACAAAAACCAAAAAGGGTCCCTAGAAGCTAGAACACCATGTACCTGAATATAGAGCATACCACCTACGTATTAAATCAATCAGAGCCTGTCAGGGTCTGAGCACCAATTCAAAGTAAGAAGTGATGGAAAAAAGATTACATTACCTATGCCCCCTCCATGCTCCACATCGCTGCAGTCAGCCCGGAGATTATTTCCTCTTTTTGTTTGATATGCTGTTTCCCATATCTCTAGATACGCACAATGGAAGGTTTATTAACATTTAAAATATAGTGCTGTGCTCTCTGGAATCCCTGTTCATCTCATGAGGGATTCTCAGGGTATTCTTTGTTTTCAAAAGCTTTTCCAGCCTCCCTACTCACTTGCACACTATTTTGTCAGTTAGACTTTGCAACTGTTGCTCAGGAAATTCTTTTGCAACTAAAGAAAATACTAAGAATCCCCCATGAGGAGAAAACCCATTCTGTCAGATTTTAACTGCTTACTTTTTGGCTGCAGTGGTCCTTTAAGGTTGTGTTTCCATCAGTAGCTGGATCACATGCGGCCAGCAGGAGCGGACAGTGTAGTGTCTACTCTGATGATCCGCTGTGGTCTGGCTGTAGAAGGGGGAGCGCATCCGCCTGGCCTGGGATTATCGTGGACTGCACGGAAGTGCAGCACTTACCGCAACGGATCTCGCGGGTCCGTTGCACACTAACAAGTGTGAACGACTTCTATATATAAAATAGGAGCCGCTCACTGTCAGTTTTGCGATGATCTGAGAACGGACAAAAACCATCCGTTCTCAGCTCAAGTGGGAACTCAGCCTTACAGAACACCATAGTTAATTAGTTACCATATAAAAATATCTACTGAGTGCCTACTCAATTTTGTCAGCTTTTGTTTGCGGTCTTCCAACAGTGCTTAGCAGAAAGCTGTCCACTGAGGTCTGCATTCCCCTGATGTGACCCTGACTCTTACCTGATTAATGGGCTCTTCTCTGGCACCTCCTCAGGGCAGCAGCAGCAGCAGCAGAGGAGGCGATAGATGGATCTGCGCTCTGCCATGCTATGGGTCAGTACTGTCAGGCTGGGAGTGCGAGGCTGGGGGTCTTGTAATGGGTGAAATAAAAAAGAAACAAATAATTCAGTGTAGCAGGGATGAAAGAACAAGGGAGTCACATGTGTGGCGGTACAACTTAGCCTCCAGCCAAGGAGCATGATGAGAAGGGGTGGCTGGAAGACACCTCCTAGCCTGCTGCAGGATGGGGATGAGTGCAGGAGAACTCTATGTAGTGTAAATGGCCTCAGCATTTGACAAACTAACACTATGTCAGCCTATGAATGTCTATACTGTTTGTAATACAGGCTATGGTCTGTTCTTGCCAGACAAGTAAAGCACACAACAGCATGGGTTTGATAACAACTGATAATTGTTTACATTGGGTCCTGTATTACCCAGGTATCTCTTCTTCCTAAATGGAGAATGCGCTGTACAAATTGCAAGTCTTGCTACTTATTTTCCACGCCTTTTATAATTGACTGGCAGCAGTATGGACACTGCAAAGTTGTCAATTTACACTTAAAGGTGATTCATGAGGTGAAAAAGGTGAGCAATCGTTACTTACCTACGGCTTCTTCCAGCCCCTAGATGTCTTCTTGGTCCCTTGCTGCAGCTCCGGTGCCCAGCTGGCCGCCCGTGAAGCTCGGTGACCCGTCGGTCGGTCTCTTCTGAGCATGTGCGGGCATGTGCACATGTCATCGGGCGCATACTGCGCCGGCACATGCACAGAAGAGTCGATCCGCCGATTGGTCACTGTGTCAGATTCTCATATTAACCACTTGAGGACCCACCCTTTACCCCCCCTTAAGGACCAGCGTTATTTTTTGAGATCTGTGCTGGGTGGGCTCTGCAGCCCCCAGCACAGATCAGGTTTCATGCAGAGCGATCAGATCGCCCCCCTTTTTCCCCCCCTATGGGGATGGTGTGCAGGGGGGGTCTGATCGCTCTGGTGGGCAGGCTTGTTGCGGGGGGGGGGGCACCTCAAAGCCCCCCTCCGTGGCGAAATTCCCCCCTCCCTCTCCTACCTGCTCATCCCCGGTGATCGGGGCTGCACAGGACGCTATCCGTCCTGTGCAGCCAGTGACAGGACGTCCCCTGTCACATGGCGGCGATCCCCGGCAGCAGCGCCGTACAATGTAAACAAAGCGGATTATTTCCGCTTGTGTTTACATTTAGCCTGCGAGCCGCCATCGGCGGCCCGCAGGCTATTCGCGGAGCCCCCCGCCGTGAATTGACAGGAAGCAGCCGCTCGCGCGAGCGGCTGCTTCCTGATTAATCAGCCTGCAGCTGGCGACGCAGTACTGCGTCGTTGGTCCTGCAGCTGCCACTTTGCCGACACACGGTATAAGCGTGCGGTTGGCAAGTGGTTAATGCAGAGAAATTATCTCCCCCTTGCCCAGATCGTTTACAAATGTTTAAATGGTTTGCTAATTATTTCAGTGAATTTCAAGATTTGTGAGTATGATCAGAATCATAATTAGATTGTTGTAATTGTCAGTATTATTTTTGGAAGGGAGCTGTCTATTCCTACAAGATTAAAAATGAGATAGTATTGAAGAAATGTTCACCTGTTATGCAGTATTTGTTGGTTAGTAAGTATTACCCATTAAGGTCAAGATATACCCTGCTGAAACTAAAGCCTGCTTTATTTGCTAAATGTTAATCACATAGTGTTCACACATATCTAATGTAAACTGTAAACTGATCAATAATATATACTTTATTTCAGATTGTTTTAAAACAGTTGTTTATTATTAGGCCAGAAGCCTTGTGTCGGCCATTACCACTTATAACCACAGGGGGCATCTAGAGATCCCCATCTAAATATAAAAATGAAGTCATGTACATGTATTTTTAGAAATGTTATAAGAACATCAATTAAGTCGTAATGTACTAATTTAAAAATAGTTTGGAAATCCCCACATATTATTTTGGGAGAGAAAATCTCTATAAAAGAGAGTTTTCAGGCTGTATATTTTATCATTGCTTGATATCCTTGCTGACTGAAACATCTTAGGCCGAAGCCTGCCTTCTCATAGACGTGATTCTGAAAGAACACAGGAGAGGTAATATGCATTATTCTTGGTGAATTCATTGACAATAGTCTATATAAACATTAACGACTTATCATTTTCACACTTCAGCCGTTTTTAGTTTTTTAGATCACTTTTTTATGCTATACTTCATATGCAATCAGTAAGCATTACTATTTAAATGCAAATGCAAGCTTAGAGACAATTACCGAGCTTTGATTGATTAAGATATATCTATTTTAAGTTCTTTATATAAGAATAGAACTTCATATATCAATTTTAAGGATAAAAGCTATATTGTGTGTACCATACACTGTACACTCTCGAGACAACAATTATCGATGAAGGATAAAAGCTACAGCAGATTATTTGCTATATTGAAATGTATTTGTTTAACTAAAGGAACTTTGAAAATGTATTTTTGTATGAAAATGTATTTTTGGATGATGGACAATAACTGGAGAGATGTATATTCCTGTATACATATGCTTTATCTATTTTTCATAACAACATAAATCTATAAAATTCATCAGCTGAGTGTTGCGTATTTTTTCCAGAGGTAAACCTGTTAACCTATAAATTTTCTGTTTATAGTGAGCAACGCACCCACTACTGTCTAATCTTGATTATGACGGCTTTCTAGGCTTGCCTTTTAAGCAGTTAATAATCATTTATAGCAGATATCGATCAGATATTTGACAACCGAACTTCTCGGGCACCCAGGCTCAAACTAACAATATAAATCAGAAATATTGTCACCGGTGTGCTCCACAGGACAGGAAGAAAGTGCGCTTAATTTATTTTACTGCTTACAATGATGGACATTGTAAGCAAACTTTTGGGGGCCACATAAAATGGCAAGAAAGGCTGCATCGGACGGTGGGCCTTGTGTTCAACACCTGTAGAATATGAAGTGGATGTCAGGCCAGTTTGATAATATAGTATAGGGTACAGACAGAATCTATCTAGATCAGGCATGGGCAAACTTGGCCCTCCAGTTGTTAAGGAACTACAAGTCCCACAATGCATTGCAGGAGTCTGACAGCCATAGTCATGACTCATAAAGGCAAATGCATTGTGGGACTTGTAGTTCCGTAACAGCTGGAGGGCCGAGTTTGCCCATGCCTGATCTAGATAGTACTCATCGACAACAAGTTAAATAATCATACTCAATGCCAAGCCGTTGCAGCTAAAGCAAACAAAATTTTGGGATACATTAAAAAGTAAATAAAAACTTGAGATGCTAGCATAATATTGCCCCTGTTTAACTCTCTAGTAAGGACACATCTGGAATATGGAATTCAGTTCTGGGCACCACATTACAGGAAAGATATTGCAGTTTTAGAGCAGGTGCAGAGACGAGCAACAAAATTGATACGTGGGATGGAAGGTCTCACTTACCAAGAAAGGTTAGAGAAACTGGGTTTATTTAGTCTAGAGAAAAGACACCTTAGAGGGGATCTAATTAACATGTATAAATACATCAGAGGGAAATATAAAAGTTTGGCGGAGGAGCTTTTTGTCCCTAGGCCTTCTCAAAGGACTAGAGGACATGATCTGCGCATGGAGGAAAAACGTTTTAGCCATTTATTTAGGAAAGGGTTCTTTACAGTAAGTGTGATTAAGATGTGGAATGCATTGCCACAGGAAGTAGTTATGGCAAATTGTATACCTGCATTTAAAGGGGGCTTAGATGCTTTCCTTGCGTTGAAAGAAATCCATGGCTACAATTACTAGGTAATGTACAATTACAATGATGTTGATCCAGGGATTTTATCTGATTGCCATCTGGAGTCGGAAAGGAAATGTTTCCCTTTTAGGGCTAATTGGACCATGCCTTGTAAGGGGTTTTCACCTTCCTCTGGATCAACAGGGATATGTGAGGGAGCAGGCTGGTGTTGTACTTTGTTCTCTGGTTGAACTCGATGGATGTATCTTTTTTCAACCCAAATAACTACAGTATGTAACTATGTAAGAATGATCCTGATGTGAGTTGTGGGATGGGGGGGGGAAGAGGGAGAGAGGGCCATGCGAACAAAGTAGCTGTGTGACTTCAGTTGTGTTGCTACAACTAAATAACGGAAAATTGTTACTTACCTATCCGTAATTTTCCTTTCCCGATGCTTCATGTCATCCCACAAATGGGTTTAGGCTCCGCCCACTCTACCCCATAGGACGTAGTATACATAAATTTTACTGCATTGCTCCGCCCCCCCCCCAGTCTCGTCAGCCTCGGATCACCGAACCAACAAGAGGGGAGGGTTTTGTGTCATGACATGAAGCATCGGGAAAGGAAAATTACGGATAGGTAAGTAACAATTTTCCGTTTTCCCTATGCTTCATGTCATCCCACAAATGGGATTTAGCTAGAAAGAAATGAAGGGAGGGCAAAACTATGCTGCTAAACACACCAATTTTAATCAATGCTTACACACTATTACAATTTAGAATCGACTTTCCAAACAGAACAGAAGATTGAGCAGTTAGATCTAATCTGTAATGTCTCATAAAGGTATGAATGCTGGACCAATTTGCCGCTTGGCAGATCTTCTCAGCTGGTACTTTGTTTAGGGCAGCCCATGAGGTTGATACACTGCATGTGGAATGAGCCACTACTTGTTGTGGTGGATCCTGGCCTTGAACTCTATACGCAGCCTGTATTAATTTGACAATCCATGTCGCGATTGTCCTAGTTGTTGCCGGTAGGCCTTTCCTGTAGCCTGATGGGATAACCCATAATCTATCGGTTTTCCTCATGTCTTTAGTACAATGTAGATATGCCTTTAGTGATAGGGATACATCCAGCGGATGAGTCTGTTGTGTATCCTCTGTACGGAAAATGGGTAATGTCCAGTCCTGGTTTAGGTGATAAGTTGTCACTACCTTCGGGATGAATTCCTGTACTGGTCGTAACACCACTCTGTCAGGAAAAAATCTTAGGTAAGGTTCCTTTGAACCTAAAGCCTGTATTTCCGACACTCTGCGGGCAGATGATATGGCCACTAGAAACACAGTTCTTAGCGTTAAATTCCATAGGGTCACGTCATCCAGAGGATAAAATGGCGGTCTTACTAAAGCTTCAAGGACTAAAGGTAAATCCTACTTAGGAAATATGTTTTTCTTTGGTGGTCTCAGTCTCAACACGGCTTTTGTAAATTGTTTGATCAATAGGTGCCCTGCCCATGATGTTCCAGTTAGAATTGATAATGCTGAAATCTGGACTTTGATTGTATGGAATCCTATGCCTTTTTCTATTCTTTGTTGAAGGAAACTTAGTATATGATGCACCTCTGGACTTAAGGGATTAATCTGTTGAGCTTGTGCAAATTGAGTGAAGGTCTTCCATACTCTTTGGTAGGCTACATTAGTGGTAGGCTTTCTGGCTTTCAACATTGTGTTTACCACCGATTGTGGGCAACCTAGGGTTCTGAGCCTTTCCCCTTCAAGAGCCAGGCCATCAAGTTCAACTTCCGTACATTCTGATGGAATATTACCCCCTGACTCAGCAGATCTGGTCTGTAAGGAAGTGGTAGGGGAGCACATAGTTTCATAACCCACAGAAGGGGAAACCATGGACGGTTTGGCCAAAACGGAATTATCGCAATCAGAATCACCGACTCCATCGCTAATCTGTGTAAAAGTTGATGAATCATTGTAATTGGTGGAAATACATATCCCTTGTTGAAGTCCCACCTTGCTGTTATTGCATCCACCGCTATTGCTTGTGGGCAATGGTACCTGGCTATAAATTTCCTGCATTTGGCGTTGCTCCGTGCCACCATCAGATCGATCTGAGGAGAGCCCAACTTCTCGCAGACCCAGAGATATACTTCCTGACATAACGTCCATTCGCAGTTGTTGATGAGGTGTCTGCTCAAGTAGTCCGCCCTCACATTCTCTCTCCCTGGGATATAAACTGAGTTGATGTCCCAAAGGTGCTGTTCCGCAAACATGAATATGTTTTCCGTCTCCTGTAGTAAGGTTACGCTCCTTGTTCCTCCTTGTCTTCTCAAGTAAGATACTGCGGTTTTGTTGTCCATCTTCAATACAACAAACTTCCCCTGAATCAGGTGTTGAAAGGCTAGAAGGGCTTGTAATGCTCCTCTCAGTTCTAGTATGTTTGCAGGTGTTCAGCTCTGGATTGTCGGCCATCGACCCTAAACCGTATAATTCAGACAGTGAGCACCTCAACCCTTCATGCTCGCATCCGATGTTATTGAAATGTGTGGAATCTTCTGAATCAGATGACTTTTCTCTAGATTCGATGGTGACGTCCACCATACTAAGCTGTTCTTCATTATTGAAGTAATAAAGATCAACTGCGCCATGTTCTTTTTGTCCCATTGTTTGAGAAAACCCCATTGAAAAGGACGGATGTGCCAGTGCGGCCATCTGACCATAGGTATGGTCGAGGTTAGGTGTCCTATATAACTGAGGCATTCTCTTGCGGTCAACCTGTTTGCCGATATTATCTGTTGCGTTCTCAGTATGATTGAGTGCATCTTTTCCCCTGGCAATGATAATGTATTCTGTCGAGTCCTGAAAAGGGCTCCCAGGAAGATCATCTCTTGAGTCGGCTGCAGGTTGCTCTTTTTGTAATTTATTATCCAGCCAAAGCTGTGGAGCGTTTGGATCAGTATTTCTCTGTGTTGAATTAGTACACTTCGATCCTGAGCCAGCAAAAGGAGATCGTCTAGATATTGGAAAAATCTCAGGTTCTTTAATCTTAGGATTGCTACTACCGCTAGGAGTATCTTCGAGAAAGTTCGAGGGGCGGTGCAAATACCGAATGGCAGGCAGAGGAACTGATAATGGTGATTGTCCACAGCGAATCGGAGATACTTTTGAAAGTGGGAGTGGATAGGGACGTGCAAATACGCGACCTCTAGGTCCAGAGATAACATCCAATCTGACACCCTTACAGACATAGTAATTGACTGTAGCGTCTCCATTTTGAACTTTGGCAGCAGAATCTTTTTGTTCAACATTCTGAGGTCCAATACTGGACGCCAGTCTTCTGTTTTCTTGAGGACGAAAAACAGAGGGGAGTAAAAACCTTTCCCTCTCTGAGTTTCTGGCACTGGTATTATAGCCTTCTTCTGAATTAGTGTGTCTACATATTCGACAAGCACCTGTCTCTTCTGGTGTTTGGCAGGAATATTTGTTGGGACAAAATGATCTCTTGGAGGTCTCTCGACGAATTTCCACTGATGTCCCTTGGTTACCGTGTTTACAACCCACGGGTTGGTTATGTTTTCCATCCACACCTGTCTGAATTCCTTCAACCTGCCTCCTACTGGACAAGTGAGGATAGACATCCTGTCAAAAGGACTTCTGCTGAGTCTGACCAGTATTAGCGGTTCTCTGTTTAGTCATTCTCTGCAATGTGCTCTGGGTGCTTTGCCAATTTCTTCTGTACTCACGACCTGGGCGGTAATTTCTTGCATTCCTAAATCTTGCTTGCTGCATCCTTGGTTGTTGAAAAGGTGGTTTTTTACTTCTTCTGTCCTGTGGAATTAATCCAGACCTACCACCCGTAACTCTTTGAATGGCTGTATCCATCTCTTTACCGAAAAGGGATTTGCCGTCGTATGGTATCTTACACCAGTCCTGGCGAGATGACGGGTCTGCCGACCAGGATTTTAACCAGAGCGCCCTTTTTGCAACTACAGATTGGACCATAGATCATGAAGAGCAACGGAAATATCCACAGCTGCCTCTCCTATGAAATCAGCCGTCAACTTGAGGTTGTCTAACGAAGCAATAATGACGTTCTTGTCAGTATCGTTTATCAGCGCATCTTCAATATTTGCCGTCCAATTCCTCAGTGCCTTGGCCACTGACGTAAGAGCGATAGCTGGGCGATTAGCGCCACCTGATGATATGTAAATTTTCTTGAGTTCAGAATCCATTTTTTTCTCCAATGGATCTCTAAAAGTTGCCGCATTCTCCCTAGGAAGTGTAGTTGGTCTTGCTAAACGTATTACGGATGCATCCACTGTTGGTGGGTTATCCAATTCCTTTGTCTTCTCTTCTTCCATTGGATAAAGCTTGTAAAGACGGTTGTATAACAGAGGTTTCTTTTCTAATTTTTCCACTCCTCTTTAATGACTCCGGCAATCTCGTCCATCAAAGGGAATGGTGTGAACCGTTTTTTAACCACTTGAGGACCCACCCTTTACCCCCCCTTAACGACCAGCGCTGTTGTAGCTGATCTGTGCTGGGTGGGCTCTGCAGCCCCCAGCACAGATCAGCGTGCAGGCAGAGCGACCAGATCGCCCCCCTTTTTTCCCCACTAGGGGGATGATGTGCTGGGGGGGTCTGATCGCTCCTGCCTGCGGGTGTTGCGGGGGGGGGCACCTCAAAGCCCCCCTCCGCGGCGAAATCCTCCCATTCCCTCTCCTACCTGGCCCCCCTGGAGATCCGGGCTGCACAGGACGCTATCCGTCCTGTGCAGCCAGTGACGGGACGTCCCCTGTCACATGGCGGCGATCCCCGGCCGCTGATTGGCCGGGGATCGCCGATCTGCCTTACGGCGCTGCTGCGCAGCAGCGCCGTACAAATGTAAACAAAGCGGATTATTTCCGCTTGTGTTTACATTTAGCCTGCGAGCCGCCATCGGCGGCCCGCAGGCTATTCACGGAGCCCCCCGCCGTGAATTAAGCAGCCACTCGCAAGAGCGGCTGCTTCCTGATTAATCAGCCTGCAGCTGGCGACGCAATACTGCGTCGCTGGTCCTGCAGCTGCCACTTTGCCGACGCGCGGTATGAGTGCGCGGTCGGCAAGTGGTTAAGGTGAGAATAATATTCTCAGTCTTATCTAAATCTTCGGTATTGCCTTCCCATTGTATAGCTTCTCTCACTGCACATACATACGGTTCGACTAATGCAAAATCAAATCCCACAGCAGTAAGATTATCCTCAGAAGTCCCCTGTCACATGGCGGCGATCCCCGGCCGCTGATTGGCCGGGGATCGCCGATCTGCCTTACGGCGCTGCTGCGCAGCAGCGCCGTACAAATGTAAACAAAGCGGATTATTTCCGCTTGTGTTTACATTTAGCCTGCGAGCCGCCATCGGCGGCCCGCAGGCTATTCACGGAGCCCCCCGCCGTGAATTGACAGGAAGCAGCCGCTCGCACGAGCGGCTGCTTCCTGATTAATCAGCCTGCAGCTGGCGACGCAATACTGCGTCGCTGGTCCTGCAGCTGCCACTTTGCCGACGCGCGGTATGAGTGCGCGGTCGGCAAGTGGTTAAGGTGAGAATAATATTCTCAGTCTTATCTAAATCTTCGGTATTGCCTTCCCATTGTATAGCTTCTCTCACTGCACATACATACGGTTCGACTAATGCAAAATCAAATCCCACAGCAGTAAGATTATCCTCAGAAGTTTTCGGTTGAGAACCCACTTCGGCCGAAGTTGATGGTTGAGAGGGTAAAGATGAAATGTACTCATTCATAGAATCTTGCACCGCCTGTTTTATTAATTCGGATACGTCCACCGGTGTCTGATTCGTCTCGCCCGACATTTCTGAGAAACACCTTTTGCATACTGATTTTCCGGGCATGACTTCATTTTCACATGCCCAACATCTCCTTGAACGCCTCTCTCTGGATCTTGATCTAGATTCTCTTCTTCTGCGGGATCTACTTCTGTCCCGGCGATAATAGTGGGATGACGGGCTGCGTCTTCTTGATCGAGATCTTGATCTGCTGCATGTCTTCTTTTTCTTCTTGTGTTTCCTAGGACTGACACCAAAACAGTTTAAATACACGCCGGCCCGCCCCTCCGCCCTCCCCTCAGGATGGCCGAGCGAATCGGCATGCAAGCGTAATACGCGTCTTCAGCATGCGTCACTTCTGGAGGAAGTGACGCGCACCGGAGCCGAGAGCTGGAACGCAGGGGGAACCACTTGGAGTGCACGCCGGCGAGAAAGAGAAGGACTCCACAGCGCATACGCTCTGCATTTAGCCGAGCAGAAGGTAAGAATATCCGGATGGGAAGCCAAAACCGAGCCATTTAGGCTACTTTAAGCATATCCCCCCACCGCTGTAAACCAGCAAACCAGCGGTATACCTCTAACTAGTTTATAGTTATAATGAGGTCAGGCTAGCCGAGGCCACTAGCCGAGCTGCAAGAGACAGCAGGTAGGGTAGAAAAGATAAAAAATGTAGCTCTCTGAAATAGCTCTTTGTATCATCCACGTCCATGAGGTGAGCCGAGGACAAAAGACTGGCGGGGGGGGGGGGGGGGGGGGGGGGGAGGGGGGGGGGGCGGAGCAATGCAGTACAGTTTATGTATACTACGTCCTATGGGGTAGAGTGGGCGGGGTCTAAACTCATTTGTGGGATGACATGAAGCATAGGGAAAACTACAGGGCAGCCACGGCCATATCCAATAACAAATTATGCTCACAAAACAAGATACCACTGTGTAGTGACGGGTGCAGAGAGGTGTGAGTGGCTGTTGTATTGCAGTTGCAGCATCGGCATGTAGAGGGCAGACTTGGTTGTATCAGTTTATAGAAAGATATTCTGAGGCGACTATATCAAGTGTAACTGCAGTTACTGAAACTGCAGTAGCTAGATGGCAGCCTGTGTGAGAATTACTGAGAGGTTAGTGAATTGCTGGCTGTGAGATTGCAGTTGCAGCATTGCAACTAGTCGGCATAGCATATCTAATTTATTTATTGTATTTATAAAGCGCCAACATATTACACAACGCTGATATCTAATGAACCATAGCAGATCTTAAAGGACAATCAAGGCAACAATCGCCATTCTGCAGAGACTGCCAGCGGGAGATGGGAGAAGACCAGATCCGAAGAAGCCCCAGGTAAGTAAAAAAACTTTTATTTTGTTGCCTCTCTTGTCCTTTTAAGGAATGCCGAGGTGAAAATAAACTGATGAGATAAACAACTGTATCTATCCTCCTTCTCCTAACAATGACCTTTGTAGAGATCCCACAATTTTATTTTTGAGATTTTAATCTACTTGCATACCTGATGTTTAACTCTTTCAGGCAGATGAAGGGAAAAGAAAAGGAACACAACATGGTTAATTGTACATGCATGTCTATCTTAGTATTCCTTTAACCATTTCCCCACTGCAGCATAGTGTATCTACATCCCTGTCACTTAACAACGGGGGGTAGATACATGTATCTGTATTTATGAGTGCCACGTAGGTCCGCAACACCCAGCACCAAAGTACTGATCGATGAATGGGAAAGTGTTCCCAAAACCAAAGTGCCCATAGTACATGGTCACCGTCATCACCGAAATGCCCGTGGTCATTCACAGAATGAAAGTAGAAACGCGCGTAACACATTACTTCCTGTGTACTGTTCATTATACAGGGTAGTGTGGGGACATCTAGTGGGCAAAAAGTAAAAAAAGGCGTGTTAAACATTAAAATAAATTAAACGTCAGCCTCTTCCTGATTTTTTTTTTCCCTTTTAAATAGGGACAGGACAAATCCACAAGTTCTTCGAATCCGAATATGAATCCAAATCTAAAAAGGTTCTCGAATATCACAAACCTTTCAAATTATGAATCAAGCGAATCCTGCACATAAGAATTGTGCAATGCGTGGTATAGTTGCCCACAGTATAGGCACCCAGGCATAGGTGGCCACAGTATAGGTAGCTAAGTAAAGGTGTCTTCAGTATAGCTAGCTAAGTAATGATGCCTTCAGTATCGCTAGCAAGATATGGGTGCCTTCAGTATAGCTAGCAAGACATGCGTGCCTTCAGTATAGCTAGCTAGGTACATGGGGCCTTCAGTATAGATAGCTAGGTATAGGTGCCTTCAGTATAGGTAGCAGGGTATAGGGTCTTTCAGTATAGGTAGCAAGGTATATATGCCTTCCGTATAGGTAGCAGGGTATAGGGTCTTTCAGTATAGGTAGCAGGGTATAGGGGCCTTTAGTATAGGTAGCAGGGTATAGGGGCCTTCAGTATAGGTAGCACGGTATATGTATATGTGCTATCGGTATAGGTAGAAGGGTATAAGGGCCTTCAGCATAGGTAGCAAGGTATATGTACCTTCAGTATAGGTAGCAAGGTATATGTGCCTTCGGTATAGGTAGCAAGATATAGGGGTCTGCAGTATATGTAGCAAGGTATCTGTGCCTTCAGTATAGGTAGCAGGGTCTCTGAAAGCCTATACACTATGATCCCCCAAAAAATAAGGGTTGAGGTGATCAAGTACTTTCTCCTGAAACAAAACAAAGATGAGCAGTGGGTTGAGTATATTGCCAATTGTTTGACATTTATCTTCACCCATAATGCCTTCCTTTTCAATGATCAGTGGTACAGTAAGGCCTCTGGAGTGGCGATGGGGATGTCTGTGGAACCCACTTTTGCAAATCTGTTTTTGGCTCACTGGGAGGAGCTTTATGTCTACAGTGAGGCAAACCCCTATCGCCACTCCATTGTGTCTTGGCATCGTTACATGGACGATGTCCTTTTGGTATGAGAGTGTACTCAATCCTAGTTTCTGGAGTTTGTTAGCTGGCTATGTGTTAATGACTTGGGCATGCGATTTACAGGTGTATGGGGAGGATCGAGTTTGGAGTTCCTTGATCTGGTCATCTTTGAGGATAGGGGACGGCTACTTTCGAAGGGCTTTAGGAAGGCCACAGCTTCCAACTCGATCTTCTCCTACACTAGTTACCATCCTAAGCATGTCCTGGATGGCATTCCATATGGCCAGTTTTTGCGACTCAAGAGAAACAACAGCAAACAAGAGGATTTCGTAAGCCAAAGCAGAGACCTGGGTTTTAGACTACTGGCCACTTCCTACTGACTACTTCCTCTGCTCATTGAGGCCTTCAATAGAGCGGATGGTTGTAAGAGGGAGGATATCCTTAGACGAAAAGGTAGGAAGGAAAGGGAAGGAGGGCTGGAGACAGGCAATAAAAAGACAGTGACCCCGTTTGTGTTTGAATACTCCCCAATGGCTCTAAGGATCCGTAAAGTAATTTAAAAAAAACTCGGGGGACCTACGGGGGTGCTCGGAATGGAGCACACGTCTAAGTGAGAAACCGCTTGTAACTTTCCGTCAGGTTCGCACAATCGGAGATGTTTTGACACACAGTGAGATTCAAGAAACTAAGGAACCTGATTGGCTCATGAGAGCAAAACCGAAGGGAAATTTTCATTTCAAAAACTGCACCCACTGCCATCAATTCCTCCCAGGTAAATCGGTTAATTTAGGAGGTTTTACGGTCCAAATTTTGGACTTCATACACTGCAAAATGCCGTTTGTGCTCTATGTTGTCATTTGTCCATGTCAGCGGTATTATATTGAGAAAACGACTCGCCCAGTAAATACACGCTACCAGGTCGGGAAGATTAATTGCACATGTTAGGGAGGCTTATGTAGGGGATCCCAGGGGATCCTGATTGCTTGAAATTCTGTGGTTTAAAAGTGGTTGATAAACTTTTTGTGTTGGAGGCTTCTCCTACGCATCTGATATCGTTCCCGTATAAAGAGTTATCGTAAGAGAACAGAGGCGCCAGCAGGATAAAAAATAATAAAAATTGTAAAATTTGCTGGGAGGCAGTGGTGGACTTGCCTCCGGAAAGCAGACTCAAAATACTGTCTGAATTAAACAAATACATTTATTAATGGTACCCCAAAAATAAATGTATTTGTTTAATTCAGACAGTATTTTGAGTCTGCTTTCCGGAGGCAAGTCCACCACTGCCTCCCAGCAAATTTTAAAATTTTTATTACCTTTTATCCTGCTGGTGCCTCTGTTCTCTTACGATAATACTGTGTCCACCCCTGGTGGAGGGGTGACCTACCCCTACTTTCCTGATCTACAGAGAGCGACATCTTAATCCTGAGTGAGGACAGGTCTAATCTCCTCACCTGCATCTACAGTGGTTGCCTAAGAGGTAACCCATGTTTGTGAGTATATTAATCTCACACTTACATTTATCCACGGTTTTCAATACATTCTACACTATATTGGGCTCTCAGTGTTTCTTATTTATCTGTATAAAGAGTTGATTTTAATGGGTGGTGGGGACTTTCCACATTATTTGGCTAGGTGGGAGGAGGACGCTGGCATTTCTTTGAGTAATAGTCAAAAAAAGGAAAATCTGTATTTTGGCGCATGCTACTTCCATTAGTTCTAGAATAAAAGAAACTAACTTAAATTATTAACTAGATGGTATAGGACGCCAGATAGGTTGGCTTTAATGTTTCAGGGGATTAGTGATAGATGCTGGAGGGGCTGTGGGGCAAAAGGTACACTGATTCATCTGGTGTGGGAATGTCTGGTTATTTCAAGTTTTTGGAATGATGTGTTGGAATGTATTGGGAGACTGTGTGAGGAATGTGGCGATTGGGATCCTGTGCAAGTGCTGTTGCATGGAACATCCTTATCTGTTAGTAGATATGAGAGATTGCTTGCTCCGCAACTATTTATAGCAGCTAAAAGTTTAATTCCTGTAAAATGGAATTGCCAGGGTTCTCCTACTCTTAAAGAATGGATTGGCAGACAGAGTGTAATGATCTGCTCTGCTGTCTGCACAGGCAGGCAGCTTTTTGACCATTTTTTAGGTTTATATGCTGCAGGTCCCTGGAAAGGAGACCTGTCTTCACTCTGCAAGTTCAGAGTTGCTGTTCTGGTGAGGGGTTTGCATTCACTTATCTGGCTATTGATAGCTCGCCTCTCTTGAAGGCTTGCAGTATAAATACCATTTCCTCCCAGAATTCCCTGCTGGTCATAAAGGTTTGGTTCTGCTAGACTTGCCTTGAGTTTCAGCTCTCTGCTATCTGTTTGCTTTATTATCTTAGAGTAGTTATCCTTGGGAGTGCACTAGCATTCCTTCTAGCGCAGTCAGGTTGTTTGTTATCTGTATTGCCTTGTTCTGTCTTATCTGTTACGATTGTTCTGTTGCCAGCGGTAGCTGACAGGGAATCGCTCTGTCTGTTTGGATCACATTCGCCCTAGCGTTAGAGGCGGTGGATCTCTCTGTATTCTGTCTTGGAGTGTAAGCCGGAGCAGCGGTTGCTACTGGTTGCTCCATTTGTCTCTCTTGTCTGGAACGAACGCTTGCTGTTGTCTGGGTGAGGCAACCGATTAGCAAGCGTTCGCGTTCTCTGTTTGTTTTCGTGTCTCATTTGTTAGTCAGGGTTGGTACGCTTTGTCGCTGTTGCGCTTAACGTGCGGTGACGATGCCTGGCACGCGCTTTGTCGCTATTGCGCTTAACATGTGGTGACCGCGTGTAGCTAGTCCTGTCTGCTCCTTCGTGTTGGATATAGTTTGTTATTGGTTCTGTCTTTATTCTGCCTATGATCTGTCTTTACTCGGTCTTGTGTCTCTATTAGCAATCGCCATTCTTGCGATTGCTTTCCCACTTGGTCTTCGTTTTTTTCTTCTTCCCCCCATTTTTCCTTTCTTACTATGACTATGTTTCCTGCTGCTTTTCCTTAAATTTTTTTCCAGGGTCCCTCTCCTTAGTACCCCTCTTTTCTGTTGTCCTCTTTCTCTTTCTCCTACCCCCTTTCCATTTTCTTCCTCTTTTCTCCCCCCCCCCCCCCGCCCCCCTTCTTTGTGCAAGATCCCCTCTATATACCCTTTTTTCAAAATCACAAACTCACTGCATGTAGCATTTTTTTAGCGATTCATTCAAAAATCGCTCTGAAAATCGTTTCACAAAATCGCACTCACAAATTGCTAGCCATTGCTATTGCGATTTTGGCGTGTACTAGCCCAGAGAGAGGAGGAGTGGAGAGAAATTGAGAATAGCCTGAGACAGAGCAGAGAGCTTATCTGTATTGCAGTCCCACATCACACAGAGGCTACTTGCATGCAATAGGATTTCTGTCCCTGCCAGTCTCTCACACAAGTCAGAAAGCAGCCCTCCTGGAGTCTAGGGACTGTCAAAAAATGTTCAACTTGTATAACACCTTATCCACACATGCTGATATTGATATGGTGGAGGGGTGTTGCCCCTTATTTCCTTATCTACAGAGAGCAACTTTTAATCCTGAGTTAGGACAGATCTAATCTCCTCACCTGCCTATACAGTGGTTACCTAGGAGGTAACCCACGTTTGTGAGTATATACATTATATACTTTTCATTTCCAACCCCTTGTTTTGCATACTACACTATATTGGGCTCTCGGTATTTATTTTGTCTTTATCCACACATGCAGTCATTATAACAATGAGGAGAGACCAGACAGATTTTTGCCCACGGACCCTCCAGGCAAGCTCTGTATCATGCTATGTATATTTACCAGCTTGCCTGCCCTCTAATTGCACTTTTATCAGCTAGCCTTGTGTCTCACATTGCCTTACAACAACAAACCTGAATACACCACACCAGCCCTAAATCACTGAATAAAAGGCAGCCTGGGGGGAGATGGCCCCCCTTCCCCCCTGGCCAGTGTGGGTCTGCCTGCCACTGCAGCTGAGCTGAACATGCAGGCATATGGGAACAGTCTGAAAGATAACCTGGGGGGCCCAGCAGAGGTCAGAGGCCCCAGGGCATTTGCCCCTTTTGCCTCTATGGTAGCGCCGGCTCTGGCCGCTCAGCTGCTTGGTTGCCTGGCAACCAGTGGCTTTTCCCTCTCCCACGGATACTGTGATGTGTAATTGGCCGGCAGGGAGCGTCACCAGACATCATGCGTGACAGAGGCGGAAGCGGAGAGTTTCTCCAATTGTGTACCCTGAGGGGCATGGCCTCTCCCCCCGGCAGACGCGCGGCTCGGAGCGGTGCCATTTCATGGCGAAGCTCGGCAGTGGGAGGTAGGCCGCATTGAGCGGTGAGTCTAATTTTGTGTATTTAAATGTTTAATGTTGGATTGACACGCTGTATATCTATTTTGTGTCTCAAGGCTATTTTTTATGCATGCACGGGGGAAGGTTGAAGGAGTTAAATAAACAGGTGACTTGTTGAAACTGCAACTGGTGCCTGGATCCTTCTCTTCTTTTAAGTGCATGAGATACTTCTGACATTTGGAGGCACAGTTGTCACAGCACCCACATCTTCTCCACTGTTAGTGCCGGCTTTCATTTCTTCTTTTTTAATTGATGCCATCAGTATAGGTAGCAGTTTATAGAGGCCTTCAGTATAGGTAGCAGGGTATAGGGGCCTTCAGTGTAGGTAGCAAGGTATATGTGCCTTAAGTATAGGTAGCTTGGCATAAGTGCCTTCAGTATAGGTAGAAGGGTATAGGGGCCTTCAGTATAGGTAGCAAAATATATGTTCCCTCAGTATAGGTAGCAAGGTATATGTGCCTTCAGTATAGGTAGCAAGGTATCTGAGCCTCAGTATAGGCAGCAAGGTATATGTGCCTTCAGTATAGGTAGCAGGGTATAGGGGCCTTCAGTATAGGTAGTAAGGTATGTGTGCCTTCAGTATAGCTAGAAGGATATGGGAGCCTTCTGTATAGGTAGCAAGGTATACGGGCCTTCAGTATAGGTAGCAGGGTATATGTGTCTTCAGTACAGGTAGCAAGGTATATGAGCCTCAGTATAGGTAACAAGGTAAATGTGCCTTCCGTATAGGTAGCCAGCTATATGAGCCTCAGTATAGGTAGCAGGGTATATGTGCCTTCAGTATAGGTAGCAGGGCGTAGCAGCCTTCAGTATAGATAGTGTGGTATATGTGCCTTCAGTATAGGTAGCAAGGTATAGGGGCCTTCAGTATAGCTAGCTCGGTATAGGTGCCTTCAATATAGGTAGCAGGGTATAGGGGCCTTTAGTATAGTTAGGAAGGTATATGTGCCTTCAGTATAGGTAGCAAGGTATACATGCCTTCAGTATAGGTAGCAAGGTATAGGGGCCTTCAGGGTAGGTAGCAGGGTATACAAGCCTTCAGTATAGGTAGAAGGGTATAAGGGCCTTCAGTATAGCTAGCAAGGTTATAGGGGTCTTCAGTACAGGTAGCAAGGTATATGTGCCCTCAGTATAGGTAGCAGGGTATAGGGGCCTTCAGTATAGGTAGCAAGGTATATATGCCTTCAGTATAGGCAGAAGGGTACAGGGGCCTTCAGTATAGGTAGCAAGGTATAAGGGACAAGAATGCACAGGATAATACAGGAGGACTTTCGAGGCCCTGCTGTATATGAGAATCAACTTCAAATCCTTTAACAACAAACTGTTATGGAGGACAAGTCTGCCATCCATTCATTCAAGTGAAAGGTATACATTGACTGCCAGGTATAATGCAATGTGCAGTCACAGATGCAGTGAAAGGTATGCAGTGACTGCAAACAGCTGTTTGTGTAGTGACAGCCGTGCTGGACTGTTGCGCACCATGACGAGAGTGCAAGTGATGGCGGCTTTCCAGCCCATATGGTCGGGCTGAGGTAGCTCAATGACAGAACAACAGTGACTGTTCAGCTGATCGAATTTGGTCTGTCCACAATGAAGCAATGACCTTATCTTGGGTGTGCCCCCAACACTTTCATATAGCCGGCGGTCATTGCTTCACGGTGATACGCAAGCCCCTTCACTGCAGCAAGGTAAAGGTATATAAAACTGCGTGCTGTCACACAGGTGCAGTGAAAGGTATGCAGTGACTGGTATCAATACAATGTGCAGCTGTCACACACAGGTACACTGAACAGGTATGCAGTGACTGGTATATAACACTGCATGCTGTCAAGCAGGTGCAGTGAACATGAACAGGTATGCACGGACTGGTATTACAAATGTGCAGCTGTCACACACAGGTGCAGTGAAAAGATAGGCACTGAATGTGCAGGGCCTGGCACAGTATAGCAATTAGCAAGGGCCAGCTGCGACAGACAGGGCTGTATATGCAAGTGTCAGTGGGCCACACACACACAAAAAATACATCACAAGAACATTAGCTCTCAAAAGAGCTGTTTTGGGGTGCTTTTTAGAACTAAGTATCGGCCAGGAGCAAGCTAACAAGCCTAACTAAGCTTTCCCAAATCTCTGCAGCAACTCTCTCCCTTCTCCCACTACCTATGCAATACAGTGAGAGAACATGGCTGACACAGCTGCCTTTTATAAAAGGGGGGGGGGGCTCCAGGAGGGAGTGTAGCCTGATTGGCTACCATGTGTCTGCTGACTGTGATGCAGAGGGTAAAAGTTTAGCCCATTGATGTAGTATAGGGGGCAGGTTCGAACTTGCATAAAGTTCACGTTTGATCGCGAACCCACGATGTTCCCACAAATAAGTTTGCATGCAAACCGTTCGTGCTATCTCTATCTGTAAAATTCTTAGCCAAAGACTGTGAACAAGCATGCAGGTCAGATGCTTCTGACTGGATTAGCCACCTGCTTGTTTGTGGTGTTATTCAGACACTACTGCAGCCACAGTGATGAGCAGGATAGTCAAGCTACTGGCATTGATTAAAAGGGTAAGGGTGTGTGTGTGTGTGTGTGTGTGTGTGCGTGCGTGCGTGCTTTGTTGGCAGTTTCAGCATTTGAAGCTAAATGACCTCCTGGCCAATGTCAGATCCTCAGGGTGCATACACACATCCAATTTTGATTAGCCACCAATGACTGGCCAATTTTGCCACCTCCAAGTAGTGTGAGGGTCAACAGTTTGAATACTATACAGCTGGTGTAGGTAAGCTCTTATACTACATGGACATGGCAAAATTGGCCATTAAAAATTTGATGTGTACCCCTATTTTCATAACATCAAGCACCAACTCTTCCAAGGATGGATAGTGATGGATACTCTTTAGAAGCCTCTTGCTGAACCTGTGGTATTGAGACCTGAGTTATAATTCCAGGACTGGCATTTATAAAGACCTAGAACTCTCAAGGTTCCATTTGTGTTGTGAGGTGCTGTCCATCTGGTAGAACACAGATACTCTGATGGCACTTTTGGAGATTCTGGATTTTGAATTTGTAGCATGACAGTAGTTTACTCTGCATGTTCTTTAAATTACTATGTCATTGAGAAGCACTTCTATTTGCTACTAGAATCAATTGAAGCAGCGGTATAGCTAATATTTTGGGAACTCATAGCAGAATTTGATGAAGCGATCAGACCTGGGCACTTGAGAGCAATGCTACCTGCCCCTATCCAATAGGATAGAAGTTGACTGGCCAATATTAATTCCTATGCAATGTACATTGCAAACAGTCTACAGTCAGTGAGACAAAGTCAAAGTGTGGAGAAAACAAATAGTAAAATAAATAGTGAATCCATTTACCGCTTGGGCCCCCTTTGCTCCAGGGCCCTATTGTAGTTGCAATAGCTGCTATGGCTATTGCTAGGCCTCTAAATTGTACCTCATTTTGGAAGTCCTCTTTCCCTCCGGTATAAAAGACAGAACCTGTCATGACAGGTTCTGCCTTGATAATACAGGAATGGGGTGTGTGCATCTCAGTGTTACTTACCTGATCAGGTAATTCATCCATTTAGATGAGTGTCTCCTCCCCTCCCCCCGCCCCCTTTGGAAATGCAGCCGTAGCAGGTATTTTTCAAATTACCTGCATCTCACTGACCATCCCAGATGAACAGCAATTGGAGACCTAAGTGTAGTTCTTGAGACTGGTCACCTTGTGGTACATGCTTATGGTGAATAGTTGGCAACAATTACATATAATTAATGAGATGTAAGTTATTCTGAGTTGATGGAGAATTATGCAAATTTTGTATGGTTTGCTCAATTCAAATTCATGCAGCTTGAGAACTGCACAGTTCAATTCCATCTGGGATTCCATTGGTCCATTTTCAAACTGCATACGGTAATTTTGCATACACCTTTTGCATAATCCTGAATCAGCTCAGAATTATTTGCATTTCATTGCCCATCCTCAGGGACAATAATAAAGGCCCTTTGCATAGGACCTCTTACCATAGCTGAGGATTCCACTCTATAAAGCTGATGATAGTTGGTCTATCTGAAGCAGGTCATTTCAGAGCACGCTCTTACCCATGCTGCACCTGACCTCGGTGTCACTATAGACACAATGTTATGAAGTGTATAGCTACGCAGCAGTATACAACTGTAATTACCCCCAAAAAATATGGATGTCTGAGCCTTTCTGTTCCTCTCTTCATCTCCTCTTTCCACCGGCCCTGCCTCAGATGTAGAAGAAGCTTTTGGGTCGCCTTGGAAGGTCATGGATCTCCAAGTACTTCCGTGCATGTGGTAACTTGTGCGTGCACAGTATGGAGCTGCTCATCTTTGCAAGTACTCAGAGACCCAAAGAGGCAGTCAGCTGGAGATAAGAACAGGGGCCTGGCAGTAAAACGGACGAGAAGGCTCTAAGGGATCCAGAGCCCTCCCTCCTCTTAGGTTTTTTTTTTGGGAGGTTAGTTGTCCTTTAACTCATAAAACACATATTCTGTCTTGCTTCCATACAATCTATTCATGTATTATCCTAGTTGCTATTAATGATGGTCAATGAGAGATAAATCATTCCCAGTTAATGCAGGGTTATGCAATATGCCAAGGTGGAATTTGATTGGTCCATTTTCAAAGTGCATAAATTTGCATAATCCTGCATCAGCACAGAATTATTTAATCTCATTTACCATCCCTTATTGCTATTAAAATCTGTCTTGTCCAATTTTGAGTTTACTTGGGCTTTAAAAAAAAAATATATCTGTCAGCTTCCATACCTTCAGTCACACCTGAAACCAGCCAGTGGAGTCACAGAGTGTGATCTGCATACCCATTCTGGGTCTGTGATTTGAATTATCTAAAAGACACCTGAAGTCAGAGGAATATGGAGGCTACCATATTGATTTCCAGTTGCCTGTCGGTCCTGTTGATATTTCATGTATCAGTAGTGTCTGAATCACACATCTGAAACAAGCAGGTGGCTAATCTAGTCAGACCTGAGTCGGAGCACCTGATCTGCATGCTTGTTTATGGCTCAGCAGTACAGCCAGGCAATTTGCATTGTTTAAAAAGAAATACATTTGTCAGACTCCATATCCCTCTCTGTTCAGGCGTTAAAGCAAAGGGTTTTGTTCCCCAAAGATATTCTTAATCTCCATTTCTCTCACCACATTTCCTTTCAAAGATATTATCATCTGTTTCCCCCTCCCAAAGCTTGAAGGATCCACAACAGTCAATTAGATTTAATCAAGATTTTTTTTTCTTTCCCAAAAAATATGAAAAACAAATTTTTGAATCAGTTCTTGTTAGAAAATAAATGTACCCAAAATTGAATCAATTGAAAAAAACACAGCAATAATCAGTAATAGTTTCAGTAACCACAATATTGGATAAGGGAAATGTTAACCCAGGGCTGGACAAATCCCAATGCCATGTGAGCCAAGGTACTGTAGAAATGGCAGCTAGCTCCCGTTTGTTTACATTTTCTTTAGTCAGTGCAGCGGATGCCCAGATTTCATGATGGCTCCTGGACTGGACACACTGTCCCCGAAAATTCCATATTCATTTGTGCAGCCCTGGGTTTACAGTTTGCATAATACCCTTTACCACCTGCAGGCAGGCTACAGGCCAATTTCACACAGGCTCTTGTCAGTCTGCAACCTACAATTCTGTATGTGTTGAATATGCTGGAGGTTGTTCAACAGCAACACCACACAAGAGGACTAGTGCTAAAAGTGAGTGAATCGATCAGCAGATCACAAGGAGCTGGATAAATCCAGATTTTTGTGTTATTAAAATAATGGTTAAAGTCAATGGAATGATTCATGTGAGGTTGGAATCAGAATATCCAAAAGCAGTAATACAGACTCCTGCACAGGAGCTGAAAGGGCCAGAAGCTCCAAGTGTTGTCCATGTGGGTGCAGGTAGGCAGCTAAATGGGGTTATCTAGGCAATAGGAAGGCCAAAGGCCACCCTTGCTAGCAGTGCAAAGAACGTCAGTGATTACCACCGATACATACTTACCAGTAATAAATCTTTTGTATTAGGCTCCACTCCAGTCCTCAGTGTCAGTATTGCAAAAGTGGTTAATCCTGAAGAAGTGGCTGCCCCCTTGCCTGATGTGAAGGACAGAGGTTCCTGCCACCCCCAATGATATAATCATGCCTTGATATATGGGACAAATTGGGCACCAGAGCAGGTCAGGGGCAGCATTGGACTTAGAAGAGCAAATAAAACATGATGCTGCCTTTATTTTTAGGGAATTAACTTTTAGGGTGGCCATACATCTAGCAATGATGGGCAGACTCAACCAAGAGGAAGATTCCTCTCTGATCAAATCTGATTAGAGAGATTTGTTGGCTGCCCATATACCATAGGCTGAAGGCCTCATGACAGCATCAGCCTCTGCCCTTCTAGTGTGAATGTGTCCCACGTGCATTTATGCTTTATCTGTCCACTGTTGCCCACTTTGGTGTCGATCAGTCTTTGGTTTTCTCCATTTACGCCTCACATGCTGCTGGTGTATAGCACTTGTGTGCCACTACATACGCATCGCGTGCTGTACACGTGCAGTGTGAGTGCAAATGGAAGAAGGGTGGGTACTGCGGTGTGCAACAGCAGAGAGGTAAATTATCGGGAATCACATATCTACACGCGGGAGGGGGGGGGGATGGGGGGCAGAGCCAATGGTTCCTTTGTGTTCATCCTGATATCGCATGCTGTAACTGGCACACACCCAATCCCCAAATTGGCCCGAGATTTACCAGCACGCCCAACAGATACATGCAACCAATTTCAGCCTGAAATTGGTCGCAACACAAAAATTGGTTGCATCGTCGATTGGGCAAACTCTTGGCGGAACCGATTTCTATCAGATTCAACAAAAATGATCGAATCAGATAGTGGATCAATCGCCAAGTCAAGTGATGTATGGGCACCTTAAGAGTATGCACAATTCTAAACAATAATTAGAGTAACCTGGGGTGATGAACTGGATGAGCTGCTAAAAGCTTTAGACGACATTTGGACATCATTTACCCCCTAGATGGAGCCAATACAGAAATTTGGACAATTAAAGTGATGTAGATGCTAACAGCTAGAACATACTAGCAGGAGCTTGTAGCTGCCTAGACAAATACTGTAGTCAGCTACAAGTCTCTGCTGTAAAGCAGCTTGGGTACCATAGCCCAGGGTTTCTGACATGTCACCATAAGGTAGAACAGTATATTGTATACATAGGTAATGCGACCTATATCCCACCACAAACACTATAGGTACCCCTTCTGCTCAGTGAAATCTTGTAGCAGCAGAGCTGTATCCAGTTATGTACTCTGAACTGCCAAATGCCATATAGCTGCAACAGGTATGGAGGACGAGTTACTAAAGATATGCAGTAAAGAGGTGTATTCACGTGAAGCAACCAATCATGCAAGAGAGTAGAGGAACACTGCTGTCATTGGTTGCCAGTTTGAAGTAAACTGAAGATAAATTACAGGGAACCTTAACTGAGAGGGATATGGATGTTTCCTTTTACACAATACCAGTTGCCTGGCAGTCCTGCTGAACTCTGAATGCAGTAGTGGATGAATCACACACACCTGAAACAAGCATGCAGCTAATCCAGTCTGACTTCAGTCAGAGCACCTGATCTGCATG
Organism: Hyperolius riggenbachi; assembly: GCF_040937935.1. Lineage (NCBI taxonomy): Eukaryota > Metazoa > Chordata > Amphibia > Anura > Hyperoliidae > Hyperolius > Hyperolius riggenbachi. Next base: position 102,042,242 of record NC_090657.1, read on the forward strand.
CTTGTTGAGTGCCTGTTGCTGAAAGCATTAGGGCCCGTTCACACTGCACGCGTTTCCAGCCGCGTTTTGGAAACGCGTGCAGGTGGCCAAAACGCACGACATCAGACATTGCATAGAGTGCAATGTCTGATGTTCACACTGCATGCGTTCCGGACCTGTGCGGTCCGGGAACGCATGCTGCACGCAGATTTTGCAAAAACGCGTGGCTGTCCCATTCACTTTTCAGTGATGGGATCAGCCACGCAACGCACACAAACGTGGATGGCCATGCGTTCGTATGCGTTGCGTTCCGCACGCATGGCCATCCGCATTTCTGATCTGAACGGGCCCTTAGAGACACAGGATCAGCAGGAGAGTCAGGCAACTGGTATTATTTTAAAAGGAAAAATACATATCTTTCGCAGTTTAGGTTCCCTTAAGGGCTCGTTCCCACTATCGCGAATCTGCATGCGTCCAACGCATGCAGATCCGCACATGTAATGCAAGTGGATGGGCCTGTTTCCACTGTAGCGTTGTTGAGGTGCGTTTTTTTCAGCGTGAAAAAAACGCACAAAAGAGCCAACGATTTCGCCTGCGTCGGGAATCCGTGCGAATCGCCGCTAATGTATTTAATAGTAAAAACGCATGCGTTTGTTACATGCGTTTTTACCCGCGATTTCGCGTGCGATTTCGCACCTTTTTCAATTTTATTTGGCCCTGGCAGTGTCATGGTTAATTTCGCATGGCACCCTGCCATGCGAAATCGTGGGTAAAAACGCATGCGGAAACGCATCCGCATGCGTTTTTACAAGCGTCGGAATGCGGCCGAAATCGCGTCGCAACAGTGGAAACGAGCCTTTAAGGTCCATAGTCAACATAGAAGCTTTAGTTCGCCTTGCTGCCTGACCTTTGTGGTATGGTGAAATGGGGGGGGGGGGGGGGGGGGGTTATGGGGTTTAATAAGATTAATAAGGTCATGAAAGCCAGGCCCCTGTACACCCATCAGGCTCTAGGCAGAGCTCTGAAGTACATAAACCTACACATTGTTTTTCATGCACCCATCCTTTACCAGCTCTGTTGCTCACCCAACCTACAATGAGCTGAACTTCCAGAAAACCGTAAGATTCCAGAGCTTGTCCAGGCTAGACGCTGGACTTATATGGGCCAAACCTGTCCCGAACAGACCCATGACTGATTAGAATTTTTTCATAGTTCTTGACTGAAATATCAATCATGTTACCACATGTTACCTTTGGTAGAACCAAGTGATGTATGGCCTTGTATACGCTTTAAGAAGAAACAAAGCGCATACAATAACAAATGTTATTGTATTGGTGTTAGTCGTGGAACAGATATGCCGTCATCAAACCAACAAATGGTGAATTGGGTGATACCTTTAATGACTAACTGCACATAGCGTTCTTGCAAGCTTTCGTAATTAACTATCTTCTTCAGGCATAATACAGAGCTGGATCAGAATGGTATGGTTTTAAACCAGTTCTGTGTCATGCTTGAAAAGTAACTTACAATCATGAAAGCTTGCAAGAACACTATGAACAGTTGGTCATTTAAGACATTATCTGAATCAACATTTGTTGGTTTCACGGCAGCGTAACCTATACTTAAACTACTAAAAAATACAAAACTATAATTGTTATTCCAACTAAATTCTCAATCCAATGACACTCAATCGACCTCTCCTTGGCGCTAGTCTAGCTTAGGGGAGCCAGCAGGAAACCTCATAGTGAAATCCTGCCAACGTGATTGGGTGGACAGCACTTTCTCAAACAGCTAGATTTTAGAGTTAGGTTGTAGTAAATATGCCCACACTATTCAGCCAATTACAATGCTTTGTTCTGTAAAGGGTGCTGTGATTGGATAATTTATCCCTATGAGGTTTTTCTGTTGGGTCCCCTAAACTAGACTAGCACCCTCTCCTTTTTTAAAAAGAGATGATCATTTGAGTATCCTAACTTGTTATGCCACATTCACTAAGCAAACACGCAACGCTATACTATGAATCTGGCTGTGTGCGAGTTTCTGCTGACAGCACATAGTTTCTCCCACAGCAAGTAGCTCATGTGTCGCAGAACTCGTGGAGAAACCGGAAGGATTTATAAGGCTCTGATTTGCCGCTCATGATCACGAGTTGCTTCAGTGTCCTGAGTGAGCTAAAGCAGGAGATAATCACCTGAGTCAATAAGTCAACACAGGTCCTGCCCCACACATATCACATGTTCACGCAAGATTGGATAGATCCTTCTATAAACTGCAAAGCTCAGCTGAGAGTGCTTATTCATGTCTAAGAAGGTTAGAGCAAGGAAAAAACAAAGGTGGAGTTGTCTCATGGTAAACTAAGGATAGTCCTTAAAAAAAATGAATTCCTGTGCATCTCACATTCCCCAAGCAAAGATGGCCAAAAGGATAATAGTGGTGCTACCATCTCAAAAACTTCCTGGTCCCAATATAAATAATTATATTGAGCTATGGTTGTGTGATTTTCCTATACAGATCTACATTCGCCACTTGCATGCAGAAACTGTATTGGAAAGAGAAGATGATTTAACGTTCACCACTAGAGCAATCCACTGCAGCCTGCTGATCTAATCACTCCCTTCTAGCTGGTAGGCACTGGCTGGTTTTTGCATTAAAAATGCTGAATAAAAACTGTGATCAATAAATTAGAAGTCGTGATTCTAGCAAAAACAAAATACTAAGACGTGTTACGTTAACGCCCGGCCAACTACATTTCTGGTACGGAAGGCGTTAATTATGAAACCAAGTTAGTGAACAATCTGAATTCCCCAGCCCGCCCCCATTTTTTTCAGTGCATTCACTCTGCTTTCTCATCTAAAGAGTCCAGCAACTCGTTCAACTCTACAGCCAACAAATGAATAGAAATGTACAGTCACCTGTAAACTGGACCTCTGCCAACCAATAGTCTTTTCACTGGAGAAAGGATCGCCCTGTATGCCCAGCATGGGGCGATCCTAACCCGAAAACAGGAAGCACTGTCAGTCAGTTTCAGAGAAAAAAAAAATAGTTGATTAGTGGCTCAGACTTTCCACTTACTCAATGTCTTCACACTATGAGGTCTTCCACAACAATGCATTGGTCAACAAATTACGTGGGGTTGTCTCAGCCATGAACACATGAAAAAAATTCATTCAGCAGGGTACGTCCATGACCCCCAGAGATGCCCTCAGAGGCAAAAATAGTTTATTCTTCTGCTAGGAAAAGAGATGCATTAAAAGGCAAGGACGAGATTGCAGAAGACACGAGGAATACTGAGTATACTGGGTGGGACGGTCCTTCATCCTGTTAATTATAACGAAGGATTAGCGTGCAAACAGCAGCTCCGGTCAGTGCTTCCTTAAGCAGACGGTGACAGCGCAGTCTCATTCTCCTAGCTGGAACACATCCTATGACTGGACACTGTAAACATCAAGGACTCTCTTGCGCAAGTGGCTGCAGAACTCAAACATGGTGGCAGCCAGGCTCTGGTGAATGAGGTAGCGAGGTAGACGGCCCTGCAAAGACAAAAAAAACTCATACATTGAGCTTTGATGTATTAAAGGGTAAGAATATCTAAATTATACTACTTAGGTTTGAGTAAATTCCATTCAAGTGGAATAAACACAAAACTTTCTGCTATAAAAAAAAAGATTAGCCCCAGCATGATAACATTTATAGATAAAAAAATTTCTTCATTACAATTTACGGAAATCCTAAAAAAAAATAAAAATAAAAAAATAAATAAATAAAAGAATTTGGTTTCACTTTGCTGGGAGCACAGACGAGGTTATGCCTCAGTGTTTACTTTATGGGGAGAGCTGCCTTGGTAGAGCTCTCCTGCAGTCTATTCACAGCTGCTGATAGAACTAATTAGACACTTTGCTGAAGAAATCAACTGATCTGTGTTCTGTGGTTGTTTAGCCAGATCATCTATATGTGGATTAAAGGACTTTTCATTGTGTGCTGTGCAAGAGTTCAGTTCCACTTTATTGTTTGCTGTGCAAGAGTTCAGTTCCGCTTTAACGTGAATCTTAACCACTTGACGACCGCAGTGTTAACCCCCCTAATGACCAGGCTCTTTTTTTGTTAAGCTGGGCTGTGCAGGCTTTTTAGCCTCCTGCACAGCCCAGTTATGAAACCCAGCAATCAGACTCTCCTTTTTTTGTCTCTAAGGGGACATGCCGCCGGAGGTGTCCAATCGCTGTGGCCGTTATTTTTTTTCTAAGCCTCTATGAGGCTCTCTCTTCCTCCCTCTATCCTTTTCCCCTCTGTGATCTTACGGATCGCCGTCCTGTTCCGCCTCTCATAGGCATCAGCCTATGAGAGGACGGTGATCCCCGATCTCGTACAGCACTGCAGGGGGACCGCAGAGCTGTACGGATGTAAACAAAGGGGATTTCTTTCCCCTTTCGTTTACAAACAGCCTGCTAGCCGCGATTGTCGGCTAGCAGGCTAATCACGGAAGTGGCAGGGAACGATCACGCATGCGCGCCGCCGTTCCCTGGGAAACTGCAGCCCCATGACTTGACGCCAATTGGCGTTAGGCAGTCCTTGGGCTGCCGCCACGCCCATTGGCGTTAGGTGGTCCCCAGGTAGTTAAGTTAAAACTAAAAAAAATATTTTAACTTATCTGGAGCTTCTTGCAGCCCCCTGGAGTCTTCCTGTGCCCACAACGCCGGCCCAAGTACCTCCGGCCAGCAGTGGCGATCCCTGCTAAGCTGGCTGGCCATGCGCCTTATCTCGCTCCCACGGGCCAAGAGCGTTCTGCACATGCGCAGTACGTGAACTTCACTACTGCCCATGTGCAGAGTGCTCCCGGCTCAGGGTCGTGCATACGCAGTAGCCGACAATTGGCGGCAACAGGCCAGCTTTGCAGGGGGTCGCTGCTGCTGGCCGAAGGGATTTGGACCTGCATTGTGGGCACAGGAGGACTCCAGGGGGCTGCAGGAAGCCCCAGGTAAGTTAAAATAATTTTTCTGTGCGACTTAAGTGTCCCTTTACGTTTCATTATTTAGAGGATGGCAACACTAAAGTAAACCCACCACTTTTACTAAAATGAAGGGAATTCATGGAGTACATATTATAGTTTTAAATTTTTCTTTAACCACTCAAGAACTGCGGTGTTAAACCCCCCTAGTGACCAGGCCATTTTTTAGAATTCAGACCACTGCAGCTATAACTGTTTATTGCTCGGTCATACAACTTACCACCCAAACTACCTCCTTTTCTTGTCACTAATACAGGTTTCTTTTGGTGCTATTTGACTGCTGCTGCAATTTTTAGTTTTTATTATATTCATCAAAAAAAGGACTGAAATTTTGTAAAAAAAAATAAAATAAAAAAAAATTTATATATATTTTTAACCTTCTGTGGTAACATTTAAAAATAAAGTAAAATTTCTATACAAGTTTTTGTCCAAATTTATTGTGCTACATGTCTGATCAATAAATATTCACTTATTGGATTTTTTGTTTGGGTAAAAGTTATAGCGTTTACAAACTATGGTACAAAAAAGTGAATTTGCGCAGTTTGAAGCAGCTCTGACTTTTCTGAGCACCTGTCATGTTTCTTGAGGTGCTAGAATGCCAGGATAGTATTAATACCCCCCAAATTACCACATTTTGGAAAGAAGACACCCCAAGGTATTCACTGAGAGGAATGGTGAGATCATAGAAGATTTAAAAAATTTTTTTGTCACAAGTTAGCAGAAAATGACACGGTTTCTGTTACAAAGTGTTTCCATTTCTGCTAATTTGTGACAAAAAAATAAAATTTGCCACGGACTCACCATGCCCCTCAGTGAATACCTTGAGTTGCCTACTTTCCAAAATTGGGTCACTTGTGGGGTACATGTACGGTCCTGGCATTTTGGGGGAAGCTAAATTGTGAGCACCCCTGTAAAGCCTAAAGGTTCTCATTAGGGCCCCTTTGCGCAGCTAGACAGCAAAAAAAAGTGTCACACGTGGTATTGCCGTACTCAGGAGAAGTAGTTTTCACACATACCCATGCTGGGTGTGAGAGATATCTCAGACCTCAATCAGATGCCAATCAGAGCTGATTACAGGCGATCAAATGTCAATCACACTGCAGCTGTTAGATGCCAAACAATGTAAACAGCAGGCAATCACTGGGCAATCAGATGCCAATCAGAGTGAAAACAGGCGATCAGATGTCAATCAACAGTGCACAGACGATCAGATGTAATTCAGACCTCAATCAGATGCCAAATAGACCTGATTACAGGCAACCAGATGTCAATCAGACCTCAGTCAGACGCCTGTCAGGGGCCAGTGAGAGGTGATCAGCGGCAATGAAGGGGGTGCAATGTGCGATGATATGGTGTCAAACTCACATGCAGGGCATGCACATCTCTGGGCACACTGGGACCACCAGAGGAGGAGGCAGCCTGTATAATACACGTTGTTTGTAAAATTTGTATTGGCTCGTTTGAAGGAACGCCACCCGCCGGCACTCCTAATTGGCCGGCGGGCGGAAGACAGAGGGGGCGGAGTAAACTGCCAGGGATGCATGCACAGGATCCCCAGCTATAGCCGCTCAGGCCATTCATGCCAATTGGCGTGGAGTAGTCAGCAAGTGGTTAAAATCAGCAGCTAATGCCCTGAGATCTGAGGATTGGTAATCTCCACACATCTTAAAAGGACTAATCAATCAGCTTTTGATTTCTGGTGATAAAGAGTAGTGATACTCTCACGAGTAATCACGAGGGCTTACTCGTAATTCAAATGAGCTTTAAAGAAAACCTATACTGAAAATTAAAAGTCAAAATAAACATACACAACTCATACTTGCCTCCCGTGCAGTCTACTCCTCAATCTATTTTTCCTCTCCTGCGCCCTGTTTGTCCACTGTGATCAATAGAATTCTCCGTCCTCCATTTTGAAAATGGCTATTACCCCATAACAGCTTTCTGGTCAGCACACTGTTAAACTGTAACATCGCCCACTTGAGCCATAGGGAAACATGGACACATCAGTTCTCCTCTCAGCTGTAACTGACAGCAACTGATATGTAACTGGCCGCAAATGATATATTTCAGTTCTGACAAAATGTTGTCAGAACTGGAAGGGATCACTGTAAGAAGAAAATGGTGAGCTTCTGAGAGGAACTGATGGCGAGGTAACTATGTAATGTTCATTTGAAGTTACCTCATGTGTTTATTTTAAATAATTTTACTCAGTACAGGTTCTCTTTAAATGCTGCAGCTGAGCGGCTGGGTGAGAATGGATTATTTACCCATAATTCCGCCATCTGCCCTGCGTTCCAACAGCTTGCACGCGTCCTATTGGTGAGGCTTGCAACGCAACCAATAGGACGTGTGCAGGGCGCACGGCGGAATTATGGGTAAATAACCCATTCTCATCCAGCCGCTCAGCTGCAGCAATTAAAGCTCATTTGAATCACGAGTAAGCCCTCTTGATAGCATCACTAATAAAGAGTCCACCATTTGTCCTTTAGTGCTTCCAAATGCTGCTCATGTGACTCTGCCACAGCCACAACACTCAACACTTTTCTCACTTAAAGGGGTTCTGTGAAGTCCTGCAAGAAACAAAAACAGACACTTACCTGAAGCTTCTATCAGCCCCCTATAACGGTTATGTCCCGCGCCGTCCTCCTCCGATCACTCATTCCCCGCCGCCGGTCCCGGTCTAGTTACGCGTCTGCGCGCTGCCGTCTTACTGCGCAGGTGCAGTACAAGAAAACCTTGTACCGCGCCTGAGCAGTAAGCTCCCGAAGACGCAAGCGCGCATTATTCATCTTGTTAGACGAACAATTGACTGGTGCCGGCGGCGGGGGAACGGGTGATCGGAGGAAGACGGCACGGGACATAACAGCTACAGGGGACTGATAAAAGCGCCAGGTAAGTGTCTGTTTTTGTTTATTGCAGGACTCCACAGAACCCCTTTAAGAGACTCGGATGTCAGGTTTGCTTTAAAGTGAAATTCTACTTCTACTGAAAAAAAAAAAAAATTATCTTACATTTCAGTTTTCAACAAACTATAAATGTCTGCTCGGAAAACAAACAGCATTTTCCATCTATAGAATAGGTATTTTAGTTAGCAACTCTCTCCTCTCCTGAGTAATTCCTTCAAAGAGAAGGGAGCACAGCAACTCTTCCTATGTAGCTCTGAAAATCAGTCATTTCTGATGAGAATCCTGTAGAAGGGCTGCATGTGTCTCTGCGCATAGAACTGGGGAAAGGGAGAAATGCTTGCAGAAATCCCCCGGCAAATCCTTGCAAGGAACCTGAACTGAGAGGATTGCTTTCTTTCCAGCAAAACTGGAATTCCATTTTAAGTCTCTGTGTAGCCCAATTATGACATACAATGTACAGTAAGTAATTCATACTGCTCTTAACAATTGTCAGTTACTGGAGACACAGAATGCAATCAGCTATTCAGCCCAGATTATTTCTTCTGCCAATTTGGCAATTGTAGCCTTTTTCTCTGCCAGTGTCACAGTACATGCGATTGCAGCCCCCGGCGCCGACAGCATCACAGCACGGCCCCCGGCGCTGACCGCATTACTGTGAGACCCACGGCGCGCAGCCCCCCTGCGCCGACAGCATCACAACGCAGCCCCCGGCGCCGACAGCATTACAGTGAGACCCACAGCACCGCCAGCGCTGCCCTCGACGCCGACCGCATTACTATGAGACCCACAGCATCGACAGCATCACAGCGCAGCCCGCGCGGCCGACAGCATCACAGCGCAGCCCCATGCGCCGAGAGCATCACAGCGCAGCCCCCAGCGCCGACAGCATCACAGCGCAGCCCCCCGGCGCCGACAGCATCACAGCGCAGTCCGAGCAATGTTAGGATTTCCACCCCATCCTCACCCAGCTACCTCAGGAGAACAAGGAACCTGTGACAACCAAGAAGCAAACTACATTCACTATTTTGCTTTGTATACATACCTTTAAATCTGTGTTTAAGATCCATATAAAGGTGCAGACAGATGGGTTACGTGAGCTCTTCAGGACTACGAACCCCCCAGGTCCATTCTCCCCCCTGTAAAGATAAACCATTCTACTGTTAACCCATTATCAAACCATCACATTCGCCACAGGATTTTTTCCACTAACTGCATTCAAAACTGAGGTTTTTTTCATACAGGCGTCTCTCCATTATATGGAGCATGCAGCACCACCAGGTGGACACTGAATGACTTCAGAAATCTTGTATAGAATAGCATGGTCAACAAGGAAAATGAGTACTGCACAAACAAACTCAAACATGTTTAAAGTGAATCAGTGGTGTGAGTAACATGGAGGCTGCCATATTTATGTCCTTTTAAGTAATACCAGTTGCCTGGCTGTGCTGTAGATCCTCTGCCTCTAATACTTTCAGCCATAGACCCTGAATAAGCATATGCAGATCAGGTGTTTCTGACAATATTGTCAGAACTGCATGCTCGTTTCTGGTGTGATTCAGATACTACTGCAGCCAAATAGATCAGGAGGCTGAGAGGCAACTGGCATTGTTCAAAAGGAAATCAATATGGCAGCCTTCATATCCTCTCACCTCGGGTTCACTTTAAAAGCTTCTAAATGCATTATATTTTTTTCCTTCAGTGATGTGGGGTGCATTTTGTATATGCTTTAAAGGGTCGTGACCCTATGCATATAAGTAAAATTCCTTATCTAGTCAGTGTGGCGTAGTTACTCCCATTCAGCCCTGTCACGGTAGGTCAGGAGGTGGAGCTTTCCACAAATGAGAAGTAACAGCTCTCGTCTGTGAAGGGCCTCACCACACCCCTTAGGCCCCTTTTACACTTAATCAGTTGGTGTGCATTAGTGTACGTTAGTACACGTTTTTTCCATAGCAGTGCATTGTGACAAAGATCTCAGTTAAAACACATTAACTGTGAAAGGTGCCATAGGAAAACATGGGCATTACTTTGAAAATCAGTTTCTTTTTCCGTTTTAACTGAGAGCAAAAAAAAAAAAAAAAAGACGCTTCAGAACCGCTCTGGTGTGCACCCTCTGACTGACGAGGCATCAGGATAATTTCTTGGCATACCAATTCCAGTGGACTTTTTTCAAGTGGATTTTATGCGATTTTTAGGTGTATGGTCCCCAATGCAATGCTATTGAAAAGCGGACTCTCAGCGCTGATATAAAAGCATACCCCCAATAACGGGCGGCTCTGGAAGTACACCATCTATTGCTGGCTTTTGAGTTAAGGACTAGTTAGGTGGAGGTGTGCGAATGTGTCAGTGTGAGAGTCGGACGACTGTGTAGATAGAAGATCGAACAGTTTGCAAAGCAAGATTTGGTCATTATTTTAATGTGTGAAAACCTGTTTTTTAATAAAAGATTATATATTCAATTAATGTTGACAGTAATATCTGTTAAGGCGCAGGAGGTCATTATTCTATTTAATCCTGTGAAGATCAATAGGCCTGTGGTGGGGAATTGGTGAAAAATTGTATCTTTAATAATGTACTGATTCAGCAATCTGTATCTAGGGCCGGATTTACCATAAGGCACTGTAGGCACGTGCCTACAGGCGCCTGATAGGTCAAAGGTGGCCCCCCCTCCTTGAATTTACCCCTCTGTGCACAGCAAAATAGTCTGAGGCGGAGCACCTCTCACATCACTCACTCCCGCTCCCACTCGCAGTGTGATGTGTATCGGGTCTCCCCTGCCCAGACCGCCCAGCCTGTTAGCGTTGCTACACAGCCAGTGACGTGGCAATTCTAATCATTTATGCACAGATCGGCATGGCAGGGAGGGGGCGGGCGGGACACGTGTGCGCTAATTTTTTTCATGCTGGCCAAGCACACACAGTTCAGTAACGGGCAGCAGTGACTGACAAGCAGCAGGGGAGCAGCGAGCCTTCTGTACGTAACCAGCCTGTAGCTACAGCTCCGCCCCCACATGTCTGCATGTTGGTGCAGCCCGGCTTTTTCTTTGAACTGCTTCTTCTATCATGTCTGCTGTGCTGCATGTCCCTGATTTGGCTTGCACTGATAGAGCCAGCTCGCAGTGCGTGAGTAATGCAAAATGTATTTTAGCCTGAGCTGTATCCTGTCTGGGTGTTCCTGAGTGTGAAAAAGTAATCAGTAAGGAGAATAATAGTGGAAGTTCAAGATAGACAGTGGCGCCCTTGATCACGTGTGCCTAGCAGAAACTCTGTGTTGGGTAATGGGTGCTAATTGTTCTATTGTTGACTGATTGCCTTATCTCTTTGAACCCCTCACTCATGTTTGCATTTCTAATTGCTGACAATAGAAGGTGGAATCTTGCATTACAGGCAAAGCCTTTGATTAGTTAATCGAAGGGACTGATTTCTGATGCCTTCATGTGAGCTGCCTGTCTGTTCTTTCTGCTGTACAGAACACTATCTGTAACTTCTGTCTGACTGCTATGTCCTACAAAGCACTTTAACCCTTTCACCCGCAAATACCAAATCCTGACCTCACATTTACTCTAGCCTGACCCGAGCCCAAACCCAGAAAGATCAGCAACTTACGGTACATCCCAGTCTACCATACATCCTAACTTAATCCAACAACTTCCCTTACCTAGTAACTTTACTCTAACCCACTACCACTAAACTGACATGTGCCTAACACTGACTGTCCATCATTCAGCAAGGCTGAGATCAGGTGATATAGATAGAACTCCAGTACTGAGCTCAGAGTAGAAAGGGCCTATAATGTACCTAGTATAGGACCCAGGGTGAGGCCTGGCATAGTGGCATAGCAATAGGGAATGCCGAGACTGCGTCCGCACCAGGGTCCTACAACTGGGGAGCCCACGTGGGGCCGTCTTCCAGTAATTGCACTACAGGAGTACTGCAGGTCAACCTACCAGTGTATCTTGTGGTACTTATGTGCAATGGTAATGGTAATATTGCTGTGTGTGCAGGGTAATAGTACCAATGTGTAATGAATCAAGCCCTTGAATTCTCACTAGTATTTGCATTTCTCTGTACTAAATGCTGCAACTTCTTAAAAAGAAACCATGACCAAGAATTGAACGTCATCCCAATCAGTAGCTGATACCCCCTTTTACATGAGCAATCTATTCCTTATTACAAATGTATCATCAGGGGGCTCTGTATGGCTGATATTGTGGTGAAACCCCTCCCACAAGAAACTCTGAGGACCGTGGTACTCCTGGCAGTTTCCGGTCTGTGAACCTTGTTGCATTGTGGGAAATAGCTGTTTACAGCTGTTTCCAACTGCCAAAAAAGCAAGCAGCAGCTACATTACCTGCCAGCAGTAAAAATGTCACCATGTGATACATGTCAGAATGTAAATCAGGGATTTAAAATATTTTACAATGAGCAAACTGACTAAATCATTTATACATAATTATTGTAAAAATGAAGCACTTTTTTATTACATTATTTTCACTGGAGTTCCTCTTTAAAGTATTGATCTATTATCAGCTGTTCTGGTCAGATTTGTTTGCCGTTATCTACAATGATTACTCATTGATTACTGGTCTGTTCTTTGATGGTTGATACAAAATACTCTGATGTTTTTTCTTTAATACAAATTACTCTATTTTGCAAACATATACTGTGTGCTGGTGTATTTCTTGTATATAGTATTCTTCTGCATTGTGTCTTTAAGTGTCCTTGCTTGATGAGATCATCAAGTGAGGACCCTTACAATACGGAAGACTGCTGCTGGTGCAATGCAGAGCCGCCACTAGTGGGACAGGCAGTGAGTGACACTGAAGCTGTCTTTTTCCACCTGCCAATCTTTCCTTTTCCTCCTCTTTTCTAGCAGTTTATCAGCGGTGTTGTGCTGCAGCCTGTGCTCTTTAATGGCGAATTATTAATTTTGGTGAAATTAATTTTTATATGAGGATGCCAGCTTATACTCTAATTATTTTGTTATGTCACTAAGGATGACTTGAGACAGCGATTAGAGTGTAAGATTCTAAGGACAGTAAGTGACATGAGACAGAGATTAGAATTTAGAATATTTTTACTTGGGGGTGTGGCCTGTGTTGAGGGGCAGAGTTTAGGGCGCCAGAAGACCTGTGCCTACAGGCTCCTAAGTTGTAAATCCGGCCCTGTCTGTATCACTACAATTACTTATTTTTTTGACATGTATTTAAACCAAAAAGTGAGGGAGACAGGCGAAGCCTCTCACTGAGGTAAGTGCCCATTTTTTTTCATGGACGTGAGCGTGGCTTCAAACTTCCAAGGAATCCCGGCATCAAGCTATAGACTGGTTACAAGGCAATGACCTTCCACACTGCAATAATCATGCGGATTCTATTAGAGGAACAAACTCCTTACCGGACGTATTTTGTAAGTGGAGGTCTGGTTGGATGGGCTCCTGCAATTCCTGCTGATAAGTATCGGTCTTTCCTTCTCTCAATCCGCCGGATGTTTACAAAGTCTCTGATATGGAAGAACAGAATTTGTAAGAGTCGGGTACCCCTTTGCCAAGTACCAAATAACTGAGGCCAAAAGCATGCACCAGAGAGTGGTTAGTAGCACACACAATTTATATTATTGATACTCCAGCAGTTACACAATAGGGAGTCATACACATTGACATCAGCCACTGCAGTGAGCCCATATAAGATGTAAAAGTAAGCACAAATTACTGTAGTAGAATAGTGACATGGATGTTATATGCTTTGCTAGTTCTTTTCTCTCTACCTAATTTTTTTTTTTGTTGCACTGAAAAAAAAAAAAGACATTTAACTGTTAAAAAAAATTGTAGAACAAAAGTTTCTACGTTTTTAAGGGCTCTTTTAGATGACCGGCTAAATACCGCATTAAACGTTTTGCTGGGTTATTGGCAGGGTCAAGCACTTATAGGTTGCAAAATAATGCAATCAAATGGGATCGTTTGTAGCCACAAGCATGTGAGTGTTTGATATGCGGTGTGGTTACTAGCCAGTAAAAAAACGCCCGCTTCCGACGGCTCCGTTGCAAATGCAGTAATCGCGGAAAAGTGCCAGACACTTGCATTCAGCTGCAAGTGCCCTACGCAGGAGTGGCTGACAAGCAGTTAAATGCACTGATGTCAGCCGTTCGTGTAAAAAAGCCCTAACTGGTTTTATAACAGACTGTTATTTGCAATTTCGTTTTGATTTCGTTTCGAATTTTGATATTTCTGCAATGCATTACTATTCCCAATGTTCTTTTTTTATGTAGTTAGTATACTAACCTGGGTGAGATGACCCCTCCTGCTGCTCCTGACGACATATCATATGTCACAAGTGTGTTATCATCTACACGCTGAAGGATCTGACAAATAAATGAGACAAATGAGCACGAGAGACGCAATTGCCAGACAACCTGCTGGAACATAAATCTTCCATGGCAAATAGTGGAAGACTTTTTAATGTGTGAAATCACCAATTTCTAAAGTCTCAGCTCACGTAAGCTAAGGAGAAACTGAATGAAGACCAGGCTACCCTGCTATGAATCGCTTATACAGGATTGTTCACACCTCTGACATTCTCACATGGGGATACATACATACAGATACCTACCTTTTTCAGGGAGAGGCAAGCTTGGGCCACAAATCACTAAAGAATTAACACACCTGCTGGTACATCAAAACGTGGTGGGTGGTGTAACGATAGGCGTAAGCGCACAGAGAGAATCTGATTATTGGTGATCTGCAGTATCCCCAATAATCCAGATGTATACCCGATTATTGATGACCTGCAGAATCACCAATAATACGAGTATGACTAACCTCTGGACACCTAGAACAGTGATAACAATAACGACAATGTCAATTCACGAGATCGTGGAAATATCCACCACACAGCGATTCCTCAGAGGTGTGGCTACCTCTGAATGGGAACCCCGTGTGTGAGATCCTCTAAAGGCTAGAAGAGGAATCTCAGCCACAGGCAGTAACAATCTGCTAGGGCAGGCGTCTCAGAGAGGCAAGCCTCAGAGATAGCCTACCAGTGGGAGACGTTCCACTGGAGGGAGAAAGGTCAGACAAGCAGAGGTTCGGCAACAGAGAGGCGGCAGCAGTACAGAAACGGAAGGCTGATTCAGAGTCGGTAAACAGGCAGGGTCGGCAACTTGAATCAGATAGGCAGAGGTACAAGATAGATTAGAATAAAGAGTAGTCAGGGATAGCCAGAGTCAAAACACAGGTAATATACAGATACAATCCTAAACTGAGGTGTGACGTCCTTGGTATCAACACCTAGGAACTGGACTAAGGTCTGAGCGTTAACACCAAAGTATTCACGACAGCAGACAAAGATCAACTGACAGGCAGGGTCTAAATACCCTTGGAAGACTCCCAGCTCCACCCCATTCATTCAACCAATCAGAAGGGCGGCTGGAGTCAGCTGACCGGCCGGTCAGCTGACTGCCCTTCTACAACCATAAAGGTCCTGTTGCCTCGCGCGCGCTTGACCCTCAGCCTCTGTATACCAGAGACCAGGCCCCAGGTCCGCACGCGAACGCGCACCAAAATCCGCCGGCTGAGTTGCGGGACCCACCACCATGTTACCGGCCGCGGCGGCGGTGTCCCCACTGCTCCGTGACACCAGCGCCGCGCTGGGAAAAGGCTGCGCGGCAGAAACCGCCGGCTGTGATGCGGAGACCGCCCCCATGTTGCCCAGCGCGGCAGTGGTGCCTCTGCCAACTCTTACAGGTGGAAATGGGAACTGACTGAATTACTAGTGTATCCCACTAGAAGACATTGTGATAAAAAAAAAAAAAAAGAAAACAAAACACTTGACTGAAGATGGTGCAAACAGTCAACATACCTCACCATCCTATACAAAACACTACGTACAAAAGTGTACAAAGATCGGATCTTAAATATCAGTCAAGTCTGCACACTATTGTGATACAGGTGTTTGTCAAGCAATCTAGAACCTTGCAAGTGCAATGTGGTCATATGTAAAGCACAACTCAGCAAACTAGAACAAAAAAGCCGATGACAACTTCATACAGTTTCCTGATGCATCTTGTAAACAAGACTCAAATCATCAGGACTAATTCAGAATACATTTTGATTAGGCTTTCAATGGTCTTATTTTTGAATGAAAACACAATGGATGTGATTTCCTAAAGGCAATTCCTCTGCACCTGTTCGGGCATTTGATGCAGACATGGTGAAAGTTCAGTACATATCCACTTTAGGTTATGCCTAGTGCGTGTCTCTCACAGTATCTGTCCAGCTCTGGTATAGCAAATGTAGCACTTTGCTGTAATGTAAAGCACAACACCATCTTAGGTGTTCAAATGTACTGACAGTTGTCTGTATTGTGGAGGGATGCAAGCTTACAGTATGAACAGAAGTTGTAATTATGCACTCTGTTTAAAACACTAGAAGAGCTTCCCTATCGCCTATTGAAATGTTTCACTATAACAAGAGTGTTTACACATACACTACAGATAATACTTATGTAAAATAGACAAGATAAACATCCATAAAAGTCTCTGAATAGTGTATAGGTCTTCTTGTCCTTGTGAATCATTCATGGACATTCACATGTAAAAAGAGCATGAAACAACACATAGTTCTATCTGTTTATCAATACTAATTTAGATGTTTCCACAGAGCTACAGAGCTGGAGCAGACCAATAAGATGAGGAGACATCCTCAGGATTCGTAAATACAAAGCACTTTTTTTACTTCTAGGTTTGTGAGTATATCCTAATGTCTTTTACCCAATAAACGCTATGATTATACGCTATGGAGCGATATTTAGTCCCTAGATCAGTGGTCCTTAAACTACAGCTTGCGGGTCGTGTGCGGCACGCTGAGCCTTTTTCACTGGCCCTCCAAACACAAAATGTATTCTTTATAGATGCGGCCTGCAGAGCCTCAAAATATTGGCAGCCCGCATGTAGAGCAGGGCTGGTGTCACTCTACTACATAGGAGCCAGTGAGCAGCAGTTGACTGGCTTCCAGTGGACTTCCGTGATGCAGGTCAGGTGACACTGCTATCCAACTGGATGGCAGCTTGACACCTGACAAGACTCACTATCTGGAACGCAGATTCTTCAGGCTGCAGCATTACTGAAAGGCTGCTGCTGTGAGTTCTCCTGCATGGGGCGGAGAGGGAGGATTAAAGAGGCAGGTTAGGTTTTGCATGTGCAAAAGCAATCACATGGTGGGGAGGAGGTCCGATGCACAGTTAGTGTGTGGTGGGGAGACTGGCTTACTTTTTACTGCGTTTGTTGGAGGCTGCAGTTCAAGTAACTGCTGGGGGAAGAAATGGGGAACTTTCTTGTGAGAATATAATTTGATAAGTGCGGTGTGTGAAATGTGAATTTTGCAGGGTGTGTATGTGGTGTCTTGTGCACTTTTGCACAGTGATTTCTGGGTGAAGGGGAGGAGAGGTTGTTTGTGAGTTGGATTGTATACTCCCCACTACAGTCTTGTGTGTGTGGTTTGTAATAACTGTGTTTTTAGCTGTGTGTTATTGGTGACACTGATTGCTGTGTGAATGTTGGTGGTTTCGAATGACTGACATTGTGTGTGGAATGGTGCTGTGTGAGAATATTGATGACGCTGATTGGGTGCGAAGGGGACACTTTCTCATTGCTGATAGTGTGTGTGTGAGAGTGTGTGTGTGTGTGTGTGTGTGTGTGTGTGAGAGTGTGTGTGTGTGTGTGTGTGTGTGTGTGTGTGTGTGTGTGTGTGTGTGTGTGTGTGTGTGTGTGTGTGTGTGTGTGTGTGTGTGTGTGTGTGTGTGTGTGTGTGTGTGTGTGTGTGTGTGTGTGTGTGTGTGTGTGTGTGTGTGTGTGTGTGTGTGTGTGTGTGTGTGTGTGTGTGTGTGTGTGTGTGTAGGGGGGGAGGGAGTGAAAGCAGTGAATACTTGTAATTATTCCTGATGCTAATTGTGTGCAGGGCGATAGTTATCATGGATGATGCTGTGTTTGAAAGGATATTGTATCCACTGGCTTACAGTAATTACAGAATTTTTTCGAGAGGATGCAGTTGCATGGAGGATGGTCGAATGCACTACGGTGGGGGTCTATTGGGTAATTCATTTATGACACTTGCAACGTTAGTGTCATGATATCTGTACTTATTCAATGATGGGCATGGGATCTGCATTTACTGTGTCAGGGACAAAACTACACTTGCTAAGTGAGGGACATAGTATCTGCATTTGCTATGTTGGGGCATAATATCTTTAATTGCTCTGTTAGTGTCATGATATCTGATCTGGTTACATATGAGACATGAGGGCTACATGTTTATAGCCAATAGTTTATTTCATATGGGGTATGTTGCATATGAATAAATATAATAGGCATTTAATTGCATATACTCTGCCCCCCCATCATCTTGAAGTACCTTGACCTGGCCCTTGACTAAAAAAATTGGGGACCCCTGCCCTAGATGATACCAGGTGAGACAAAGGGACCCAGTGCTGTTTGAGGAGTGCTATGGAGAGTTCGACTATGAGGCTACTGATCACCGGCAGTGCCCTAAGCTTTCTGTTGGGGTGGGCAGCAATAAAACAGGTTGAGTAGGAGGCATTGCCTTGTGACTGGTGCAGGATGTTTATCTTTATTACTGACAGACATTTGCAAAATTAGAAATCTCTTTTTTGAGGTCGACCTGGGTGCTATACCTAGCAAGGAAAGCAGAAAGGAGGAGTGGTCTGTGTGTCTGGACAGCTATGCGGCCAAGTGAGCGCGCCATTCTAGTGTTGGAGCACGGTGAGGGTTGGTGATCCTTTATTTGATACATGAGTGCCTTTATGCTAGGTGGATTCTCCTGAATTGGTATTGAAAACAGATCGCACTATTTGTCGTCTTATTCGCTCTTACATGTGAATGTCCATGGTGGAGTCACAAGGACAAGACAACCTATACACTATTCAGAGACTTTTATGGATTTCATCTTGTGAAAGCGGACTATTTTACATAAGATCTGTTCTTTAAAGCGTAACTGAGATAAAAAAGAAATAAATACATACACACACACACACACACACACACACACACACACCTTCCTCAAGCCCCCTCCAGGCTGTTCGCTCCCTCGCCATCCTCCGCCGCCACCTTGACTGTCTGCAATTCAGCCTCGAAAACCCTTAAGTCAGGGCTAATCGGCACAGTCTGCCCGGACGCAATAGCGCTGCGCAATCAACTAACATTCCCGGTGACAGGAGCGCACGCATGTCCAGACATACACAGAACGCCCCAGACCGGAGAACTTTGCAAGAAGTATAATACACTGGCTGTGGGGTTTTTGTTTTTTTTGTACTAGTAGAACGGTAGAAAGAGCTCAAATGAGGATATATTCATGTTACTGGGGACTCACCTGGCATACAGCCACAGTTCTGTTCCACACTACCATCTTCTCAGGTTGTAGGATAACCTCTTGGTACACAATCTCTGCAGGACACTGAACAAGAGCCTGGCCAACGTAGAGTAATAGAAAAAAAGCAATTACACAGATATGCAGAGATAATCATTCTTCTTTACTTAGTGGGCAAGGTTTATTATAGGTCTCCTATGTCCCTCAATGAAACAAGAGAAATAAAATCCTACTGTGTATGGTCAGCTTTATTATTATCACTTACGTTAACAAACAAGTCCTATGCAAAGAGCCATATGGAGATGGGCATCTATACTTTGCATTGATGAGGGCTGCACACAGCCTGAAACTGCAGTGTTCAAACCGGATTATAGGACTCTACAGTCCTGGCCAAAAGTTTTGAGACTGTCAAAAATATTAGTTTTCACAAAGTTTGCTGCTAAACTGCTTTTAGATCTTTGTTTCAGTAGTTTATATTATGTACTGAAATATAATTATAAGCACTTCATATGTTTCAAAGGCTTTTATTGACAATTACATGAGATTTATGCAAAGAGTCAGTATTTGCCCTTCTTTTTCAGGACCTCTGAAATTCGACTGGGCATGCTCTCAATCAAGTTCTGGACCAAATCCTGACTGATAGTAACCCATTCTTTCATAATCACTTCTTTGAGTTTTTCAGAATTCGTTGGTTTTTGTTTGTCCACCCGCCTCTTGAGGAATGACCACAAGTTCTCAATGGGATTAAGATCTGAGGAGTTTCCAGGCCAAGGACCCAAAATGTCAAAGTTTTTGTCCCCAAGCCACTTAGTTATCACTTTTGCCTTATGACACTATGCTCCATCGTGCTGGAAAATGCATTGTTCTTCACCAAACTGTTGTTGGAAGAAGTTGCTGTTGGAGCGTGTTTTGGTACCATTCTTTATTCATGGCTGTGTTTTTTGGCAAAATTGTGAGTGAGCCCACTCCCTTGGATGAGAAGCAACCCCACACATGAATGGTCTCAGGATGCTTTAGGGCCCGCTTCCACTATCGCGGTTTCCGACGCTAATGCGCAGAGTTTCCCCGCAGGCAAATCGCGGGGGAATCTCTGCCATAGGGTATAACTGCGCCGCCGGCCGATTCGGCCAGAACCACCCCCCGCAGAGTTCGCAGCGGAGGTTGCGATTCCCATAGCCGTGCACGGCACGGCTGATGGGATTTGCCTGCGATCCCGCCCACCTGCTCAGTGCCGGCGTGCTTCTGCGAGACGCACGCTGCACAAGTGGAAACGAGCCCTTACTGTTGGCACATGACACAGGACGGATGGTAGCGCTCACATTTTCTTCTCCTGACAAGCCTTTATCCAGATGCCCCAAACAATCGGAAAGGGGCTTCATCGGAGAATATGACTTTGCCCCAGCAGTCCATTCACCATACTTTCTGCAGAAGATCAATCTGTCCCTGATGTTTGTTTTGGAGAGAAGTGGCTTCTTTGCTGCCCTTCTTGACACCAGGCCATCTTCCAAAAGTATTCGCCTCACTGTGCGTGCAGATGCGCTCACACCTGCCTGCTGCCGTTCCTGAGCAACCTCTGCACTGGTTGCACTCCAATCCTGAAGCTGAATCCTCTTTAAGAGATGATCCTGGAGCTTGCTGGACTTTCTTGGACGCCCTGAAGCCTTCTTAATAATAATTGAACCTCTTTCCTTGAAGTTCTTGATGATCCTATAAGTTGTTGATTTAGGTGCAATCTTAGTAGCCACAATATCCTTGCCTGTAAAGCCATTTTTATCCAACGCAATGATGGCTGCATGCGTTTCTCTGCTGGTCACCATGGTTAACAATGAAAGATCAATGATTTCAAGCATCACCCTCCTTTTAACATGTCAAGTCTGCCATTCTAACCCAATAGCCTGACATAATGATCTCCAGCTTGCCTGAGTTAACAAGACTATTACTGAAATGATCTCAGCAGGTTATTTAATGACAGCAATGAAATGCAGTGGAAAGTTTTTTTTGGGATTCAGTTAATTTGCATGGCAAAGAAGGACTATGCAATTCATCTGAACACTTCATAACATTCTGGAGTATATGCAAATTGCTATTATAAAACCTTAAAGAGACACTGAAGTGAGAATAAATCTCGCTTCAGTGCTTATATTCAGCAGGGGCATGTGTGCTAAAACGCCGCTATCCCGCGGCTGAACGGGGGTCCCTTCACCCCCAACCCCCCCCCCCCCCCCTGCAAAATCAACGACCAGCTTGGTCGTAGATTTTGCTGCTCTTCAGGCAGGGCTAACGGCTGCTCAGCGGCGCATCGCCGCCTCTCCCCCGCCTCTCAGCGAAGGAAGACTGAGAGGAGCGGGGGAGAGGCGGAGATACGCGCTGACAGACGTGCGTGAGGCAGGGCTGCGGCCATTAGCCCTGCCTGAATGCGGAAGTGATCCACCCGCTCCACGGAGGGGATTTAGGAGGTAAGGGACCCCCGTTTAGCGGCGCGATAGTGGCGGTTTAGCAGGGGCACACGTGCCCCTGCTGAATAAAAGCACTGAAGCGAGATTTATTCTCGCTTCAGTGTCTCTTTAAGCACCAACTTTTCTAATTTCCAATATTTTTGACAGTCTCAAAACTTTTGACAACACCCATAAAGATGTTCGTGTTTTGATCTTCAATAAAAATGTATACCTTTTTGCAACTACATTTATGGTGTTTTCCATAATTGTCGCTCTGTGAGGGTACTTTTTCCTTAGGTTTATAGTCTCAAAACTTTTGGCCAGGACTGTACAGGTCCTTCTCAAAAAAATTAGTATATTGTGATAAAGTTCATTATTTTCTGTAATGTACTGATAAACATTAGACTTTCATATATTTTAGATTCATTACACACAACTGAAGCAGTTCAAGCCTTTTATTGCTTTAATATTGATGATTTTGGCATACAGCTCATGAAAACCCAAAATTCCTATCTCAAAAAAAATAGCATATCATGAAAAGGTTCTCTAAACGAGCTATTAACCTAATCATCTGAATCCACTAATTAACTCTAAACACCTGCAAAAGATTCCTGGGGCTTTCAAAAACTCCCAGCCTGGTTCATTACTCAAAACCGCATTCATGGGTAAGACTGCCGACCTGACTGCTGTCCAGAAGGCTATCATTGACACCCTCAAGCAAGAGGGTAAGACACAGAAATAAATTTCTGAACGAATAGGCTGTTCCCAGAGTGCTGTATCAAGGCACCTCAGTGGGAAGTCTGTGGGAAATAAATTTTTTGGGCAGAAAAACGCTGCACAACGAGAAGAGGTGACCGGACCCTGAGGAAGATTGTGGAGAAGGACCGATTCTAGACCTTGGGGGACCTGCGGAAGCAGTGGGCTGAGTCTGAAGTAGAAACATCCAGAGCCACCGTGTACAGGCATGTGCAGGAAATGGGCTACAGGTGCCGCATTCCCCAGGTCAAGACACTCTTGAACCAGAAACAGCGGCAGAAGCGCCTGACCTGGGCTACAGAGAAGCAGCACTGGACTGTTGCTCAGTGGTCCAAAGTACTTTTATTCGGATGAAAGCACATTTTGCATGTCATTCGGAAATCAAGGTGCCAGAGTCTGGAGGAAGACTGGGGAGAGGGAAATGCCAAAATGCCTGAAGTCCAGTGTCAAGTACCCACAGTCAGTGATGGTCTGGGGTGCCATGTCAGCTGCTGGTGTTGGTCCACTGTGTTTTATCAAGGGCAGGGTCAATGCAGCTAGCTATCAGGAGATTTTGGAGCACTTCATGCTTCAATCTGCTGAAAAGCTTTATGGAGATGAAGATTTCATTTTTCAGCATGACCTAGCAGCTGCTCGCAGTGCCAAAACCACTGGTAAATGGTTTACTGACCATGGTATTACTGTGCTCAATTGGCCTGCCAACTCTCCTGACCTGAACCCCATAGAGAATCTGTGTTATATTGTGAAGAGAGACGCAAGACCCAACACTCTGGATGAGCTTAAGGCCGCTATCGAAGCATCCTGGGCCTCCATAACACCTTAGCAGTGCCACAGGCTGATTGCCTCCATGCCACGCCGCATTGAAGCAGTCATTTCTGCAAAAGGATTCCCGACCAAGCATTGAGTACATAACTGAACAATTATTTGAAGGTTGACTTTTTTGTTTTAAAAATACTTTTCTTTTATTGGTCGGATGAAATATGCTAATTTTTTGAGATAGGAATTTTGGGTTTTCATGAGCTGTATGCCAAAATCATCAATATTAAAACAATAAAAGGCTTGAACTACTTCAGTTGTGTGTAATGAATCTAAAATATATGAAAGTCTAATGTTTATCAGTACATTACAGAAAATGAACTTTATCAAAATATGCTAATTTTTTTTAGAAGGACCTGTATACACATTATAAGAGACTATAAACTAGGGTTTCTGATGTACACGTGGCTTACAGCAGCATTAAGAAATAACTACATATTTTATTTACTGTCCTGAGGTCATGCTAATAATCTGATGAAAGTGCAAACGTTATTCAGACTGGAAATGGAAGGGACAGCAGCCGAATCAAAGCCAGACATTGCTCTATTCATTTGTAACTGTGTAAATGTACAAACCACCAGTAAGTACATTTAGATGAGCAGCTCCTGGTGTCAATTTGGCTGTTGTCAGTCTCGTTTCCTGTTGAGCACAAATCTGCACCTTTAAAATATGTAATGTTCAATGCAAATTATGGGTGTTACTTAAGACCTATAACATCTATAGGTTTGCTACCAGTCAGGGGTTAAAGACATAGGGCCTGATTCATAAAGCGGTGATAACTCAGTTATCATGCCTAAAAGACTTTAGGCGTGATAACCTTTGCACCGCTGAGTTAGCACCGCTTTGTGCTGGTTTTCGCGTGCAAAGTCCAGCGCAATCGCGAGATTCCGAGCGCAGCGCCCATAGTGTTTAATGGGCGCCTTCGTGCGCACCGCGCGCATTGCGTTGTGCGCGCAAAACTTTGCGCGTGGGAATTTCGCGCGGGTTTCTTCTTATCACGCCTAAACTGAGCTTAGGCGTGATAAAGGGCTTTTCACTGGCGTGCAAAGTGTTTGCACCGCTTTGTGAATCAGGCCCATACAATTAGTTAAAAAAAAAAAGCATATAGGAACTGCTGTATTTGCATATTCTGCTCACTTCCCTGAAGATCTGAATTACTGTATATCCTGGATGGAAGTTGACATTGTGTACATCCTAAGCTAGAATTTTTATATTCCAGCAAAGTCGCCGTTATCCGGAACTAGGGCAACCAGAAGTATTCTCAATTAACCGGCATGCCTGAGGGGGATAACAGTGGGGACAGTGCTTTTGGGAGTTTGCAGGGTGAAAAATACTGAGCCTCCAGGTGTTGTCTTCTGCCCTTCCTGCAGCTTCCTTTGGTTTTCCGGCATCCATGCACGGCTCCTGGCGGGTCACGTGACATGCTTGGAAGCTATACACAGAGGATGCCAGAAAGCCTTTAGGAGCTACAGGAAAACCTAAATTTTGTGGCTTATAGCCGAGGATACACGGGTATGGGTGTTGCTTTTGGACACATTTCATGACCACTTGACTTCTGCATGAGGAAGGCAATATAGTATTTTCAGTGTTATCCATCCTTCAACCAAAATCCCTTCTGGCCAAGATTAACTGGGGCTTGTAGCTTATCTGATAAAGCATGCAAACATTAAAGACAAATTATAATGCGGAAGACCCGACGCCAATAATTTATGGTTGTAAGCTCCATAAAAGATTACATTTAATGGTTTCTGTGGGGCAGTGCACTGAATAAGACTATTGTACTTCCGTATTTTACAGTAGTACAACCATAAATTAAACTAGTTTATGAAAGGTACATGACAAATATACTGGTAGGCTTACAGCAGTGGTGCTCAACTTCTTTTTACCCAAGGGCCGCACTTCATATTAAGATAAATCTCGCGGGCCAGAATGAAAGGGTTATTGCTGTGACAAGTAGCCTGCTGAGTGATTCCCCCCCCCCCCCCCCCCCCCCCAGCACAAGTGCTGTGTGAGCTTGTGGGTAGTTGCAGCCTACTGTTCAGCTAGAAGCCGGGCCTCAATTAGTTGCCCCGGCCGAAGTGCGGGTGAAGGTCAGCATGGAACACACTTTATGGGGCCAAGAAAGTTTTTTTTTTACAGGCTGGCAGGGGGTGATGTCTGGCAACCCCTGAGATTGGAGGACTGCAAAAGTGGCAAAGCCTTCAGAAGGGAAAGGAGAGC
Source organism: Hyperolius riggenbachi (assembly GCF_040937935.1). Classification (NCBI taxonomy): domain Eukaryota; kingdom Metazoa; phylum Chordata; class Amphibia; order Anura; family Hyperoliidae; genus Hyperolius; species Hyperolius riggenbachi. Next base: position 102,067,726 of record NC_090657.1, read on the forward strand.
CGAAGCATGAAAAAATTGTCCTAATGGTTACCCGGTGCCATCTCCAGCCCGCAGCAGATTCTTCTCTCGTCCCTACCCACGCCCATTGGTTGCTGCAGGAACCTCCCTCCAATAGGAATCAGCCTTATTCTTATTGGAGGGAAGGTCTTGCAGCAACCAATGCACGAGGGTCTCTAACTATCACAGCGCTACTGCAGAGAACTTGAATATGCTGTTTACATATGAGGCAATTCCCGATCCTCATCCTCATGATGGTAAACTTCCGCAGGCAGCAAATGACCCACGGGCCTTAGGTTGGGCGCAGCTGGCTTATAGTGAAAAATCCATGTTCCACAGAAATCCTTATTTATGGAAGCAGGTAGAATGAGTTTCTGTGGGAAATGGATAGTCCCAGTTTGCCTAGCAGAAGGATCTCCAGTGATCTGCCTTTCTTACCTTCAAAATGAATGTCTTGCCATGGAAAGGTATGTCTAGAGTGTACACCACGTCTCCCACGTCCTGCGGTACAAGGAAAGGAATGAGAGAATATAGTGACACTGCGGTGTGAGAAAGGGAACGTGCATGCTAAGAATGTACAGTAAAATAACTGGTTTTGTGATTTCTGCGGTGAATACAAACACACAGCATGTGACAGTTTATCTCACATACCACATTCCATCCCTTGTCATATGACAAAGGTTGATGCAGAAGGAAAAAGTGCTACTGCTACAGTAACCGCCGGTACTAGCATTTATGAAAGTATGCTATGCATCATGGTGATTTAAAGTGAACCTGAACCAAGTAAAATGATTACTCCACAGGTTTGCTTTAGAGTAAAATTATTTAAAATAAACACAAGGGACCTACAAATCAATATTACATCCTTACCTCACCATTAGTTCCTCTCAGAAGCAGAAGGGTAGCTTGTTGTTTGCTATACAGAATGGTAAATTAAGGGAAGCTGGTTGTTGAAGCACAGAATCTGATGAGTGGTTAAAATGTACAATTATCAGGCTCTGATTTTTGGTGGAAGACACTAGCCAAGTACTGGTTATCAAAGAGACATGAGACATTAAGTTTAGCAAAGAAACCTCTTGGCCTGGATGCTGCTGAATTCCCTATTCTATGGTCTTGGATACAGTACACACTCCAATCACTTCTGCATGCCTAGGGGCCAATAATCTTTTATTCCATAAATGTTATTTATTCATCAGTACATCTTATTTTCATGTGGTGGTCCAGGTTTCAGCTCTCCTTTTTTATTCCCAAATTCACCATTTTTTTTTGTATTTGCTCTTCTATGTTTGTCCTTCATTCTTTTCTCCTTGGTACAAATTGAGACCATATTGATTCATACCCCATTCTCTTCTGCCAGGGTTCCTTTCCCTCATACTGTTCCCCTCCAGCAGTATTTTGCTGGGCTTAAAGTTTTTGGCAGTTAGGCTTGGTGCACACCTGAGCCTGATCTCCAACAGCCAATCAGAGAAACAGGGCAATGCAGTGCCCGCTCTGATGGTGTGTTGTGGTCAGCTTGGGATCTTGAGCAGATGCATTTCCACCTTACGTTTCTATGGGCAGGCCCATTTTTAGGGCTGTGCAGTCGCCCTGGGCGCCGAAGGAGTTGTGGGCGCTGCAATGGAGGGGGGAGTCAGCCGCGGGGAGGGCAGCCCGACCTCTCCCTCCCTTCCTCGCCGCGGGCGCCCTCCGTGCTCCCCCCTCCGAGTCTGACTGCAGGGAAGGGAAGCGCTGTCACTGCTGTGTAGGGAGGGGCAACTCACCTCCCTGGATCCAATCGCAGTCGGTCTCATCTTCTGTCTTCTCTTCATACTAGCCGCTGATACACACGCTGCTCCCTGTACCCGGAAGCAGCGTGTGTATCAGCGGCTAGTATGAAGAGAAGACAGAAGAGGAGACCGGCTGCGATTGGATCCAGGGAGGTGAGTTGCCCCTCCCTACACAGCAGTGACAGCGCTTCCCTTCCCTGCAGTCAGACTCGGAGGGGGGAGCACGGAGGGCGCGCGCGGCGAGGAAGGGAGGGAGAGGTCAGGCTGCCCTCCCTGCTGCTCCCCCCTCTATACTGGGGGGGCCCCTACCTAATCTAACCTATACTGGGGGGCACCTACCTAATCTAACCACACTGGGGGGCACCTACCTAATCTAACCACACGGGGGGGCACCTGCCTAATCTAACCTATACTGGGGGGCACCTACCTAATCTAACCACACTGGGAGGGCACCTGCCTAATCTAACCACACTGGGGGGGCTCCTACCTAATCTAACCACACTGGGGGGCACCTACCTAATCTAACCTATACTGGGGGGCACCTACCTAATCTAACCTATACTGGGGGCACCTACCTAATCTAACCTATACTGGGGGGCACCTACCTAATCTAACCTATACTGGGGGGGGCACCTACCTAATCTAACCTATACTGGGGGGCAGAGCAGGGACAAGGTCCTCCAGCACCCAAGGCTGAGACACCAAAGTGCGCCCCTCCATCCCTCCCACCACAGCCGTCACACACTGATTGGTATTACACTAAGAGGGCCACAGGGCCCACAACCTCCCCAACACCTTAATATCTAGTTAACTGGCTTGCAGTCACTGCTATCTATCCCCTTTTCTTATTTCTTTCTGCTTCATACACAATTAGGAATGACAACTGAATGAATTGTGCGCCCCCTCCTACACTGCGCCCTGAGGCTGGAGCCTCTCCAGCCTATGCCTCGGCCCGGCCCTGCTGGGGGGCACCTACCTAATCTAACCACACTGGGGGGCACCTACCTAATCTAACCACACTGGGGGGCACCTACCTAATCTATACTGGCTACCTATATTGGAGGCACCTACCTAACTAACCTATACTGGGGGCACCTACCTATCTAACCTAGGCTGGGGGCAACTATTCTGACTCCCTATATTAGAGGCACCCACCTAGCTAACCTGTACTGGGGGCACCTACCTATCTAACCTATACTGGGGGCAACTATACCGGCTACTTATACTGGGGGGGCACCTACCTAATCTAACCTATACTGGGGGGCACCTACCTAATCTAACCACACTGGGGGGCACCTACCTAATCTAACCTATACTGGAGGGCTCCTACCTATCTAACCTGTATTGGGGGCACCTACCTACCTAGCCTATACTGGTGGCAACTATACTGGCTACCTATATTGGAGGCACCTACCTAACTAACCTAGGCTGGGGGCAACTATTCTGACTACCTATATTAGAGGCACCCACCTAGCTAACCTGTACTGGGGGCACCTACCTATCTAACCTATACTGGGGGCAACTATACCGGCTACCTATACTTGAGGCACCTACCTGGCTATCCTATACTGGGGGCAACTATACTGGGGCACCTATGCCTGGCTACCTATACTGGGGGGACCTATAGCTGGCTACCTGTACTGAGTGCAACTAGACCTGGCTAACCTATACTGCGGGCATGTATAGGGGGGGGGGGGGCAATTTTAACACCCTCGCCCTGGGTGCATTTTAGCCTAGAAACTGCCCTGTCTATGGGTAAAGCATCAGCTGGTCTGGAAAAATCATGCAAAGCGGGACTTTGTGTTGTATTGGAACTGCCAAAAGTCAATGGATCCTATTAATAACATAGGATCCGTTGACTCAATTTTTTGATCCAGCAAAATGGAAAATAAAAAAAGTTTGGTTTTGCATTGTAGTGTGAAACTTCCTTTACGCCTGGCATGTCTAATGCGCAGTTCCCCTTTCCAGGCAGAAGATGGTGATGCTACAGTCCTGCAGCTTTCCTTTGTTGCTTGACTTCATGTTCTAGAACTTGTGTCTTGATAACTATGGTGAAAGGTATGGCACAGCACAATGAGCTATTTTTTACATACTGTAATGCTGCATTTCAAACTCACACCCACATCAGTGATCAAACCATGGTTAAGAGTCCACGAAACCAAATGCCATCTGGCAGTTCAGTTGCTTCGTCTCCAGGATCCTCAAAAGGAATCTGGCCGGCACTTCCTGAAGAGGCAGAGCTATCTGCTGTAGCTCTGCCTCTTCTGATGTCAATCGCAGCAGATCACCGCTTCACCCCGCCCCTCTCACTCTTCCTTCACAGAGAGGGGCGGGGAGAGGCGGCGATTGACGGCAGGAGAGGCAGAGCTACAGCTCATAGCTCAGCCTCTAAGGGCTGCACCATCCACGACCAAGTCGGTTGTGGATGTTTGCCCGGGGATTTGGGGGGGGGTCTGCGGCCCTCGTTTCTCGGCGGGGATGTGGCGGTTTACCGCTGATGAGACTTCTGAAGCGAAGTAAATGGTAAATATAGAAAAACATTTTCATTTCAGAGTCTCTTTAAAGAGAACCCGAGACGACATCGAAAAAAAACAACCCAAAAAACAAACCATACTACCTGCTCCACACCCCCTCGCTGCTCTCTGTGGCCCATTCATCCTCCAATCACAGGCAGAAGGATCCAAGATGGCCACGACCCGAAAGTACCTGGGTCACAGCTTAGCTGCTGATTGGAGGAAGCTTTCGGAGGCGGGGGGAGTGAGGTGACAGAGGCGGGGGAGCAGATGATTGACGGCTGGAACGGAAAAGGAGGCTAGTGACAATCAGATTGCCGCTAGCTTTGAGGGGGGACAGCAGAGCCCAGGGGGGACTGACAGTGGCACCAGAAGGACACAGAGGCATGTCACGGGGCAGAGAACATGCCTCTGTGTCTTATAATCTATACACAGTCTGCCACGGGTACTCTTTATTTACAGGTGCATCAGCTTTACTCGAGCCAGGCATGTTTCGGCTTCGCACAGGATCCAGTGAGTGACATTGCTACGTATCACGGTCTCTGCTTGTCTTCCCTGTACGATTTTTTTGTATGCTTTGTATAGTACCATCACTTTTTTCCTACAATTATAGTAATAAAAAAGTGAAACCTACAAGAACAAGGCATTCTTGCCTTGGAAACGTGAATTTTCGCTGCTGCAGAAAGATCTACAACCTTGTAGCTGCAAAGTGTGTAAGCACCAATACGTCTTGCGAACACTATGGTGGAATGCACTAAGAAAGGAGGGGGCTGTGGAGGACTCCATAATAGGTTACACCTGGTTGTGAGCAGTGGAGATGATAGCAAGACATAATTGTTGCTTTAATTAGGGATGATCAATAAGATGCAAATATGTCCGGGTTCAATGCAGGATTATGTACGTTTCTATGCAAATTTATGCAGCTTGAAAATGGATCAATCAAATCCCACCCAGGTTTAAATTGATTGGTCCATTTTGAAGCTGCATTTATTTACATATTACATAATCCTGCATGAACTTGGAAATATTTGCAACTCATTGATCATCCCTAGCTTTAAAGAAAACCTGTGATGAGAAAAAAGTTCCTCTGGGGGGTACTCACCTCGGGTGGGGGAAGCCTTCAGATCCTATTGAGGATCTCCAGAGGGTGCACAGACACCCACACCTTGCAACGTATCCTATTGAGGACTACAGAGAGAGTTGAATGTGTGCATTAAACACCAAGTGAACACCTGACAAAACCGGCTAAGCAAATTTGGCCTAATTGGCTACTCATGAGGCAATGCTCATGCAAATATGCATTCGCTTTCGCATGCCAACTTTTGCAGGGTCCAAAACCAATGCCGCAAAGCGGTTTCCCTGCGGGAATTAGTTCATTCTACAATAGCACTATCCAGGAGCGCCACGAGGGCGACCGCTTTGCGGCATTGGTTCTTGACCCTGCATAAGTTGGCATGCGAAAGTGAATGCATATTTGCATGAGCATTGCCATGAATGAATTGGCCAAATTTGCTTAGCCAGTTATGTCAGGTGTTCACTTGGTGTTTAATGCACACGTTTAATTCTCTGTGTAGAGATCCTATTGAGGCTTCCCCCGTCCTCCTATGTCCCATGGCGGCGGCGAAAATCCTCCCAGAACGGCGGGATATAAATATTTACCTCCCCGGCTCCTGCGCAGGATCGGCTCTCCGCTTGGAGATAAGTGGAAATAGCCGATCGCTGTCGGGCATCTTTACTGCGCAGGCGTAAGTCTCCTGTGCCTGCATAGTAGAGCGGACCCGACAGAGATCGGCTATTTTCACCTTTCTCCATGCGGAGAGCTGCAACAGCGCCCCTGCTGGAGCCAGGGAAGGTAAATATATCAAGCCTTGTCGGCTTGTCGAGCCATGGATTGTAGGACACTTCGGGGGAGCCAGCGCTGGATTGCCTGCAGGTACAGCGGAAGATTCATTGGGACCCTGAAGCTTCCCCCTACCGAGGTGAGTACCCCCCAGGGGACTTTTTTTGTTATAGGTTCTCTTTAATATCCTGAAGGAGTGGTGTGGGGTTTTGTATAGGTTTATTTTAATGCAGCTGTTAATTACAGTTTTCAGAAGTCAGGACCAAGTAAAAGGTAAAGCATTGGGAAACCGTTTTTAATATTATTAAGAGCGTAAGCCAGAATAAAGATACTTAATGCTCACAACAGACTTACAATTCATATTTTAAGTTGTTTCTGCCTGGGGTTGAGGTTCAAATCTTATAACTGTGCCTTCCTACACTATTGTGGAAGAAAAGAGGACAAAACCTGTAAGATACTCACGTTGCTCTTTTCATATTTCCAGTTGCCTTCCTGAGCCAGTATCTGCTCTACAATCTCCATGGCTTCTTTTCCCTTCCTCACATAGTCCCGTTCCTGGGCTGTGACGGCCTTTCTCCCTGCAGCTTCATCATCATCATCAAATTCATTATCTGAGCCTGGAGGGGTAGAGATGCGTCAAAAAGAATTCTCCTTTCAGCTACCAAGCCCCAAGGATGTATATATGGGAGAATACCATCAATTACAAGTAAACAAAAATAGAAGTTTCTCACCTGCAAAAGACTCAGGTGGGGAATAAAACTGTCCTTCAGAAGGTGCTCCATGGTAGAAGAGAGGAGGACGGAAGGCTGCAGCCTGGGCAGCCAAATACCCTGTTGGTACAAACATAACAAACATTTAATGTTCTGTAGCTCGGATGCTCCATCTCTTCACCCTGAGCATGCACTCACATCTCTCTTCCTCCGCCTCTTGCGTCAGAACCTTGAAGTCCAGGAACCATGTCTCCAGCCAGGCCAACACAAAAGACACAATGGGCAGCAAGTACCCAAAGGCTCCCTTGGACAAAAGCTATGGGTAGGAGAACATACAATTAAGGCAGAGAAGGCAAGACAAGCTTAAAAGTTTCAGAAAATAAATGTATCATATGCAGGTTTGCATTATGTGTATGAGAAGTATGCACTCATATGGGGGTTGCAACTACTTTCTCGGCTTTCCTCCATTTGCACCTATAGGGAGCTTTGCTATAGGGACAGCACCAGTGATTTAACACACACTCCAGTCACTGAAGACAACTTTCACATCACATGAAAACAAAAAACTGTAAACTTGTTGGAGATGAAGGGTCTCCTACCAACAATTTAAGTATACTGTAACTTGTGAATATCAAAACATGGAATATGCCTGAAAACCTGCGTCAATATGACCCATCAAAGATTAAAAAGATGAGATCAGCTTTAAAGAGTCTATGATTAAAAAAAAAGTGCCACGGGGAGGTACTTACCTCGGGAGGGGGAAGCCTCTGGATCCTAATGAGGCATTCGCCGTCTTCCGCAGTAGCCCCGATCCAGCGCTGGGACCCCCGGACAGCTGCAGCCGGAAATATTTTGGATCCAGCGCAGGCACAGTACCATCTTTCTTCTCCGGCTCGGGCAGAATTAGCTCAGCCCGATCGGGTCCACTCTACTGCTTAGGCGTCTCGCTCCTGCGCAGTAGAGTGGACCCGATCAGGCGAGCTACAGGCGTTAATGGGGAAGAACCACTAGCACTGGATCAGGGCTACTGCAGAGGACGGGGGAAGCCTCATTAGGGTTCAGAGGCTTCACCCTCCCATTCTCTTTAAAGCTATCACAAAGAAGACTTGAAAAGATAAGTTATAAATGGAAAGGTGCATGATATAGGCTTCAGCGAAAGAGGCTACCCATAAACCACAGTTCTGCTTTTTCCCACAAAATGCCAATATATCATATCTTGCAAACGAAAATTAATATATCATTTTAATATGTAGATTACAAAAACGAGTAATCATTTTTAAATGAGCTGTCATTTCTTCAAAGGGACCCTGAACTGTGTAAAAAAAAAAAAAAAAAAAATGAAATATGGACTTACCTGGAGCTTCCTTCACTGGTAATCCAAAGACTTTGGCTGAAGTCATGCGTGTGCGTCATCACTCTGGTTGCCGTAGGTGTCCTGCGCATGCGTGGTTCTCTAAAGACTGAACTGTGCATGCGCAGGACTCTTACAGCGACCAGCGTGATGACGCACCAAGGATGTGCATGTGCAACTTCTGGATAACCAGAGGCGCCAGCGGAACCACAGAAGGGACGAAGAGGATGCCGGGGATACCTCACAGGCTACGGGGGGCTGGAGGAAGCACCAGATAAGTCCAGATACATTTTTTTTTTTTTGCATTGCTCAGGGTCCCTTTAAACAAGTGCAACAGAGTGTTAACACATGTAACTACGGTCAACTCGTGCCAATTCTGCATGAATGGGATGGCCGAATGGGTAGAGCGTCAGCTTTCTAGCCAGGAGCTTTCTGTTCCCAAAAGTGGATGGAATCTAAATATAGCTTTAAAATTCCTAAGTGTTGGCAGTGAAGAAATAACTTATGTTACATACTTTTAATCAATGTTACAGAGTACACAGTAAGCTCATGATTTCTAGGAGTGTGTAAAGGGCTACATTTGACCAAAAAGCCCTCCTATGGAAAACAAAAGTTTGCCTTCTTAAAATAGAAAGTATTTGCAATTATTCAGGTTAGAGTGAGCTCTGAGATGTCTCCCAGTGCATCATTGCTGAAATATGCAAATCATCTATTGTTGTCCCTGCAATTAGCCACACCTCCAGATCAGCTGGAATGCAATGATGTGTCAGCTTGTTAAATATACAGAGCGACAATAATCCAACAAGCCTACAGACTGTTTCGGATTGGTTGATTTTCATCAGTACATCATGTTATATGTAAAGTCGGAGTGCGGTAGAATCATAAACGGAGGAGTCGGATGATTTTTGTACCGGCTCCAAAGCCTTGCTTTCAAATACACCTGCATGTGAGACGTGAACTATGGACTGATGATGTGATGTCTGAAATGTAAGCTGTTGAAATCCCTTATGATTCTGCAGATTGCTGCGTACTTACCTCTGACATGATCACTTTAACAATGAGAAATGCACTGGTCACCAAGGTTGTAATCTGAAACAAATTAAAAGATACATGCAGAATTTTAAAGTAAATAAAAACAGTGCTCAGAGGCTGTTAGACTGTGAATGACACCTGCCAAAGATTAAACTTCCATGATGATACACCGTGTACTCCGGGGTCAGGAGATGTAATCACATTAGTGGAAACTACATCTCCCAGCATGCATTGCACGTACTTGGCAGACACAATGCATATATAGTTTTCAAACTGCGGTTCTGCAGCACTGATCGGGAAAAGATGGATACCTCCATATGGAAGAGGGGCTGTGTAAGTAAAATGCTTGCTGCACCACAAAAAGTTTAAAAAATATAATGCTTGGTTCTCTTTAAAGGGATACTTAAGCAAAAAAAAAGAAAAAAAAAAAAAAAAGAGGAGAAAAAAAAGGAGTTTTACTCACCTGGGGCTTCTACCAGCCCCCTGCAGCAGTCCTGTGCCCTCACAGCCACTCACTAATCCTCTGGCCCCCTCGCCAGCTTGTTTCGTTTTTGCCGATAGGCCGCCACGTGTAGCTTCCTCCGCATTCCCAACTGCAATTAGTGCTATTGCGGGCCGCAACAAATACAAAAATACGCGTTGCCGCATATCTACGTGGGTAATGCGGCAGCGCGTATTTATGTACGTGTTGCAGCCCGCAATAGTGCTAAATGCAGTTGGGAATGCGGAGGAAGCTACGTGTGGCGGGCCTGTCGGCAAAAACGAAACTAGCTGGCGAGGGGGCCAGAGGATTAGTGAGTGGCTGCGAGGGCACAGGACTGCTGCAGGGGGCTGGTAGAAGCCCCAGGTGAGTAAAACTCTTTTTTCTGGCTTAAGTGTCCCTTTAAAAAGAACACAGGTGAGAAGGATATGGAGGCTGGCATATTTATTTTCCTTTAAATGCATATTGCCTAGCTGTCCTCCCAATACTCTGCTTCTATACGTTTTAGCCATGGACCCAGAACAAGCATGCAGATCAGATGTTTCTGACTGAAGTCTGACTGGATTAGCTGCATTCTTGTTTCAGGTGTGTGATTCAGACATTACTAATGCCAAAGAGATAAGCTGGACTGCCAGACAACAGGTATCGTTTGAAAGGAAATAAACATATTCCCTTTAAAACCTTCTGAATAACTGATCCAGAAATCTATCCCACACTGTTTGCATGCGTGTTGCAGGTGTGATAATTAGGCAACTCATTGTTGAATATACATTTCTTTGATCCTGCTTTAACCTCCTTAGCGGTGACCCCGACTCAGGCTGGAAATCCACAGCTCAGAGCAGAAGCCCCGAACCTGACTTGTGGTAGCTGCTAGGAGGTGAATGCAGAGCATTGTGCACAGCAGGCTTTGTAACTCACCTCCCCGGGGATCTAGACGCCTGAAGCCATTCTTCTTCCAGTCATCAGAGGCTCTGGATTCCCCTGGTGAGAGAGCCGTCTGTTGTCATGAGGACAGCCGGCAATCTCACTATAGGTGAAGACCTGCAGTGGTCGATCCAGGGGAGGTGTTTAATGTGCTAGGACTGCCACAGATCTCTCTGGTGTGATTTTCTTTCCAGCAAAGCGCTGTTGCTAAGGTTTCCCTATGGGATCATTCTCACTGCAGAGGTTGCGATTTGCATAAATCGCAAACATGCTGCAAACAGTGCTTTGGGGGCGACTGCAATGTGATTCTAGTTCTATTGAACTGGACTCACAATGCAAATTGCGGCAAAATAGTGACGTAAAATTTGTGATCATAATTCACGTTTGCAGTGTAAACTAGCCCTCATTCAAATACCTCAAGTTGGATAGTGATTACAACGGGATGTTATTTATTTATTGTATTTATAAAGCGCCAACATATTACGCAGCGCTGGACATTAGTTTAGGTTACAGGCAATATTTAGGGGTGACATACAGCAAAATGACAATACCTGAATACAAGAAAGACCAGATCATGCAGCACAGTATGAGTACAAGGTAATGCTTAGTCACTGGAGGGGAGCATGTTAAAACATTTGCAGCTGATAAAAGCCCTTCTCTTGGATCAACTTTTATGTGCCTGCTGCATCAGTGCCAAATCCCAGTGTAGAAAAAGAAATAATAATATTAAAGGAAACCAGAGACGATATACGATAAAAGTTTTATACATACCTTGGGCTTCCTCCAGCCCCATGCGCACGGATCGCTCCCACGCTGCCGTCCTCAGCCTTCTGTATCGCCGGTACCGGGTCACATAACTTCTGCCATTCTGCGCAAGAGAAGTGCATTGGAGTGCAGCCGCCGGAAAGATACGTAGAGAGCGCACTTCTCTTTGCGCACCCCAGGTGACTCCCGTCACCCGCAACAGTGCCCAAAAGCCTGGCCAAGATGCACTTCATCAAGCATGTTCGGCTCGGCCAGGCAGGCTCCTCCATCGCAATTCCGTCCCTGCGAGTGTTCTGGGCCTATTGCAGTAGTACTGTGCAAGGGTGGAACGCTCCAAGCCGCGGGGGAGCGCCTGGCCGCACACGCGCAACTTGGCCAGGCTTTCGGGTACTAATGTGGGTGACAGGAGCCACCTGAGGAAACAGCGAGGGACGAGTGGCCTCAAGGAGACTTAAGGAAGCCTCAGGTAAGTATAGTATCTGAGACGCTTCTCAGATACACTTTAACAAGTTATACACATCTAAAAACAGTGATAATTAGTAATGGTGTTGTTCCTTTTCTGCTTTTATTTTTGTGGCCTGTATGTTTATTTCATTCATGTGCTACATTTTTTTATGGTTCCAAGAATGCTACATTTGCCTTCCTCAGTGTATGCCAGAATGACTGTTGGATCCCCTGAAAGGTTTGTCCCACTTGTAGCTGTCATTATACATAGCTTATGTGCAAATGAGACAATACTGCTGCTTGTTATGGGTGGCAAGGAGGGTTGAGCTTGAGAGTATAAAATTCAGTTCCACCTGTGGTGAAACCAAACCTGTGCATTGCTGGGGCCGTGGTAGGGGTCAATTCACCTATGTCACCGCTTGTCAATGCGCTGTACGCGGCTTCCTCCATCTTCCTGACACTTATCAGCAGAACTACCAGTTGTGTAGGTGGAAGTGTAGGGAAGATGAACAGCAGCGTGCAACACATCGGTGGCAACACAGACATGTTAACACTCTTTGCCATAGCCCCGCCCACCAATACACAGGTTTAGTTTCATCACAGAGCACCCTTGAGAAGGTTACAGAGACAGGATGGGGCTGGGACAATTCTCAGCTCAGGACACACACTATAATGCTAATAATTTATAACAGCTACACAAGAAAAAAAGGATCAGAACTCACAGCTATGGCCCACCAGTGCCGAAGACGGCAGAGTGCGTAACTGATGAGCAGGACAGAGAACCGGAATACTGCCAGAAGCTGGAACAAAAAGGACATAATACATTAGTCTGGTCTGCATTACATTCCAGGGGCTGCACTTCTTTTAAGTCAGAAATGCTGATAAAATGTTATTATACAGAACACAATACTAATCTGATATAACAAACAATGGTTTTCCATCACTTCCTCTGTGCACAGCTTCCTCTGTATGCAGGCATAATAATCAGACACCACAGAAAAGGATCTGAGCTGCATTCCTGATGGCCACCTACTGTGCATGCTTCCCCATTACTCCACTGAACCACAGGTGACATCAGTGTGCTTCCCTTCAACTGATCAAGACAAATATACGTGAAATGCTGCAGAACAAGCCTGCAGACAGAAAAGCCTGACAAGAGCCAATTAACTTACTAGTAAGTTATTGGGGTGCTCAGAGACAGCCCACGCAAACACAGGTAGAACATACATGAATCACAGGCTCCCTTTAAAGTGGTCTGAATGTCAGCATTTCTACTTTGCTCTAAGATTCCTCACAGCTTGAAAGCTACTATCCCAGAATTGTTTTTAGCAGAACATCACTGAAATGGTTAAACAAAGCACTTTGTCCTGCTATTCAGATTCAAATCCGCATCCAAACTGGAGATACAAGTATCTTTGTTTGCATTCCAATGTGGATACATGTGTGTAAACACAGTCTAACAAGTGAAAAGGAGTTAATCTGTAAAGCTCTCTGTGCTTCAAGCACACAAACAGCTCAGAACAGCTAATTAGAAGATGTTAATATATAATAAAAAGCAGTTTGAATAAAATGCAATGGCAGGTTTCAGGGCACGATAAACTACACTTTGGAAACTTGTAATTTGTAAACAGACAATATAACTTCTGCACAAAAGCAAATATGATAACTGTATGAGTAATAAAAAGTAGAAAAACACATTTTTATTGAATGTTATGTCGGAGTTTCAGACCACTTTAAGGCCTCTTGCACAATGCAAGTGATTCCGATTCAGATTCCGCTTTTTAATCAGTTTTTACATCAGATTCAGATTCCGCTTTGCAGTGTGCAGGGAGCAAACTGCAAATCGGAATCTGAATCGGATGTAAAAACTGATTAAAAAGCGGAATCTGAATCGGAATCACTTGCAGTGTGCAAGAGGCCTAAGGCCTATGGCCCACTAGAGTGCTTATAGCCACGCTTTGGAATAGCCGGCAATTTAAAAAAAAACTAGCCTAATAATTCAGTGGCTGAAAACCCACAGGAATGATCTTAATCCCGTGTCCTGCAGCATTTTTTGGAGCGTTGGCGTCCAATACAAAATATGTGAGCGCTGTAAAATTGCTTTTGAATCGCTGTTCATAAGGAATTTTGCAGCAATTTTGTGTACAAGTGGCATTTTGAGTAAAGTTTTACCTACATAACAGCTTAGTGCGCTGGAACGAACCCATATGATATATGAAGGATCACTATGTTCTTCAATAATCTATAATCTACAGCCCACAGCCACATTAATAAATGAAGACCAATGCCAGTGAACTGTAGGCGATGTAGAAGTTACATTACCAGCTTCTTAAAGCGGTATCGTCACCATAAAAATCAAATTTCAACAGCAACTGGTCTGAGTGTATTAGGTGATAAAGATGCTAATCCTGCATTCAAAACTTGCAAAACTTTTTCTGCTGTTATGATTTGGCGTTATCACACAGAACACTGGCCCTTTAGTAGTCGTGCCAAAGAATTGCATGCTGGGGGTTCTTTTTATCTATAATCTATTCTTCCTCTTCCCTTTATTTCTCTGCCAGCTTCTTATCTGAAACCTAATCCGCTACTCACTTGTGTTTACAAGCAAGGCTGAGGCGACTCAGCGATTGGAGGAGACAAGAAAAAAAGTAAAGGGCAGAAATGACATCATGAGTTAGCCTTAACTGTGGGCAAAAGACATGGCCCCAACCAGGAACAGAATTCTCGTCATTTACTATATAACATTCACTGAAATCAAAATGTGGACAGTATAATACATGTGTTATGTAAGTAGGTCAAGTATTTATCTACTTATATATGTGTTTTTTTCCCCTGGCATAGTATGGCTGATCCTACTGCTTTAATCCTGAAGTTCCATTTCTACAGACAACTCTGGGAACAGAGTGCCTGTGAGACAGTACTGGCTGAGAGTTAACACTTACAAATATGTCAAAGAATGACGAGCGGAAGTTGTAGGAGATGATTTCATTTTCCAAGTTCTTCTCAATCCCATTATTGGTCTGCAGGCAGAAAAAAAACCATCACAACTTATTTTACTACTGTACTCTTCAAATCAGAACAGCATTATAGTCAAGACAATCACACCAAACAGATTTAATAAAACAAAGCATAACTATTTAAATATAGGGCAAACTGGCTATTCTTCATAAAAATGCTGCATTTCCACCATGAAAGAACATTTATCAGACTACCACCTTTAGGCCCCATTCACACTAGAGCGTTTTGCCGCGATTTCGGCAAAACGCTCAAACGCTAATGCTTTTTAAAAGCGCTAGCGTAATGAAACCCTACGGGCACGTTCTTACTTGGGCGATTTGCGCTGATCGCCGCAAATCGCCCAAAAACGCCAAATGCAAGCGCGTAGCCTGCACATTTTCAGGTGATTTCCTGGCGATCGCGTTTCAGTGTTATAGAAGCGCTAAACGTGATCGCCACAAAATCACCGCACTATTCAGTGATTTTTTGCGTGAAATCGCGGAAAAATCACTCCTGCAAAACCGCAGGTGTGAATAGAGCCTCAGAAATGTGAAGATCAGCTGGAATTATTGGATCTTTTCAGATCCAAAAAATCAAAAATCCATTTACTGGTACTTTTGTGCCGTTTGTCACATTTATAAAGGGTCGGTAATACCTGATCGCTACATTCTAAGAGCCCATGGAGATCACCAGTTTGATAACTGTAAACACAATAGGAAGCAACAGAAGGAAGCAATGTTTAGGTGCCCATACATATTCTAGTGATGTATGGGCAGATGGACCAAGAGACAAAACCTCTCACTAATCAGAGAGAGATCTGTTGGCTGCCCATACACCGCAGGCTGATTTCAGCATGAATTCTCTCAGGAAAAAGCCCTGTGACACTGCTGGTACCAGCCACGTGGCCGCCCCCCAAATGTTAATGTCCCCGGTGCCCATGCATTGTAAATCTCACCTGTCCAGCTGCACCGACTCTCCCCTGATGTCTCCCCTGAGTGCTGACATCACACCCCAAAATGCAGTGGCAGTTATATCACATGCTGCGTGTGGGATGTCACACACATGCACTTAGTGTGACTCGTAGGAGGCAGTGGAGGACACATTTACATGGGGAATGGGGGCACAGTGGCCAGGGGTCTATCATGATATCACATGCATTTCCCTCTACACACCCTTCGACCATGTCGGAAGGAGATTTTACAGCTTGCTCAATTAATACATCAGAGAAATTTTGCATCCTTGCTGCGGCACCAATTTTCATCAGATTCTACAAAGTTGTTGAACTGGATGGACGACTGGACCGCAAAAGCGCTACACATATGGCCACCTTTTGAGGTAAACACCTTTCCTGATTATCAGAAGTAGAAAAGCCAAACGCTCTGGAACCCCCAAAACAAAACCACTCCACCGGTGCAGGATCAGGCAGGCCACGCCAGAAGTAAAATCAACAAAGGAGGATCCGCAGTCACAGCGAAGTAGTAAAAGCTGGTATTCTTTATTGAGAAACGCCACAAAAAATGACACACATGGGAGCAGGAAATGACTGACGCGTATCGGGCTCAAAATCTGCCCTTAATCATAGTCATACAGATTCTGAAAGAGGCGGGGACTTTATAGCAGAAGGGAAAGGGAGGGGAAAAACCCCACACCCAATCGTCCTGAGAAAAGCCACAACCCCTTAAAGAGAACATCACACAACTTGTAATGAAAGACAACTGGATGGTTAAATAGAAATAGTGCATCATTACAAAAGTACAAAAATGTAGCAAGGTTTGTAAAAAAACATCTAAATATAAAATTTAATACAAAAAGTACAAGTGAATATAAAAACTGGCGAATGAAAGAAAAAATGTTACTGTTTCTTAACTGTCATATATTAAGCTAATGTCCCAACGGGTGTTTAGGCCATCAGGAAAACGGGTACCCATGCGGTGGATCCAGAAGGCTTCTCGTTTAAGGAGACGCTTCTTATGGTCACCTCCCCTAAACGGGGTGACTACTCTTTCCACGCCCTGGAATTTGAAGGAAGTCATATTACCACTGTGACAGTTCTCAAAATGTTTGGAAACAGCTGATTTTTTGAACGTGTTCCAGCTCGTCCCACAGTAGTGTTCACCTATCCTCACTCGAAGATTGCGGGTGGTGCACCCCACATACTGAATGCGACAGCTGGTGCACGTGATGACATAAATTGTATGTTTAGTGTCGCAATTAATGTATTGCAAAATGGGAAAAGACTTGTTGGTGGTATGTGAAAAGATAGAAGTACCCCTGTGGTGACACTTACAATAATGACATGTAGTGAAACCGCAGGGGTAGGATCCCACTGTACTTAGCCAAGTCGGAGTGCGTATGGAAGCCGGGGACCTGAAAAGGCTGGGGGACAAAAGGGACCCTAGAGTGCGTGCTTTGCGAGATGAAAAACGGCACCCTGCATCAAGAACTGCTTTAAGTTTCAGGTCTGAATGTAAAACCGGGAGATATTTTTTGATGGTATCAACAATATTCTTATATTCTAAACTATATTCCGTCACAAACGTGACAGGACCCTTCCCTGTTTGTTTTTGTCTGACCTTACTATTATCCAAAAGTTCAGCTCTAGATTTTTTGGCCACTTTATTCCGACTGATCTTTAAATGTTTATCTGTATATCCCCTCTGTCTTAGCCTACCCTCAATCAGACCGCACTCCTTATTCGCACCCTCCAAAGTGGAGCAATTGCGAATTGCTCTAACAAATTCACCTGTCGGTATGGCATTGATTGCATGCAAGGGGTGACAAGAGTTAGCTAAAAGGATAGAATTACCCGATGTGGGTTTCCGGAAAGTGCACGTAGAAACCATGTGTGATACATAATCTCCCGTCAAAGTGAGATCTAGATAATCTATCGACGTTGCATGTGTATTCATGGTGAAAATCAAATTTAATTGATTATCATTGAGATAATTCAAAAAAGGTTCCAAATTATCAGGAGGACCCTCCCACACCAACAACAAATCGTCTATGTATCTGCCATACCATTGTATATGGGAGGCAAACGGATTGTCATCCCCAAAGATGCGGAGCTCCTCCCACCAGCCCATATATAAATTGGCCAGGGAGGGGGAAAATTTGGCCCCCATGGAAGCCCCGCATCTCTGGAGATAAAACTGGGAATCAAAGACGAAGAAGTTGTGCGTGAGGAGGTACTCAACTGCTAGGAGCAAAAAGGACTGGAGTGAAAGATCAAAGGTAGAATATGTAGTTAAATGAAAATCTAGTGCTTTTAAGGCTAGTGCATGGGGAATGGAGGAATATAATGAAGTGACATCTAAGGTCACCCACCTGAAATTACAATTCCACCTGAACCTGTCAAGACTAGAAAGAACATGTCTGGTATCCTGAAGGTAACCCGGAAGTCTTGCCACTAGGGGGTGGAGGTGTGCATCCACCCACTCGCCCAGGCGCTCACCCAAGGAGCCAATACCAGCAACAATTGGTCGGCCCCTTGGGGGAACGCCCGGTTTATGGATCTTCGGGAGGTGGTGGAACACAGGGAGAACAGGGTGCAATGGACATAGAAACTCAGAGAGTCGCATGGTAAGCACCCCCATATTCACCCCACGTTCCAACAATGCCCGAAGATCACCAAGGAACTCCTGTGTGGGGTTGCGAGTCAAGGGTAGATACACACCCCCATCCCCCAGCTGTCTCAGGGCCTCATTTTCGTAATCAGTGGCATCCAGGACCACGACCGCCCCACCCTTATCAGCTGAGCGTATGACAATACTAGAGTCACCATGTAGTTCGTTAAGAGCCTGGCGCTCAGAGAGGGTGAGGTCAGAAGGGGCCCTAGGGACCCTAGCCAGGTTGGTCAGCTCCCTCTCTACCAAATCCTGAAATGTATCAATGACAGGGGATCTAGCATTGACAGGATAGAAAGAGGGGTTAGAAACCCGTACAGGGACCACATCCCGTAACTCAATGCCGGGTGGCCCGGTTACATCCAATGACTGTAATGTCATAAGAGTTTTGATATCTGCAAAAGGAGGAACATCCTTGATTTTCTTGGCAGGTAAAGATTCCTGTTTGTCAGAAACCTCAGTGTCACCTGAAAAATGTTTCTTGACCACAAGATTTCTGACAAATTTGTTTAGGTCCAAAATAGTCCTAAACAAATTGAAGTGATTGGAGGGTGCAAAGGAGAGCCCCCTCGACAGGAGTGCAATCTGATCGGAAGTAAGCTCCTTACTGGAGAGATTGACCACATTTTGAATGTCAGGAGCTATCTGGGTTGAGGATTTCCTGTGTTTTCTACCTGCTCTCCTGGTTTTCTTAGTTTTTGGCGTCTCCTTTTTTGTCTCGATTTCTTTTGAAAGGTCTGATAATAGGACAGGGACTGTACCGGTATCCCGGAAGTCTGTAATACCCGAGTTTCCCCCAACACATCAGTGGAAGACGGAAAAATAGTTTGTAGAGTACTACGTGAGGAGTCAGAAAATTCCGAAGTGTCAGACTGAGACCCCGAGGTGTCCTGGGGGCCAAAGCTGACGTTTTTTCTAGGAGTGAACTTTTTGAGGATAGATTTGGGTGACCTGTGGAAAGATTCCCACCTTCCCCATTCATAGACAACATTTTTTTTGTAATCATTAGTGTCCCTCAAAAACTTCACTCTTTTGGTTTCCATAATAATCGTTTCCAATTTGCCTATATTTTGTTTCAATTTAGCATTGAGATCATCATATGCAGCAAGGGAACTGTGCCTCACGAAATCCCGAGTGGTTTTATCGATTTGTATTTTGAGGTCTACAAGTTTTTGCTCTTCGTAGACAACAATAAGTTTCATTAGATTCAGAGAGCAATCTGAAAGAATCTGGTTCCACTCAATGACAAATTTGTCAGAAAAAATGGTAGTAGGAACTTTTTTAATCCGAAGGCCACGTGGCACAATTCCCTTGCTGACATAGTGTTTGAGGCTGGTGACATCCCACCACAAACGCACCTCTTTGTCCAATAGACATTCAAGAGTATTACAGATGGAATGCAGAGTAAGTTCCGGCTGCAAACTGCTGGTATGCTGATCACCAGAGAAAACCGACACGAACTTACTCTTGCGTTCAGAATCTGCCATTAGATCTCCGAAAACATTCTCATTAGCCAAAGGATCAAAGTTATAGTTGTGGGAAACTTCCATTTCAGATACATTACCAACATTAGCTTTAACAGAATCTAATTTAGCCTCAGTATCAATATCTGCAGAGTCAATCATATTAACAGCAATATCGTTATAGAGAGTTCCGTTTGAGGAAGTATCCCCCTCCACAGCCTGATTATCAGCTAGCGAAGCAGATGTTATAGCATTAAACAAAGGCATATCACATGAAGTAAATTGTGGGTGGCCAACATGAGTAGATGAAACATTGACAACATTGACACGAGTATTATCAAGTCTCTGTGAAGGAATTCCGTTAGACAAAGGAAAGTAACCCACTTGGTGTCCTGCATATAGCATGTGTTGAGGCATAATGGTGGTAACTGCAGGTAACATATTGGGTAATGTCATGTATGGCTGAAACGGGGGAAAACAGTGCCTGGCCGTAGAAGGCAATGTAGAAACAGTCTGAGAATGCATATAATCAGATGGAATGTGATTCAATGCCTGGCCCCCAGACATGACTGGGAAAGATGTTGTAGGAAACGTAATAGTCTGGCAAACAGAAGTAACCTGTGTATCAAGCATATTTTGCGATCCAGACATTACATACAGGGCATCTTGATAAGATAGTCGCTTAGGTACAGCTCCCAAACAAACTGGGGCAGAGCCCATGGCAGCAGCACATGAGAATGAAGGACAGTGTGACAGTGCGGTTTCACTACATGTCATTATTGTAAGTGTCACCACAGGGGTACTTCTATCTTTTCACATACCACCAACAAGTCTTTTCCCATTTTGCAATACATTAATTGCGACACTAAACATACAATTTATGTCATCACGTGCACCAGCTGTCGCATTCAGTATGTGGGGTGCACCACCCGCAATCTTCGAGCGAGGATAGGTGAACACTACTGTGGGACGAGCTGGAACACGTTCAAAAAATCAGCTGTTTCCAAACATTTTGAGAACTGTCACAGTGGTAATATGACTTCCTTCAAATTCCAGGGCGTGGAAAGAGTAGTCACCCCGTTTAGGGGAGGTGACCATAAGAAGCTTCTCCTTAAACGAGAAGCCTTCTGGATCCACCGCATGGGTACCCGTTTTCCTGATGGCCTAAACACCCGTTGGGACATTAGCTTAATATATGACAGTTAAGAAACAGTAACATTTTTTCTTTCATTCGCCAGTTTTTATATTCACTTGTACTTTTTGTATTAAATTTTATATTTAGATGTTTTTTACAAACCTTGCTACATTTTTGTACTTTTGTAATGATGCACTATTTCTATTTAACCATCCAGTTGTCTTTCATTACAAGTTGTGTGATGTTCTCTTTAAGGGGTTGTGGCTTTTCTCAGGACGATTGGGTGTGGGGTTTTTCCCCTCCCTTTCCCTTCTGCTATAAAGTCCCCGCCTCTTTCAGAATCTGTATGACTAGGATTAAGGGCAGATTTTGAGCCCGATACGCGTCAGTCATTTCCTGCTCCCATGTGTGTCATTTTTTGTGGCGTTTCTCAATAAAGAATACCAGCTTTTACTACTTCGCTGTGACTGCGGATCCTCCTTTGTTGATTTTCCTGATTATCACTTTTGGGAAATTATGGCATTGCAACTCTCCACCTTTCAGTGCATGATCACCGGGGTATAAAGCCTGTCCTCACTTTTACAAATATTTGTATTACTGTATATTCTGGCATACTAGCCTACTTTTTAACCCTTGAAAATCTTCTGAAAAGTCAGGGGTCGTCTTATACGTCAGGTGTCATTGATGCCGGGTGATTTATTTATTATTTATTTATTGTATTTATAAAGCACCAACATATTACGCAGCGCTGATACCACCTCTCACATCTAGTTGCTGAGGACTGTAGTGAAGCGGCGCAGGCGCACATGTGCGAGATCTGAGAGGCAAAGGAGGTAAACAGGATACAAGGGTGGGCCAGAAGGGTGAAAGAGGAATGTTTTATGGGCACAGCATGATCTATTCTTCCATACCGCTCTGATAAACAGGTAGACAAGGAGAGCTGACCAATCCAACCAGTCAATCGCTTATATATGGTTACATACTGGGTACCACATACAGTACAGCACCAGTATCTGTTCATACATAGCACCAGATTTTTATTTGGTGCGCGTTGGAAGAGGGGTAGTCTTATACAGCGAGTATATCCCAAATTCTAACGGGAAACGTTGGGGGGGGGGGGGTCGTCTTATACGGCAGAATATACGGTAGCCCAAGTTTCTCTCAAAAGGTCAGTACAGATCACTGTCTGATTTACATTTCCAGCACAAATAAATGTCAGGCACAGGTTCCACTATTTATAGGATTTAGATTGACGGCAATAAAGTGTAATGGCTCTCTTTGGCTACAGCTTGGTTTCAAATACAGTGTCAGGTCAGAATAAGTATCAAAATCCTCCCCATGATTTCCCCTGACTTCTTGTCCTGGTAACACCCCAGACTGTGCTGTGAGATAATGTCTCCGGCTTCCCCTTTCCTAAGTGGACTGCCCATATAAAATTCTATGCACAGTTCACTATAGGCTAGTGGTGATACTTTAGGAAAAAAAACAAACAAGCCATCAGGAACAGTTGTGCAGAGGAACCAATCAGATTTCAGTTAAAAGCTGAAACCTGATTGGTTGCTCTAGTTTTCTCACTAGGTTTTGGTACATTAGCTGTGTTGTCTATGAGAATATTCCATTATCAGCAGCACATGGCCGAGTGTATACAAATGGCAAGAGTACCAAAACCATAGAAAGAATAATACAGCAGTCATAACAGAGCACAACAGGTAGCTAAGAGTGTAAAGCTCTACTTTATAATGTTATAAAGGCAATGTTATGAGCTGAACAATATAATCCAATCACGTGAAGATAAATTATGGAATCAGAAGTTATTGTCAGCAAAAACTGCATGGCAATGCAAAATGAAAATTTAATTTAATATTTCTATTGTTTTTACACTCACAAAACAAGCACGCTTGACAATCATTTTTACCACCAGACTACGCACATTTTTTCAAACCAGAAATAAAGTTGCCTGTGTTCCTACTGCCATGAAAATTTTAAAGGACCTCAAAGAGAAATATAGAAAATGCTATATTTATTTCCTTGTAAACAATGCCAGTTGCCTGGCAGTCCTGATGATCATCTGGCATATGGCCAATCCAGTAAAACCTGAGTCAGAGTACCTGATCTGCTGCATGCTTGTTCAGGGTCTTTGGCCAAAAGTATTCAAAACCCAGGATTAGGACTGTCAGGCAACTGGTATTGTTTAAAAATAAATAAATATGGCAGCCTCCATATCACTCTTACCTCGGGTTCCCTTTAATTTGTTTCTTTGGTGTTTTGAAGATGTAAGGCCTGGTACATAGGAAATCTGCGGCCAACCTTTCCAATTCTGTTTCCTGCTTAATATAATGACTGGATGGGAATACCAAACCTCCAAATACACACGTATGGAGGCTCTTCTGTCCCACCTTTTTCCCTCTGCAACAGATTATTGGCACAAACAAACAGGCGTTAAAACGGTCAGCCAGTCTAAAGATGCCCATACACTTATAGATCTTCCCCAGCAGATTTGATCACTGTGATTGAATCTGCTGGAGATGAATGCCCCAATTTTGTAATTTTGATAGATTTTGGTCAGATCTCGCTCGAAAGGGGCAGGTTGGGTGTTTGGCGGTAGATTTGTCTGATCGATGGACTCCCCCAGGTGTCCCCCCACCATTTAAAATAGTGATCCCCACGGGCCTCTGCATAGTGTTGGCAGCAGAGCGCACTGAACAGTCCAGCAGCGAATTCCTCCTGTGTCCTCTCTCCATCCCTGACAGTGCGCCAGTTCCCTTCAACCTCACTGCATGTACGTTACACCACTACATACATGTCGCGAGATCATGGGTGAACAGGTGGCCAATGGTGATGGAGACAGGAGGGGCACACGCCAGTGGACAGGTGAGAGTGCTCTGCTGCCAACACTCTGCAGAGGGGTTGAGGGGGGGAGCTCCCAGTCAGTCCTGCACGGCAGCAGGAGGTTCAATATTTTAAAAATTTTCTAAATATATTAAAAATCTATTTACAGTAATAGATCACTCTGATCAGATTTTGATCAGAGACGGATCTATCTCTTGGTCAAATCTTAAAGCCATCTGCCAGTGTGTGTTCACATTTAATTCATTTCTGATAAAGGTTAGACATCCTGGTTCAACGATGAGAAGAAAATATGCAAATTGTGGGAGCTGTGGTGAACAGAGAAAAAAAACAAAACACACAGGGACACCTTTTGGTGTATTATCGAAGGATAATTTGGCTGAAAGCAAGAGTATATTTGTGGCGCTCACACGGTTCCCGAGAAAACCGCATGTGCGCCATTTGAGTCACAAACGCAAATTCCATGGCAATTCCCAAAATGCCATTTTTTTTTAAATCAACTTTTTTCCCCCCCCCTTCAAATGGTGTCAAATTAAGGAACTTCTAATTTTTTTAGCAGAAATTCAAAGGAGTGCCCCAACACCCCTGCTGGGTGACAATGCCATAAATCTAGTTTCTGCCTGACAGAAATCGTAAAGCCCAAGTTTCTGGGAGAATTGTGTCTGCATTTTTGACAACTTCGTCCAAAGCAGCAAAAGGCACAGATCTTATCAAGTCTCTCTGGAAGCAACTGACCTACTGTGACCCAGAAATTCCCAATATTCATATTTTCTTCACATTTTCTTCATAATTCATGGCATAGCAAGTCTCTATGCCCATTAAATCTGCACAGGTTGTGGGATTCCACATGGCGCTGGTTCTGAGAGGTTTCCTGACCAATCAGAACTGGAGTAAGACTGGTTTAAAGTAACCCTTTAATACCCCAGGGGTCTGACCCCTCAAGTTTGATATCAGGGGTCTGACCCCTCTAGTTTGATATTGTTCTCGGTAAATTCTGACCCACTTAAAAATGTTCTTAGATTTAACAAAACCTGTACGGTTTTGGAGATAGAATGCCTATCTAAATCTGACGTCGAAGTAACATCAAATTGACAGCCAGCTGGACATTGGCAAAACCACTTGGAATATTTCCCAAAAAGAGCATGGCAATCGGCCATCTTGGACTTTCTCCAAAGACTTGCGATTGCCGCATGGACTACCAATAACGGTATTTGAACTGTACATTAAGACAATCTGTTTCTTTTCACCTCTACAGTTTTTCTATCAAACCATTCTGTTCTGCCGGACAGGTATATTTATCAGTGGGTTAAAGTATACTGTGTGCATGTAGTTTTAGAATAAAACTAACGATTTTATCGTTCAGTCTTGTGCCTGTTCTTGTCATCTGATTGTTGCTGCAAAGGATCCACCTTCTGGAGTCATACTACTGCACTGTGTTATTATTTTCTTATAAATTGTTGATTTGCTAGCTAGGTTGTAAATAACCGTTTCTTCCTTTTAGGAGTAGCTAGTTGGAGACTGTCCGCTCCATTTCACAGACAGTGGTGGCAGTGAAATTACCAGATTTTCCACATGAAATCGATATCTTTAGTTTACTGATTGTACATACAATCGGGATTGTACATGTATGGGCACCTCCAACCAATCTTAACCGTTTACTACACACACAGTGTATCTGCCTCCAGAAGTCTAGTGCATGAAACCTTCATGGCAACAGTGGCCTAGTAATTGGTGGATTGGTGAGCGATTGTCACATTACATATTGTCGACAGCATTGTGACCAATCTTTATTGTCAGTCTGTTCACCGTACTGCCAACCATCGGAGGTGGCTATTCCCCAATCGGTAACGGTAGCAGATTAGACGGGATTGGCACGCTCTGTCACATTACTACCTTCTGTCGATCCAGCAACCTGTCTTTTAACGTCTTTTAGACGGGATTGAGGGGTTGGATTGTCACATTGGTTGGCAGTGGTGGTGACAGCACACCCCCAAAACCAGGCATAGCCAGCTTTTGGGAAATCAGAGTGCAAAGATCTGACAAACTCAGTCTTTGCAACCAGAAAAATAAGACAGTGGTCACTAAGTATCGTGTCTTGCGGAACTGGAGTTCCGGGCACAAAACGTAACCTATGTCTGAGGGGACATTCATCCATCTGTATGCAGCAAAGAGCTATTACTACAACTGAGCTATGGTTACATTCTGGAAGTTTCTGGATGTTGTGGCGATGTTTTGTTCACATTTTTGGTGAATAAACAACCTGTTTTTTAAGAAAAGGCCAGTGCTGGTAATTTTTTTTCTTGTGGTCCTTATATATTTTTCGATATATTTATGTATACACATTCATCACCAAAGGCGCCTCCTACTCTCTTGTACCAAAATATGCAAATTGCTACTGCCAATATGTTAAGGAGGAAGTTCTGACCCCTTGGATCTTCCAAGCATCTCTGCCAATCTATTCATATGAAGGATGTTTTACTGACAAGCAGGAAGGAAGTACTTCTGCTTTGTCTTACTACATTTGCTTCACCACTGAAACTGCTGAAAATGTACATGTGCACTTGCACTGTGACCAACCACTGATTCATAAGGTTATCAGCACCTGTTCTGTTTCTAGTATCTGGGTTTGCCTTAGGTTAGCATTAAAGCAGAACTAAAGTCAAATTCAGGAAGCAACTATGAGTATATTAAAACCTGCAGGAGCAGCAATGTGTAAAGTCCAACTTCAAAAATTCTGTATTGTGGACATGTCAACAAGTAAACATTGTCTTCTACCCGCAGCTCTCTCTCTGGGTGTGTCCACTACCAAACTGAAATCTTCTACAGCTATAACCAAAGTTCCTCACTGCTGACAGTGAGATCTATTATTTACCTGTACAGTCAGTACCTGGATAACAAATTATCTGGAGCGTTTAGAACCACTAATAATTCATTATCATTCATACATTTCTTGATTCTGCATATTTTCCACTGGCTACACCTTACACTGCTCATGCCCCCTTTCTCCATCACATATGTACAAGCCTTTCAGGGGCCACACGGTCAGAATAACAGGACATGGGCTAGAACAAGGGTTTTAATAGTCAGCACATTGCACCAAATAAGCATTGTCCACGTTTCATACCCTATTGTGAGTTACTACTGTTATAGTTAGAGGTGTCTCTGTCATGCCAGAGATGGTTATCCCTCTCATGCCAGGGACGGACGTAGCCCTCACGACAGGGACGGACCCAGCCCTCGTCCCAGGGACGGACATATATCGCACTGACATATTACGCAGCGCTGTACAGAGTCTTGTCACTAACTGTCCCTTTAAAGGGGCTCTCAATCTTATCCCTATCATAGTGATAGGTCTATGTAGGTATCGTAGTGCATATATCATAGTCTAGGGCCAATTTTAGGGGGAAGCCAATTAGCTTATTTGTATGTTTTTTTGGGGATGTGGGAGGAAACCAGAGTGCCCGGAGGAAACCCACACATATACACGGGGAAAACATACAAACTCCTTGCATATGTTGACCTGGCTGGGATTTGAACCGGGGATCCAGCGCTGCAAGGGGAGAGTGCTACCCACTACGCCCCACATAACCCATTGTGGTGCATTAAAAATGTGGTGCATAATAAATAAAAAAAAAAAAAAAAAGCTGCATGTCCTGAATTTAAATGCAGTGCCCCAGAGAGATGTCTACAGAGGCCATTAAAACCACAGTATCAGAATTTGCACACAACTCCACTTTGGTGGCCCACTTTAATGCCCCCTGCACACTGCAAATCCGATTTGCGATTCCAATTTTCCCTGGTTGCTCTCAAAACAAAAGAAAAACTCAAAAAAAGAAGCATGCAGTACCGATTCAAAATTGCAAATCGGAATCGCGTGTAGTGTGCAAGAGGCCTCAATCAGTCTGAGTGCATCAGTACTGTACAATTATTGGTTTACTTTGTTCCCCTGAAATGTTCTAGCCCTGTTCCCCTGGCTGAACACTCTGCGCATCCATACCACCTTACAAACATCTCCTCTATGGCTGCTGGAACAATCAATGTTAACCGAATCACACCGCCTTCTAAGAGAAACAAATGTTATGTCTGCAGGTTCTCAGCTAAATCTTTAGTTAAAACCATTTGTCTCTTTAAATTCCAAAATGAACTATTGCCAGAAGCAGGAGATGACAGGTCATCTGTCGCATGTAAAACAAACTAGGAGGGTCACTAAGACAGCAAGCTCCTGAGGGCAATACACCTCCCACAGTTATTGATTAGTACCAGAGGAGCCTGTATTGGATATTCTGCACTGGGATGGACAGACTTCTGTATTAAAGCGGTATCCTCACCATAAAAATCAAATTTCAACAGCAACTGGTCTGAGTGTATTAAGTGATAAAGATGCTAATCCTACATTCAAAACTTGCAAAACTTTTTCTGCTGTTATGATTTGGAGTTATCACATACTTAAAGGAATACTATCGATACCCAAGTGTTCTAAAATTACAGTGTGCAAATAATGTCTAAGTAGCTGTGTAAACATTCTCCTACTTTTTCATGTTAAATATCAGAGGCAAAAGTTGTAATTTATTGAGGGTAGGATTTGGCTATATTGGGACAAATCCATTGCAGAAGGGGTGTCTGCTTCAATGCACAGCCAGAGTTGCATATCAGATTACAGAAAGAAAATATCAAACATATCAAACTCTGAAAGCAAAAACAGTATGAAAAAGCTGTGACAATTAGTTACATTTCCTTCAGACCGGTCAGTCAGAAACACAGGACACAGGAGCTGCAGCTGTTGGGAACTCTTCTCTGTCACACACAGAGCTACACAGAGTTAACTGATCAGGTGTGAGGGGAATTTCCCCTCTCCTCATGGCTCAGTCAGCCGTCAGTTTTGGCATCAGTAAAGTTTGAATGTATTTTGATAACAGTAAACAAAGAAGTTGCTACTAAAACGTATACACCAGTACTTAGCAGCACTTCCCAAACAATTCCTGTGTCAATTGAAAAAAATATGTGAATCGATAGTATTCCTTTAAAGAGCACTGGCTTTTTAGTAGTCAGTGCCAAAGAATTGCATGCTGGGGGTTCTTTTTATCTATGTATTTCTCCTTTTTCCTTTATTTCCCTGCCAACTGCTTATCTGAAACCTAATCCCCTACTCACTTGTGTTTACAAGCAAGGCTGAGGCGACTCAGCGATTGGAGGAGACAAGAAAAAAAAGTAAAGGGCAGAAATGACACCACGAGTTAGCCTCAACTGTGGGCAAAAGACATGGCCCTCACTACTAACAGAATTCTCGTCATTTACTATATAACATTCACTGAAATCAAAACATGGACAGTATAATACATGTGTTATGTAAGTAGATCAAGTATTTATCTACTTATATATGTGTTTTTTTTCCCTGGTATAGTATGGCTGATCCTACTGCTTTATTCTGAAGCCAGCATGTAAAAGGAATCTGTCATTATGCTTAATAGTGGCCTGATGGAAGTTCCCATTAATGTGAAAACTGCATGCTAGATCAGTGAAGCACCTATTCAGCAGTACCGAGTGGGGTAACTGAAAATTGCAGTTTCCAGTCATTATGGTGTTAATCACGCGGTGCTTGGGATTGGCAAATCACGTCTGATCCGAAAATAGTCAATCTGTGGTATAATGGACCAAAGCATTTTTTTTACAATGAGAGTGGTGACACCATATGGCAGGTTATAAAGCAGCCATCAGGTGGATTACCAGTTTTTACTACATCAATAACCACTAGTGTTGCTGACAACAAGTAGTGACTGTGGGATCTAGCGATTCCTTATAAAAATGTTCATTTAACCTTCCTAGCAGTATGGAAGAGCCTGCCTCGTCCTAAAAAATAGCTACAAGGTAAGGACGAGTCAGGCTCATCCAGTAATTACAATTAATCACCTGCAGCGTCGCTGGGATGAGGGATCCATAACCGGCAGCTCGCGGCTTCACTACGCATGTATTCCTGTCTTTTTTTTGGCAATCCCAGGCGGCGATCTCCTATTTTTCCTCCTTTGTCGCTTCCTGTCCCTCGGCGATGACATCCACCGGTGTGTCCCTCCCTGCGTGCCCCCCCCTGGTGTCAGGTATACGACAACACATCAGGCAGCAAATTTATTTTGTTTGTATTGAATCCAATACAAACATCTGTATTGGATCAAAAAAAGAAGAAGAAAAAAAAAAAAAAAAAAAGTTATGGGCAACACTACTGCCCATAGCATCAAATAAGAATATATATTTGTAATCAATATTACAAAAGGGAGAAAAAAAAAGTGCTTTTTTCATATTGTAGGCATGCTTGTGGACAGCTTGCAAGACCGCAACTTGCAAGTGGTCCACATAAATGCTTACAATATAAAGAAACCAGGGCTGTGGAGTTGGAACAAAAAATCATCCAACTCTACTCCGATGTTTATGAAACCTCTGACTCCGACTCCAGGTACCCAAAATGGTTCTGACTCAGACTCCTTAATCTAATACTTACCAGGGCTGTGGATTTGGTACAAAAATCATACGACTCCCGACTGACTCGTCAGGTTTATGAAACCACCGACTCAGAATCCAACCCCGACTCCACACCCCTAAAAGAAACACTTTAAAAAAAATTGTACCGCTTTTGGTACAAAAATTGCAGGGAATAAATGCTGGAAATAATGGCATTTCTTTGGGTGATTGCCATCTAATGTCATAAGCAAAAACATCACTGCACAGGAAACGTCAGTGTAATAAATGGGGTGAGTGTTAAAGTGACCACTAATGATCCAATCTTTGTCATCCAATTTTACCAAATCTATGTAGTATAAGGGTAAATTTAGTGAACATATTGAATGAATACTTTAGGCAGTTCCCTTATATTACATAGAAATGGTAAGATTGGATGGAAAAGATCGGATCATTAGTGGCCACCATTACAGCACTGCAGGTGGCCATATGATGTGATACATTCCAAGACAACATGCTTCCAGTAAATGTACCCTAAACTGATCCTGCATTAACCTTCCCTTAAAACTAGACTAAACAAAGGCATTAATTTATAAAGGGGCAAAAATCACTTTATTAATTGTCCCTCTTCAAAGAATAACTTATCTGCTAAAAAAAATAACCATTTTATGTAAAGTAAAAACACCTAGCTGCTAGGCGAGATGGATTCCACTCTGGTATCAGCTGATATACATCATGTGATGCTTGAAAACATCATGTGATGCAGACAAAATATAGGGAGGCCTGGTCTCTCATTAGGCATACATATGAAATTGCTGCGAGACTTGGGCGCAGGATACCAGGGCTGTGGAGTCGGAGTCGTGGAGTCGGGCAATTTTGGGTGCCTGGAGTCGGAGTCGGGAAAAAAAATGCACCGACTCCGACTCCTAATGTATTTGTAACTGTAATTAAAATAGAAAATATGATAAAATGTTCTATTTCTCAGATAATAGTCATTAAAAATAATGTATATATACAGTAATAGCTGTGCTTAGTTCACAAAAATGAAATAAACTAATCAAAATTAGTTACTTGTGCTGCTTCAATAAAGCAGTCCCCGTATTTTTAAGGTCAGATATACATATCTGATTGTGACTGTATATATGATGTGTACACAGGAATCTCTTATATATACTAAATAACATCTATGCTGTAAGAATAAAGCCTGATGTGTAGCCGTGTCACTAATAGAGATGGTCAATGAGATGGAAATAATTCTGCATTGATGCTGATTTA
This sequence comes from Hyperolius riggenbachi, assembly GCF_040937935.1. Classification (NCBI taxonomy): domain Eukaryota; kingdom Metazoa; phylum Chordata; class Amphibia; order Anura; family Hyperoliidae; genus Hyperolius; species Hyperolius riggenbachi. Next base: position 102,099,336 of record NC_090657.1, read on the forward strand.
TGCAAATGTATGCACTCCCTTTGCTCATGAAATCAAATAATTTGATATATTGTTAAAATTTGGTTTGGTGACTACAAATTAAAGGGTAACTGAGACGGATGAAAAGTAAAGTTTTATACATACCTGGGGCTTCCTCCAGCCCCCTTCAGGCTAATCAGTCCCTCACTGTCCTCCACCACCCGGATCTTCTGCTATGAGTCCTGGTAATTCAGCCAGTCAGCGCTGTCCGGCCGCATGCCGCTCCCACAGCCAGGAACATTCTGCACCTGCGCAATAGTGCTGCACAGGTGTAGTATGCTCCTGGCGGCGGAGTGTGTGCATGCGCACTACGCCTGACTGGCTCAACTACCTGGACTCATAGCAGAAGATTCAGGTGGTGGAGGAGGACAACGAGGGACTGATTATCCTGAAGGCGGCTGAAGGAAGCCCCAGGTATGTATAAAACTTTAATTTCATCTGTCTCAGGTTTACTTTGTTACACAGTAGAAATATACATATGCTCTCCCCACAGAGCTGCAGGGAATCCACTGAGAATGCTGTGCACATTGAACACAGAGGTGTTGTCTGTCACCCATAAACCTTGTTCAGATTGTGCATGAAGAATGTGTAATAGAGGAAGAATCTTCTCATTCCCCTGCAGAGTACCTGCACATCATTCTTACATGTACCCACACTTACATTGCCTAGGGCAGGCATGGGCAAACTTGGCCCTCCAGCTGTTAAAGAACTACAAATCCCACAATGCATTCGTCTTTATGAATCATGACTGTGGTTGTCAGACTCCTGCAATGCATTGTGGGACTTGTAGTTCCTCAACAGCTGGAGGGCCAAGTTTGCCCATGCCTGGCCTAGGGCCTGATAGATGTTCTTTGTTCCGGTTTGTACCTTTTACAAGTACTCTTACCAAGGACTAGTTTTAGTCTAAAGGGAATAAATATAGTAGTCTACATATCCTTCTCACTTCAGTTGTCTTGTAAAATTTCTAAGCGTTGGCAGTTAAGAGACGAATTTCATGTTACATACTTTTAATCAACAAAATTGTAATATGCAAATTAGAGGAGTCGGAGTCGAGGAGTCGGAGTCGGTGGAATCCTAAACTGAGGAGTCGGAGTCGGTGGATTTTTGGACCGACTCCACAGCCCTGCAGGATACAGCCGATATATATGGCATGTCCCGGCGGCGTTAATTATTATACCCCCTCCAGGTCCACGTGGATAGAGGGAATTATTTAATTTGGCTTCCAGTTATTGCTGGAGGCCAAATTACAGTGTTTTAAAAGTAACTTCAGCTCTGTCTTCTGACGGTGCCGAAGTTACTCACTGAGCTCCGCTATAGCCGTAATTCCTATTACGGTCTATAGTGGCGCCGGTTGCACCCAAATCTCCTGCACTGTTATTACAGCACTCATCTCATTAGTACCCATAATTGGAGGCTGATAGTATTAAAATATTAGACGTGTCTCTGTCCCCAGCAGAGTCATAAAAGCTGTCAGTAGGCTAGATACAGCTAAATATAAAGAGGGCAGATACCAGCCTGGAGCATGTGGAGGCGCATGGCCAGGACAGGATATGCACCGTAGTCCGCAACTCAGCCAGTCACAGACTTTAATTGAGTTGGCAACAGAGGAGACCAACAGGACACTAAAGGAGCTCAAAGACTAATGGGGGGGCTGGACTAAAACTTAATTTTTTCCCTGTCTCAGGTACACTTTAACTCATGGAAAGGTTTTACATTCAAATAATACCAGTGATCTTGCGCCCACTTAGCTAAAAAACAATGGAATTGGCTGCAGTGAGTGAATGGGGTTACTCACACCCCCACCAACACAACAATTAGAAAATTCTCAAATTCACTCATGCGCCCGTATGTATCAACATAGACAGTTTATTCAATTGCATAAACACCTCATAAAATTATGTTAAAATGAAATAAAAAATAAAATGATTAAAATAATTAAAATTCTGCAGTCAAACACTAGATAACTCTAAATACGACCTTCCTATAGTACACAGACTAGGACATAATCCTATCAGATATCTATAGATCAGTTCACTGAGCAGGCTTCATTCTCTAGAACATGCTTGCAAAAATTCTCATACCTCTTAGATGACATAAAACAAAGTACCTATATGCACCTTGATAACTTGCGGCAACAGTCTCTATGTAGTACCTAGAATGCACCTTAATATCCTATGGCATCAGCCTCTATAAAGTCTCTTGATATGACAACACAACTTATAACAATCTTTCAGCTTCTATTTCAATATTCCACATGTCAATTTGTACCGGATCGGTATGTGGCATCAGCCTCTATACAGTCTCGCCACTCTTAGCAGTTTTTCAGCTCCTGCTTCAATATTTCAACGCACGGAGGGGTGGGCGGTGTACATCAGATACATGCAGTTGTTTCATATAGTCCTGTAACTCACGCAGCACATAAGGATGGGCGGCTAGCAACCAGAGCTTGTGATCCCACAACGTCTTCCGACAGAGCGAGCCCCGGCCGGTGGCTCGTATAACGGTTTTCCGTCTGTCAAAACGTGCGTAGCTTACTGGATACTCACTTCACGATCTAAGCCGGAAGTTCGGGGGTGACATCACCTCTAAAGAAACCCAATGCCGACTAGTTTCGGTAGACACGCCTGACTTCTTCAGGTTGCGTTATATTGAAGCAGGAGCTTAAAAACTGCTAAGAGTGGCGAGACTGTATAGAGGCTGATGCCACATACCGATCAGGTACAAATTGACATGTGGAATATTGAAATAGAAGCTGAAAAGATTGTTATAAGTCGCGTTGTCATATCAAGAGACTTTATAGAGGCTGATGCCATAGGATATTAAGGTGCATTCTAGGTACTACATAGAGACTTATCAAGGTGCATATAGGTACTTTGTTTTATGTCATCTAAGAGGTATGAGAATTTTTGCAAGCATGTTCTAGAGAATGAAGCCTGCTCAGCGAACTGATCTATAGATATCTGATAGAATTATGTCCTAGGTTTTACATTCACTCATGAATTCGAATTTGCCTTGTTCAACTCTGGGTTTAGTAGGGCTTTAGGCCCCTTTTACACTAGCGTGCTACGTCATCTCGCGTTACACTTCCCTTCCACAAGGGCTAGGCAAGTCCATGGAGACTTGCATAATTCACGCAATGTGACGCGGTGCACCAGAAATATCCAAATCATCACAATCCCGACGCAAAGGCTGCAGCGTGTTACTGAATGATATGTGCCTACCGCATCGATAATGCATATGACCCTATCACCGCAACGTTTTGCAGGGTCATATGAATATGGATTTCCGTGGTGTTGTGATGCAGCAGGCTCCCCTGCCACGCAATCACTGCACCGCTTAGGTGTAAAAGGGGCCTTGGAGTTAGGGGTGACTTAATCAGGATTAAGGGCAATACAAGCTCAAGCATCATTTGTTCCTATAGAAACAGCGCAGCAATACTAAAGCATTATGGGATACTCACATTAAGCTCAATGATCCACAGTAGGGAGATGAAAAGCAGATCAAATGTGACAAAAAGGCAGAATGTCCTCCGAACATCGGAGATGGCCCTGCGCTGCTCTGGGGGGAGGTAGAACTGTGGGGACAGGCTCTGGCTCCATGAGGAATTAATGGAGGCAATGGCTGGGAGACTTCGCTCCAGTTCAGCATGGAGATCTCCAGAGTGTTTACTCATCTTGGGAAGGGAAAGGAAGCTTCAGTATCAAGAAACCGGGAAACACTAATCCATCTGTAAGAAAAACATGGTGAATGTTGTTTTTTCATAATCACATTGCAAGCATTGCCTATGTAAAATATAATTATGTTACAGTGTTCTCCCTAGAAATCTTTTCCAGCCGAGTGGCATGAAAAAGTAGCCAGGTGGGGCGTGATGAGAGCATACAGGGCCGGTGCTTCTGTGCGCATCTCTGCTTACAGCATAGGAGGAGTTGAACAGATGACAGCTGGTGCTCACCAAAACTAGCCAAGTGGAGTACCCAGCTAAAAGAGCCTGGGAAGAACACTGATGTTATATGAACTACAGGCGCCTTTCACACTGCATCCGCAGAGCTTCATCACAACGGACAATAAAATAAGTGATGTTCAAGTAGATGCAAATGTAGGCAAACTTTATGCAAAAGCTTCATAAATTTGCATACACATTTGCATAAATCTGCATCAACACACACAATACTACACGTTTACCACAATGCCCACATTTACAGAGGCAGAGAAGCATACTTTCAAGTTACTGCATACTTCACTGTACCACACTTCTAATGCGCAATGTGACTTTTCACCACACAATGCACCATGTATAGTGTGACAGTAGGCTAAAGGCCCAGATTAGGCACAGGTCTTTTTAAACTAATTAAAGCGGACCTAAACTCAAAACTTCCTCTCTGCTCTAAAAGGTAAGCATAATAACCTTTCAAGAAAAACACGTCTTTGTTACAGCTGGTGCAAATCTTACAGTAAATCTGCAGTGCATCTTCTTCCTGATTTCATGGAAGCAGACATATTGTTAACATCCTGCACTTTCAAATTAGCTTATCTATCGTGACAGTCAGCTGAGACGAACAATGCAGAAAAATAGGAACGCTACAACCACCGACACCCCAAGGCAGCAGGGACCACAGAACCAGTCAGCTGAGACGGTTAGAGATCAAATTACAACCTGTGGTTAGTCACAGATGAGGGGGAATTAGACAGGCTAAACTTTCTAAATACATTCAGGGTGCATTTCTCTAGGTTTTCCTTCTGTCCTGTGCAAGAGTTCGGGTCCACTTTACACAACCTCCCACCTAAGTAATACAACTTCCCGTGCTTCTTACTACCAGATAAACCAGGGTACCTGGAGTCGGGAAAAAATGCACCGACTCCTAATGAATTTAAACTGTAATTAAAATAGAAAATATGATAAAATCAGGGCTGTGGCGTTGGTACAAAAATTCACCGACTCAGACTCCTCAGTTTAGGAATCCACCGACTCCTCTAATTTGCATATTACAATCTTGTTGATTTAAAGTATGTGACATGAAATTCGTCTCTTAACTGCCAACGCTTATGGTGGCCATACACGGTACAATAAAAACGTTCGATTTTCCTGTTTATTCGATCTAAATGATCGAATTGAATGAAAGTTGAATTTTTATTTTTTTTCGATTAAGGAACTCGAACGATTATCCCGTTTTTTCGGGAAAAATGATCGGACATGCTGGAAAAATCCTTATATTCGATCGAACGGAATAATCGAACTAAAATTATCTAAATTGAAAAATTCTACCATGTATGGCCACCTTTAGGAGTTTTAAAAGGCAACTGAAGTGAGAAGGATATGGAGACTGACATATTTATTCCCTTTAGTCATAGACTAAAACTAGTCCTTGGTAAGAGTACTTGTAAAAGGTAAAGGCCGGAACAAAGAACATCTATCAGGCCCTAGGCAATGTAACTGTGGGTACATGTAAGAGTGATGTGCAGATACTCTGCAGGGGAATGAGGAGATTCTTCCTCTATTACACATTCTTCATGCACAATCTGAACCAGGTTTATGGGTGATAGACAACACCTCTGTGTTCAATGTGCACAACACTCTCAGTGGATTCCCTGCAGCTCTGTGGAGAGTGCATATGTAGAGTCTTGTACTACTGTGTAACAAAGTAAACCTTTTTTATACATACCTGGGGCTTCCTCCAGCCCCCTTCAGGCTAATCAGTCCCTTGCTGTCCTCCTCCGCCACCTGGATCTTCTGCTGTGAGTCCAGGTACTTGAGCCAGTCTGTCGTAGTGCGCATGCACACACTCCGCCGCCAAGAGCGTACTACATCTGCGCAGCACTGTTCCGCAGGTGCAGAACGCTCCTGGCTGTGCAAGCGGCATGCAGCCGGACTGCGCTGACTGGCTGAATTACCAGGACTCGTAGCAGAAGATCCAGGTGGTGGAGGTGGACAGCGAGGGACTGATTAGACTGAAGGGGGCTGGAAGAAGCCCCAGGTATGCATGGCTGTGGAGTCGGTACAAAAATCTTCCAACTCCTCAGTTTCTGAAACCACGACTCCGACTCCAACTCCGGGTACCCAAAATTGCTCAGACTCCGACTACCCGACTCCTCAGTCTAATACTTAACAGGGCTGTGGATTTTGTACAAAAATCATGCGACTCCGACTCCCCAGTTTCTGAAACCACGACTCCGTCTCCAGGTGCCCAAAATTGCCCCGACTCCGAAGCCCTGCAGGTATGTATAAACTTTTCTTTTCATCCTTCTCAGGTACCATTTAATTCGTAGTCACCAAACCAAATTTTAACAACATATCAAATTATTTGATTTCATGAGCATTTGAGCGTTATTTGATTGCATAAATCAGAATCAACGCAGAATTATTTCCATCTCATTGACCCTCTCTATTAGTGACACGGCTACACATCAGGCTTTAAGCTGGCCATACACTAGGCCGATTCCCCGCCGATCGACAGCAGATTCGATTACTGGGATCGAATCTGCTGTCACATCGTTCACGCTACACTTCGATCTATTTTGTCCGATCCCGTCGATCGCTCCGTGCGGGAAGTTACCATCGATCGCCCGCGGGTAGGGAGCGCGACGCTAGCGGGGTTCGAGTGCCCGACGACCAACGCAATACATTACCTGCTCCGCCGGCGCGACTCCCCAGGTCTCCGCTGTCTTCTCCGCTCTGGTCTCCGGGTCCGGCATGCTTCACTTCCTCCTATCCCGGCAGGAAGTTTAAACAGTAGAGGGCGCTCTACTGTTTAAACTTCCCCCAGACAGGAAGAAGTGAAGCCTGCCGGACCCGGAGACCAGACCAGAGCGGAGCGGAGAAGAAGACAGCAGAGACCTGGGGAGTCGCGCCGGCGGAGCAGGTAATGTATGCGGGGGTGGGGTGGGGGAGCGGCGGCAGCACCAACACCAACACAGATTGTGAACGGTTTCATGCTGAAATCTATTCACAACCTGTTTACAGTAAAGGCAGCCATACCATCCCTCTCTGATCAGATTCGATCAGAGAGGGATCTATCTGTTGGTCGAATCTGATGGCAAATCGACCAGTGTATGGCTACCTTTATACTTACAGCATAGATGTTATTTCGTATATAAGAGATTCCTGTGTACACATCATATATACAGTCACAATCAGATGTGTATATCTGACTTTAAAAATGCAGGGACTGCTTTATTGAAGCAGAACAAGTAACTATTTGATTTGATTACTAATTTTGATTGATTTCATTTTTGTGGACTAAGCACAGCTATTACTGTATGTATAAATTAATTTTGATGACTATTATCTGAAAAAAAAAAAAGGACATTTTATCATATTTTCTATTTTAATTACAGTTTAAATTCATTAGGAGTCGGAGTCAGTGCATTTTTTCCCGACTCCAACTCCAGTCACCCAAAATTGCCCCGACTCCGACTCCACAGCCCTGGGCACAACTGTATACCTACCAAAACAAAGCCATCCACCTAAACTCACAGGCCAAACAAAGAGCGCTGATCAGAAATTCAGTCAAGAGGCCCATGGTGACTCTGGACGAGCTACAGACATCTACAGCTCAGGTGGGGGAATATGTCCATAGACAACTATTAGTCGTGCAATGCACAAAGTTGGCCTTTATGGAAGAGTGGCAAGAAGAAAGAAAGCCATTGTTAACAGAAAAGCATAAGCAGTCCCGTTTGCAGTTTGCCACAAGCCATATGGAGGACACAGCAAACATGTGGAAGAAGGTGCTCTGGTCAGATGAGACCAAAATGGAACTTTTTGGCCAAAATGCAAAACGCTATGTGTGGCGGAAAACTAACACTGCACATTACTCTGAACACATCATCCCCACTGTCAAATATGGTGGTGGCACGATCATGCTCTGGGGGTGCTTCTCTTCAGCAGGGACAGGAACGCTGGTCAGAGTTGATGGAAAGATGGATGGAGCCAAATACAGGGCAATCTTGGAATAAAACCTCTTGGAGTCTGCAAAAGACTTGACACTGCCCCAGTTCACCTTCCAGCAGGACAAAGACCCTAAACATAAAGCCAGGGCAACAATGGAATGGTTTAAAACAAAACATATCCATGTGTTAGAATGGCCCAGTCAAAGTCCAGATCTAAACCCAATCGAGAATCTGTGGCAAGATCTGAAAACTGCTGTTCACAAACGCTGTCCATCTAATCTGACTGAGCTGGAGCCGTTTTGCTAAGAAAAATGGGCAAGGATTTCAGTCTCTAGATGTGCAAAGCTGGTAGAGACATACCCTAAAAGACTGGCAGCTGTAATTGCAGCAAAAGGTGGTTCTACAAAGTATTGACTCAGGGAGCTGAATAATTACCCACACCCCACTTTTCAGTTAATGTTTTTTTTTTTTTTAAAGTTTGGAATCATGTATGATTTTCGTTCCACTTCTCACATGTACACTACTTTGTATTGGTATTTCACGTGGAATTCCAATAAAATGGATTCAGGTTTGTGGCAGTAATATGACAAAATGCGGAAAACTTCAAGGGGGCCGAATACTTTTGCAAACCACTGTACATATGCACTCCCCACTAGGCTTGCTCATCACAGATTAATCACGAGTAACTACGGTGGTTACTCGCGATTCAAATTAGCTCAAATTGCTCCAGCTGAGCAGGTAGATGCCACGGGGTTAATTACCCAGAACGCGCTTTCTGCCCAGCGTTTCAAAGCTCACAAGCATCCTAATGGACGCGTTGCAAGCCTCGCTATGGAGCACTTCCTCCTTATTTATTTAAGTATTGTAGCGCCGACATATTACGCAGCGCTGTACAGAGTATATTGTCTTGTCACTAACTGTCCCTCAGAGGGGCTCACAATCTAGTCCCTACCATGGTCATATGTATGTATCGTGTAGTGCATGTATGGTCTAGAGCCAATTTTTTTTTGTGGGGGACGCCAATTAACTTATCTGTATGTTTTTGGGACGTGGGAGGAAACCCACACAGACACTGGGAGAACATACAAACTCCTTGCAGATGTTGCTTGCAAGGCGACAGCGCTAACCACTATGCCACCGTGCTGCCCGTTGTTTCTTTACTAGCTGCACTACTGCTTTGTATGGAGGTAGGTGTGTAATGTCACAGGCAGTGTTATTGCGGTGCTGTACTCGTGATTAATCCGCGAAGAGCATCCCTACTCCCCACAGAGCTGCAGTGAATCCACTGAGAATGTTGTGCACATTGACCACAGAGGTGTTTATCACCCATAAACCTGGTTTAGATTGTACTTGAAGAATGTGTAATAGAGGAAGAATCCCCTCATTCCCCTGCAGAGTATCTGCACATCACTCTTACATGTACCCACAGTTACATTGCCTAGGGCCTGATGTTCTTTGTTCCTGTCTGTACCTTCTACAAGTACTCTTACCAAGGACTAGTTTAAGGCTACTTGCACACCAAGACGTTGCGTTAGGTGCTACGTTAAGGTCGCATAACGTGCACCTAACGCAAGGCCTGGTGCTCTTCGATGTGGACGTCAGAGTGAGCCGCGTTGTGCAGCTCACTCTGGCATCCGTGATGCCGTGATGCGCACTCTTGGACGCATGCGGCATCACGTGGTCCCACCAGCCAATCGCAGCACAGAGCGGCCGCACCAGGAAGTAAACACTGTATGTCACAACGTGCAGTAATTAATTAGCCATGTGCCTGGCCGCTCTCCGCTCCTCCCCAACATGACTGCGCATGTGCAAACAGTCTAACGCGGCTTAAGCCGCTGTAACACCGTAGCATGCTGCACTTTCGGCAGAACGTGCAGCGTTACATGTAACGCAACGTGGGCTGTGTGAACAGCCCACTTGTGTTACATTGCTGTGCGTTGAGGGAGCGTTACAGGCTGCACTAACGTGCGCCTGTAACGTCTTAGTGTGTAAGCAGCCTTAGTCTATGACTAAAAGTATTAGAGGCAGAAGATCCGCCGGATATCCAGGTAACTGGTATTCTTTAAAAGGGAATAAATATGGCAGCCTCCATATCCCTCTCACTTCAGTTGCATTTTAAATTTCCTAAGCGTTGGCAGTTAAGAGATGCATTTCATGTTACATACTTTCAAATCAACAAGATTGTAATATGCAAATTAGAGGAGTCGGAGGAATCCTAACCTGAGGAGTCGGAGTCGGTGTATTTTTGTACTGACTCCACAGCCCTGAGATAAACCCTCTATTAATACCCCTGTTAATTCATGCATCCCCATCCCTTTAATTGCTAATCTCTCTGTACCCCAATACCGTTATTACACCTCCAGATTTCCATACCTCTGCTACACTTTTATCTCTTTCTCCTAAATTCTCTAATACACTTCCTGAGAGCCTTGTGCCTCATATGTCTTGTCTTTTCCCATATAATCACTACACCTCTCCTCTCCTCTTCCTCACACACTACCATTACACTTTGTGTGCCCGTGCTTGCTCACTATGCCATTACACCTCATGGTCTGCTTTCCTCCAAGACTGCCATTACACCCTCTCTGTGCAACTCCTGTCTCACAATAACATTATTCCCACACCCGTCCTCTCAGAGGCCTTTTACACTTATTGTGGGGAATTGCGTCACGGTATTCTCCCCCGTTGCAGCTTGTTGGCCAAGTCCATGAGACTACCACACTGCCTGCGGGCTCCAGGTGCTGCACAAGTAATGCACAAGCTGCAGTGATTACTGTGCGACTTCCAGGTTAACCCCGGAATTGCACTGGAATTCGCAAAATAATTTTTTTCTATCGGCTGTAACGGACGGTGCAACTTTTCAGCTGCAGTGCGATTGTTCCAAAACGCAACGCTAATGCAGTGCACCAGTGTAGCAGCTTTGTTCAAAGCTCAACATTTCAAATCCTGTGCACTTTCATTCACAATTCTACAATACAAAAACATACCTCCATATTCCCACAACCACCATTACACCTCCTGTACCCCCTTCCCCCCACACACATTGACATTACACCTCCTGTATATCTTTCTCCAAAAGTTGCATCTTCTGTACACCACACATACAACATTACCCCCCCTTTCACCCATACATCCTGACATTGGACCTCCCATTCCCCCTTCCCCTCCATTACACCTCCTGTACCACCTCCCCAAACCCTGACATTACATATCTTGTACCTTCTTCCTCCACTCCCTGCCATTTCACCTCCTGTACCTGTTCCCCTACACCTTGGCTTAATGCCTACTGTATACAATGCAATCTTCCATTTGATTAACGGTTGAATCGACTATTTACGTCAGGTCCGATCTGATTTCCAATTGTTTTTCTGATCAATTTTGTATAGAAGTGATTGGAAAATACATTATAAAAATGATCAGAAATCAGATCGGACCTGTCGGAAATAATCAATTTGACTGTCAATCAGACAATTTAGCTGTCAATCTGACGGAAAACTGTATAGTGTGTACCAGGCATTATACTGTCTATGAATTCTTACTTCACCCCCAGGCCCTCATATCACACCCCTTCCCCTTTATCCTCTTCCTGACATTACATCTCATGCACACCCACATTATGAGGGGCAACGTCCTCTGCTGCACTCCCCATAGCACCTCCCCCAACATACACTGACATTCCCCCCCCCAAACACACACCTTGACATTTCATCTCCTGTATCCCATTCCCCCACACCCTGGCATTGCATCTCTTGTGCCCCATTACACCAGACCCTGACCTTGCCCCTCCTTTGGCCCTTCCCCCCCCCCCCCCCCCATACCCTGACATTACACCTCCTGTATCTCATTCCCCCCACATCCTAACATTACACTTCCTGTATCCCCCACATTGTTCCTCCTGCGCCCCTTACCCCCAGACATTGACTTGACATGACATCACACCTCTTCTACCCCCCTCTATCCCGTAACAGACGTCACAGACACCTCCTGTACCCTTTAAAGTGGTTCTCTTGCACTTAAAAAAAAAACTGCCAGCCACTACGATTATAGTATTCCCTCTAAGACACGAAAGGGATTTTCCACCTCACTCTCCCAAATACACTTGTAGTGCACAGGAGTTCGGTGTGGCTGTCAGACAGAGCAGAGCCACTCTACACAGACGCTGAGGACACCTGTTCTAGAATGCTGCCCGCTAATGAGAACAGAGTCCCTATAAATGCACAGAGAAGCCTGGAGCCGCACTATGTATAGAGATAGGAACAACTCTGCACAGCCCACCCGTCCGAGTGCTAGTCACATGATAGCACCATACCCTACACATACCTCTCCTCCATCACCCACCGGGTACACAACAACTCGGAAGTACTGAGAGGCGGAAGTAGCTGCGATATCACATGACTTGTGTACGCAGTGCGCCCCCTGGCGGAAGGAGTGGCGTATTGGTTTCAGCGAGCTGCTGCTACCCTGCTTCTGTGTGTGCTGCTGCCTGCCTGCACACACACAGGTGTCTCCTCCTGCTCTGGGCTTCCCTTCCACCGTGCAGAGGAGAAGCCTCAGCCTTCTGTGGTGATCTATGGATAAAGAACAATGAACTGGCACACTGACAACTACATAAATGCTGCAGTACTCAAAGCAGATTGGTTAAAAACAAGTTATCCTGTAGCCAGAGGCAGGACAAGGTCCTTCAGCACCCAAGGCTGAGACACCAAAGTGCGCCCCCCCATCCCAGCCGTCACACACTGATTGCTATTAGACTAATAGGTGCCTCAGGGCCCCCAACCTCCCCAACACCTTAATCTCTAGTTTTCTGGCTTGCAGTCACTGTCATGTATCCCTTTTTCTTATTTCTTTCTGCTTCAAACACAATTGGGAATGACAGCTAAATGAATTGTGCGCCCCCTCCGACACTGCGCCCTGAGGCTCAGGCCCGGCGCCTCTGCCTCGGCCCGGCCCTGCCTGTAGCAAAAGCCTCGCCTGGCTCATATGAGAATGTAGACTGGTTGCAGAAAGATTAGTGGTTCAATGCACGTAGATCAGTGGCCAGGGGAGGACTGGCCAGGGGGGAAGGGGGGAGATTTCCCCCCAGGCTGCCTCACATTTAATGATTTAGGGCTGGTACAATGCCTGGGGCATTCAGGTTTTTGTATAAGGCAATGTGAACCACTAGGCTGGCTGAGGGAAATAAACACCCAATTACAGAGCAATTAGAGGGCGGGCAAACTGGTAAATATACACAGCATGATGCAGAGCAGAGGCTTGCCTACAGGGTCCATGGGAAAAAATATGTCTGGTCTCTCACCATTGTTAACTGCATGTGCACAGCGAGATAAGAGACAAGATATTGTCTAGGTTAAAAAGTTTTTTTTACAGTCCCTAGACTCCAGAAGGGCTGCTTACAAGACAGTCCCTAGACTCCAGGAGGGCTGCTGGCAGACAGTCCCTAGACTCCAGTTACTTTTGTAACTCAAAATGTAACGCAATATGTGTCCCCTGTGCAAGTGCATTTATACTTTACCTGTCACGCTGTCTCTCGAGTGTCCTTGCTGCATTTCCCACATGACTACCAGCATATAAGTGATGTCATTTGGGCTGGGGCTTCTGTGAAAATGGGCCTCTAGTTTGTGTTCTCCCTCAGGCCAAAAGGTCCCAGTCCTCCCCTGTCAGTGGCGTAGCAATAGGGGGTGCTGAGGTAGCATCAGAGCCTTTGGGCCAAATGGGCCCTCACTCAAGCACAATATTAGCTCTCTATTGGTCCTGTGCTGGTAATATAATCACTTCTACAGATGTAGTAATCATTAACAAACTGTTCCCCATCCCCTTCTTGCACCTCTGACACTGTGGTTGTCTTTGGCAGGTTTTGGTGCTCCATATCAATTGTTATGTAAAGAGTACTCGGGGGCTCCATGTAAAACTTGCACCGGGGCCCATAGCTCCTTAGCTATGCCACTGCAAGTAGTCCTCAGCAGTGAGGACTTCTGATAAGGTGCCTGATGCAATTACACAGAAGGTGAGATCAATCAACCCTATTTGGTTAAAGGACATACGCGTGAAAATAAACTGATGAGAAAAACAATTGTTCCTATCCTCCTTCTCCTAAAAATGACTTTTTTTTTTTTTAGATATCCCATAGTTTTATTTTATACTCGCTGGACGCCCGGCGTTGCCCAGGTATGTATTTGGCTGGTGTTGACTCTGCCCACTTTTCCTAACCCTAACACACAATTACTTAATGACCAAGTATGTGAGCTTTGCGGTCTTTGGTATCAATAATTTGCAATGAAATAAAATTAATCTGATTGGATGTGGCTCCACCCCTTTTCTGAATTTGAACCCAATCACCCAATGGTCAACTGTACCAGGTACAGGTGATTAACAGTGCAAGAATGGCCGCAATTAAATATTCCCCTTAAAAATCAATAGGTGGATTTTGATTGGCTTTTATAGGCTCCACCCACTTTTCTGAATATTAATCCCAGTCACCCAGTGACCAACTGTGCAAAGTTTGAGAACCCTACCATTAACAGTGTAAGAATGGCTGCAGTTTACATTTTCCCAATGAAATTTGTATTTTTCTCCACCCACTTATTTCCTAACATTGTTCAGGTATGTATTTGGCTGGTGTTGGCTCCGCCTACTATTTCTAACCCTAACACACAATTAATGAATAACAAAGTTATTATTATTATTATTTAGTATTTATATAGTGCCGACATATTACGCAGCGCTGTACAGTATATATATATTGTCTTGTCACTAACTGTCCCTCAAAGGAGCTCACAATCTAATCCCTACTATTATCATATGTCTATGTTTGTATTATGTAGTGTAAGTACTGTAGTCTAGGGCCAATTTAGGGATGAGCCAATTAACTTATCTGTATGTTTTTAGGATGTGGGAGGAAACCGGAGTACCCGGAGGAAACCCACGCAGACACGGGGAGAACATACAAACTCCTTGCAGATGGTGCCCTGGCTGGGATTCGAACCGGGGACCCAGCGCTGCAAGGCGAGAGCGCTAACCACTACGCCACCGTGCTGCCCAGACAGTTTGTGAGCAAGTTTGTGAGCTTTGCGGTTTTTGGCATCAATAATTTGCATTGAGATTAAACAAATCTGATTGGCTGTTTGTGGCTCCACCCCTTTGTCTGAATTTAACCCCAGTCACCCAATGACTAACTGTACCAGGTTTAAGGCTTGTGCCATTAACAGTGCAAGAATGGTAGCAATTACATATTCCCTCTTGAAAATCAATAGGTGAATTTTGATTGGCTTTTGTAGGCTTCACCCACTTCTCTGAATATTAATCCCAGTCACCTAGTGACCAATTGTGCAAAGTTTGAGAACCCTACCATTAAAAGTGTAAGAATTGCTGCAGTTTACATTTTCTCAGTGAAATTTGCATTTGTCTCCGCCTACTGATGACCCGGCATTGCCCGATTATTACTCAATGACCAAGTTTGTGAGCTTTGCTGTCTTTGGCATCAATAACCTGCATTAAAATGAAACAACTCATAGTTTGTGGCTCCACCCCCTTTTATAAATTTAAACCCCAGTCACCCAATGATCAACTGTACCAGGTTTGAGGCTTGTGCCATTAACAGTGCAAGAATGGCAGCAATGAAATATTCCCCTGAAAAATCAATAGGTAATTTTTGATTGCCTTTTGTAGGCTCCACCCACTTTTCTGAATATTAACCCCTGTCACCCAGTAACCAACTGTGCAAAGTTTGAGAACCCTACCATTAACAGTGTAAGAATGGCTGCTGTTTACATTTTCCCAGTAAAATTTGTATTTGTCTCCGCACACTTATGACCCGGCGTTGCCGGCTTATGTATTTGGCTGGTGTTGGCTGTGCCCGTTTTTCTAACCCTAACGCACAGTTAATCAATTACTCAATAACCAAGTTTGTGAGCTTTGCGGTGTTAGGCATCAATTATTTGCATTGGAATATAACAAATCTAATTGGCTGTTTGTGGCTCTACCCCCTTTCTGAAATTGAACCCTAGTCACCCAATGATCAACTGTACCAGGTTTGAGGCTTGTGCCATTAACAGTCCAAGAATGGCAGCAATGTAAATATTCCCCTTGAAAATCAATAAGTTATTTTGATTGGCTTTTATAGACTCCACCCACTTTTCTGAATATTAATCCCAGTCACCCAGTAACCAACTGTGCAAAGTTTGAGAACCCTACCATTAACAGTGTAAGAATGGCTGCTGTTTACTTTTTCCAGTGACATTTGTATTTGTCTCCGCCACCTTTTTGGTTATGGGAATAAAAAGTATCCTATACTTTATTCCAGGTAATGTACTATGTGTGTGCCAAATTTCATTCAAATCCGTTCAGCCATTTTTGCGTGATCGAGTAACAAACATCCAAACATCCAAATATCCAAACATCCGAACTTTCCCACTTATTATATTAGTAGGATTTAACCTCCTTGCTGGTCTAATTACCCTGGCAAGGAGGCAGCGAAACACTTTTAAATTTTTTTTTTTAAATCATGTAGCGAGCCCAGGGCTCGCTACATGATAGCCGCTGAGCAGCGGCAGCTCCGCAGCCACTCCGATCGCTTCCGGCGATCGGAGTAAGCAGGAAATCCCGTTCAGAACGGGATTTCCTGCTGGGCTTCCCCGGTCGCCATGGCGACGGGGCAGGATGACGTCACCGACGTCATCGACGTCGGGCCGTCATAGGGAATCCCGGGCCACCCCTCAGCGCTGCCTGGCCCTGATTGGGCTGCGCAAGGGGTCTGGAGGGGGGGGGGCAGCGCGACGTTGCGGATAGCGGCGGATCGGCGGCGAGTGGCAGCGATCGGATGTTACAAGCAGCTAGCAAAGTGCTAGCTGCTTGTAACAAAAAAAAATTATGCAAATCGGCCCAGCGGGGCCTGAGAAATCCTCCTGCGCAGGTTACCCCGAACTGAGTTCGGTATAACCGTCAAGGAGGTTAAATTAACTTTTTACGTTTTTACGGTTTAATTGTCTCTGGTCAATGACATCTTCATTGAAGTATGCCACACCTCAAATCTATGCATTAGGCTGTATTCACAGTGGGATGTTGCGTTTTAATGCGACGTTAAAGTCGCAAAGTGTGTGCGTTAAGAGGTAAGGCGCTGCAAGCAGGGAGTTACCACAACGCAACATTTTTAACGTCGCACTGTAAACGGCCCATAGGATTACCATTGCAGTGCGGTAAGCTGCGTTATAAGACTTTTTAACGTGTGACCATAATGTCCCACTGTGAATGCGACCTTATTGAAAGCAAAACTGTTCTCAGAGCTGATGAGTCATTGCTGATTCTGTAAGCAGCCCTGACCTTTCTTGTGGTCTTTGGTCGCTGCCGGTGGGTGGGATCACACATAGGAAGTACACGTCTCTGCCCTCTGGTTGCAGAATTTGAGGATTTCTGCCTTTTCTTCCAGTCATAATAAGAAAGGTGTTTAGCTTGCCTGTTTTTTTTTTTTTAATGCTATAAATAGTGTGCGTTCAACCATCTTAAACAGTTCAATGCCATAGTTCATGACGGTCTCTTTTTTGGAGCGATTTCCATCTTCTTGTAAGGGCAGTTCTAAAGTTTTGCTGATAAGATAAAGATAAACTCACACTCATACTAGTTATCATAAGAGAGACAACCAGTGCTAACGATCTCAGCTGCCAAAATGAAAAATATTTGTTTATGTTGAAATGTTTGTAGTCTCTGGGGGGGCTCAGCGCATCTCTGAGCTGAGGCCATTCAGAGGCGGCCTGGTGATGCGCTGATCCCACTTTTTCTGCGCAATTCTTAATTTTACTGGTAGCGCGCCCAGGCTATGCATATGCATAGGTAGGTTTTAGTTAGTGTTAGGTCCCCTCCCATGGAGGAAAGACTTCTTCGACAGTGGGAGGGACGAGTACCTAACAAATTGCATGCAAGCTTGTTAGTGGAAACTAACATCCTCCAAGTGGTAGACAGGTTGTATGTGTGCTCATTGTGTATTTGTATCCCATGAGTGGGGTCTGCACTTTTTTGCAGGTAAGCATTCATCTGTTTTTAAGTAGCGCTGTTCATTTCTTTGCTATGTTGAAATGTTAGTCATATGGAGACCAATGAATGCTGCAAGCTGCTGCTTTCCCCCCAAAGTCATTGCGCCTCTCCTCCCCCCATGGAAGTCCCTAGTCCTATCTCTTGGGGCAAGTCCCCTTCTCGCTTTCCTTCTTTCCTACTCAATAGTGACTTTTCCAGGTTTTATGCATGGATTTGGCAACTAAATGTGCCATATATCTAGCAAATAAAACGCAAAAGGTTACTTATGTATTATACCATTGACCATAAAAGTTGGTTCAGATCCTTCCTGTACACTGCTTGCACAGACCAGAGGAGACCTGCACTTATCTGGGCAACCAGGACAGGATCTGGCAGCTTGCAGTCCAGTGCTGAATGGGCATCCAGCAGTGGTAGCCACCTGCTCATAAGCAACTTCACGGTAGTGTGCAGATTTTCATGGACAACTGTATAGTTCTAAATAGAGTCTGAAGAAGTCTTATCAGCCAAAAGCATATTCTTTTCTCTTTTTGAAGTCAATAAATGGTATCATCCTGATACAACATGTCCTGTTATAATACATACGGTATATATATAAGACTACAAATATATGTAGTAAGCTCCACCCCTTACATAAATATATAGCAGACCAAAAGTAGAACGTTTCTAACGGAGCTGGCACTGAATTTAGTAACATCAAATTTATTATTTCACAGGTTCTTCTGGATTCAAACAAAATTGAGGAATAACATGTAGCTTCATATTTAGAGTGTTTCATGGCTATAAGCCGCTTCTTCGGAGGCAATTCAGGCAAATGAAATAACGCGTACAGTCAATTCCAGACGGTAAAAAATCCTGTCAATATGTGATGCTTGCAATACAACCGTTCATGTCAGGCACGTCCTTCCTTAACCCTGAGGTGTCAGCATCATTTGAAACCTCTAGCTTTGTACTTTTGGTCTATTTTAATACGTTGTACCAAAAAAAAAAAAATGTTCATTTTCAACTTCTGAATTATTTCACAACTTTTTAAAACTGCCTTTCTGTTAATCTTTTGCTGATGGGGATCATTCTAGGCATAAATAAATGCTTGAAAGTCTACAGTTTGCTAAAGAATTTCTAAGGTACCACACACTTTCACACCTCTGTCTCTCATTAACGTGATGAGGAATTGCACATGCTGCACTACAGCCTACTTAATGTCACTAACACATTAAGGCCTCGTTCACATTGCGTTCCGTTTGCTTTAGTGTTTGCGGTTGGCGTTTTTGGAGGAGTTTTTAATTACTCCCGGTGCTCGGGTAGGCGCTGCAGGTTTTGTAAAGCGCTTCAATAAGCGATTTTTCCGAGCGATTGAGTTTTTTCACTCCCTGCCGCAAGTCAGGAAGTGAACTCTTTGACCTGGAAAAGAATAAATACAATGTATTTATTCTTAAAAATGCGAAAGCAATCGCTGCACAAAGCGATTTTGTGAGCATTTTGCATTTTGCCTATTCCTTCCATTGAGGCGGAATCACCTCAAAAATGGTACATGCAGCGCTTTCCTGAGCGGATCTGAAACAAACCTCTCAGATGTGAATTCTCTCATAGGGAATCATTGCACAAGCGTTTTGAGAGCGATTTTGAAAATCGCCTGCGATTGAAAAAGGGCAAAAATGCCCTTAGTGTGATCGAGCCCTAAGCGGGTACCAGAAACACAAGTAAATAAACATACATTTGAATATATACTTCTGGTGTAGATTTGTGTCCTATCCCAAACCCAGACATTAGCACAAAAAAGAAAATAAAAGATCCTCGACAGCCAGACCCATTCATAGAGGCCATCCTCATATAATCAGCACCGTGTAGCTGCATTCTGAACAGGAGGCACATGCCAGGGAAAACACCCAGACAAATCTGCATCTGGTCAGATTGCTTTTACTGCATACCAGTGCCAGCTTGTGGCCACACAGATTAGCAGCTCACATGCTGGCCTACCCACGTAGCAAATACAACTTGTAAAACTGCCAAAGCTATTGAGCTGTGCAACTATTTCTATAACCTACCTACATCAATGGTCCTCAAACTAAGGCCCGTGGGCCGAATGCGGCCCCCTGAGGCTTTTTCACCGGCCCCTCACACACAAAATGTATTATACATGCGGTCAACTACATTTTTAAATATTGGTGGTCTGCATATAGAATGAAGCCAGAAAGCAGTAATTTGCTGGTTTCCAATCAAATTCCACATCAGATGACACTGTAGTCCAATTGGACTGAAGGACTGTCACCTTAGTATGCATCACTGTTTTGCCCGCAAAGACTTCTATGTATACTCCGGCCCCCAGCAGTCTTAAGTATGTTGGCCCGGCCCTCGACCCAAAACGTTTGGGGACCCTTGACCTACATGGTGCATTTAAAGGGGACCGAGGCCTATAGGGGGATGATTCTTTCATCTCATGGCGTTGTTAATCATTTGTTCTGGCAATTATTCTTTGCTACAGTCATAGGAAATATTGTCTATCATACAATCCTGTCTATGCCATATTTCCAAATCTGTGTCCCACAGCATATGATGCATGCCTGGGGTCTTCAGTGTGCTTAAACATTGTAAAATGCAATACACTTGAATATTGTTTTACCACATTTTAAGATATATCATACATGCCAGCCCTAGAATGCATAAGCTGTTCTCTGTGCATATACTAATTGAAAACTAGCTGCTTTGTGTGCTTATCTCTGTTATTCTTGCAAGTTAGTATGTGCTCCCCCTCCTTTTCTCGTTTTAGTGACCCCTTCACCATGCCTTATAAAGCCTTTGCAAATGCTATAAGCGTTTGGGTACAGGAGAACAGTCTTTGGATATCACTTTTTGTAATGTAAAGAATACACATGACACACTTGTATTTAACACAGAGATGAATTCATGCTTAACCACTTAAGGAAGACGCTAATTGAAATCTACGCCTTATTTTGATGTTGATCTGGCTGCCAGGGCATAGATTTCAATACGCCAACACCGTGTGTTCTCGGCGCTTTCATCTCTCCCGATGATCTCGCCGCTGTCTCCCGAACGCAGCTCACTCACTACAAGAAGTATGGATCCACACACAGACGTGTGCAGGAGCAGTGAAACCTTTATTGTCCCATCACACACGAACAGTAATCTAAACCGTATGCTAACAATCATTTTGGGGCCAGAGAGGTCCCCTTTGTCAAAGCTAGGACAGACATACAATAACAGCAGAACCCTGTGAGCGGGTCAGGAGCCGATATCATTGGCTCCTGACCCTGTCTATCAACATAAGCAACTCCCATTGGCTTACATTGATAGACAGGGTCAGGAGCCAATGAAAGCAGCTCCTGACCGCCTCACAGGAACTGGTGGCTGAGGTTCCAGGCTTGCGGCGTGGACGGTGGTTGCGGCGGGTATGTGTGGCATTTGCCGTATTCCACGCTTCTGGTACCAGCGGTCTCTGGTCCTTAAGGGGAGTGCTGGTACTTAAAGGACTTACGAGCCCAAATGAAAAAAAAGTTCTGTACCTGAATGATTTTTGAAGGCACGGAGGACGCCATCCGCACCCTCCGTGCAGTTCCGCCGGGTCACCGCTGCTTTATTCCCCGCAGGCCAGATCCCGACCCCACAGCCCGGGTCGAGCTCTCCTGCCTCCTCAAAAATGGCCGCCGGAGGACGCTGTGGCTGCGCAGTCCGCACAGACGCGAGTGCGGCTGCGCAGCTCTAGGGCCTCCCCCCGATCCACGCTACAGGAGACAGCCTAGCGGGAGGGTCTAATGGACCCGTAGTTTGTAACAATACGGTGTGTGTAAGCGCCTTTAAAACACTATGATAAAGTCTGACAGCAGACTTTATAGGCGCGTACACACGCCGGACTTTTTCAAACTACGGGTTGTCAGACCCGCCCACGGGGGCAGTCATTCTGACGACAGTTGCACGTGAGTACAAGCTGTCGTCAGACTGATAAGGCTGGTTTTGACTGATCCGCTCGGCGCTTGGTGGATCAGTCAAAACCAGCCTTAACAGTCAGACAGCTTGTACTTACATGCAACTGTCATCAGAACGACTGGCCCGCGGGCGGGTCAGACAGCTCGTAGTTTGAAAAAGTCTGGCGTGTGTATGTGCCTTAAGCCTTGTACACTCGTGTGAGGCATGTTGCCTGCCAGGGATAGGCACCCAATCCCTTGGGTAACATTGAAGGGACGTGGTTGTACAGATGTAGGCTATCGACATGTTCTGGTCCTATGTGGAGGGTATGGGCGGTGCAGGAGTGATGTCACTCAACGTGCGTGAAAGTGGGTAGAGCAATGCTCTTGACCGAAGCAATCTGCCTAGCTGATCACTGGTAGAGGGGTCATGAGGGCTCGGGGCTGCTGTGCACCTGCTGGATTCTCGGCGGGGCAGTTGTTATCTCTGGCCTTGGTCAAGTTTCATCTAGAGATGGCCCGAACGATTCACGCGAACATCGCTGGTTTGCATTCGCGGTGAACCGTGAACTATATGCGAGTTCGACCCGCCCCCTATACTACATCATTAGGTTCAACTTCGACCCTCTACATCACAGTCACCAGACCCAGGGCAGCCAATCAGCCCCCCCCCCCCTTATATAAGGCAGGGAAAGCTTAGTTAGGCTCTTGTTAGGCTTGTTAGCTTGCTCCTTGCTGATTCTTAATGCTAAAAAGCACCCCACAACAGCTCTTTTGAGAGCTAATGTTGTTCTTGTGATCTGTTTTTTTTTTTTTGTGGCCCACTGACACTTGCATATACAGCCCTGTCAGTCAGTCGCAGCTGGCCCTTGGTAATTCCTACTGTGCCACTGCCAGGCCCAGCACATTCAGTGCCTACCCTTTCGCTGCACATGTGTGTGACAGCTGCACATTTGTAATACCAGTCACTGCATACCTGTTCAGGGTACCTGTGTGTGACAGGCAGCTGCACATTATATTGATACCAGTCACTGCATACCCTGTTTAGTGCACCTGCGTGACAGCATACAGTGTTATATACCAGTCACTGCATGCCTGTTCAGGGTACCTGTGTGTGTGACAGGCAGCTGCACATTGTATTGATACCAGTCACTGTATACCTGTTCAGTGCACCTGTGTGACAGCACACAGTGTTATATTATATACTAGTCACTGCATGCCTGTTCAGGGTACCTGTGTGTGTGACAAGCAGCTGCACATTGTATTGATACCAGCCACTGCATACCTGTTCAGTGCACCTGTGTGACAGCACACAGTGTTAGATTATATACCAGTCACTGCATACCTGTTCAGGGTACCTGTGTGTGTGACAGGCAGCTGCACATTGTATTGATACCGTCACTGCATACCTGTTCAGTGCACCTGCGTGACAGCACACAGTGTTATATTATATACCAGTCACTGCATAATTGTTCACGGTACCTGTGTGCGTGACAGCTGCACATTTGTAATACTAGTCACTGCATACCTGTTCACGGTACCTGTGTGCGTGTCAGCTGCACATTTGTAATACGTACACGGTACCTGTGTGTGTGACAGCTGCACATTGTATTGATACCAGTCACTGCATACCTGTTCAGTGCACCTACGTGACCGCACTCAGTGTTATATTATATACCAGTCACTGCATACCTGTTCCCGGTACCTGTGTGTGTGACAGCTGCACATTTGTAATACTAGTCACTGCATACCTGTTCACGGTACCTGTGTGTGTGACAGCTGCACATTTGTAATACTAGTCACTGCATACCTGTTCACGGTACCTGTGTGTGTGACAGCTGCACATTGTATTGATACCAGTCACTGCATACCTGTTCAGTGCACCTACGTGACCGCACTTAATGTAATATTATATACCAGTCCCTGCATAACTGTTCACTACACCTGTGTGTGTGTGACAGCTGCACATTTGTAATACCAGTCACTGCATACCTGTTCACTGCACCTGTGTGACCACACGCTGTTTTATATACCAGTCCGTGCATACCTGTTAACTGCACCTGTGTGACAGCTGCACATTGTATTGTAATACCAGTCACTGCATACCTTTCACTGCACCTGTGTGACTGCACATTGTATTAGTCAAGTCAGTGCATACCTTTCACTTTATCCCCCCTGATATGGACAGGCAGAGGCAGACCCAGAGGCAGGCCACCCGGCAGGTCTGTTCGAGGTCGTGCTGACGTGACTTTGTGCGGCCCTGGACCAAAGTACAGCGCTCAGAAGAAGGCACGAACTGCCCAAGATTGTCAGAACGTAGTTGACTATTTAACACAGAACACCTCATCTACAAGCACCACATCCGCTACATTTGACACTTCGCAGGAGTTATTTGGTGGGGAATTAACTGATTCACAGCCATTACTGTTACAACAAGATGTAGGCTAAGCAAGTTACACCACCTCATATGTCTGAGTAAGCCGACACTATGGACGTAAGGTGTGAGGAGGAGGATGATAAAGTTCCTGCTGTTGGTGCAGTTTTGGAGGTGTCTGATAGAAGCGAAGCTGGGGAGGATGATTATTTATTATTTATTTATTGTATTTATAAAGCGCCAACATATTTACGCAGATTATGAAGATGATGATGATACTGCCATGGATGCCACGTGGGATCCTAATAGACAAGATGACCAAGGGGACAGTTCAGAGGGGGATCTAGAGAGGAGTAGGAGGAGACGAGTTGCTGAAAGAAGCAGGGGGAGCTCGTCGTCAGAAACAGCTGGTGGCGGTGTCCGGCGCCATGTATCGCCACCTATGGACAGCCAGTCAACGTCAGCTGCTGACGCCTCCATCGTTCCATCACCCCAGGGCTCAGTGGTGTGGAAATTTTTGTGTGTGTCTGCCTCAGATGAGAGCAATGCCATCTGTTCTCTCTACCACCAAAAATGAAGCTGTGCCAATACCCGCGTAGAGACAACTGCCTTACGAAGGCACATGGAGAAAAAGCACAAACTGCAATGGGAAGACCACCTGAGGAAAAGCAGCACACAAAAGCAAAGTCACCCTCCTTCTCCTCTTCCTCCTTCAGGTGCATTATCTTCAGCCGCTTTCTCCCTTGCACCTTCACAGCCATCCTCCTCCACTCCGCCTCTCACTTTGAGCGGTTCCTGCTCCTCTGCCCACAGCAGCAGCCAGGTGTCCGTTAAGGAAATCTTTGAGCGGAAGAAGCCAATGTCTGCCAGTCACCCCCTTGCCCAGGGTCTGACAGCTGGCTTGGCGGAACTGTTAGCTCGCCAGCTGTTAACATACCAGCTGGTGGACTCTGAGGCCTTCCGAAAATTTGTGGCCATTGGGACACCGCAGTAGACGATACTAGGCCGCAATTATTTTTCTAAAAAGGCGATACCCAAACTGTACCGTGATGTTGAAAGGCAAGTAGTGTCATCTCTGGCACACAGCGTTGGGTCAAGGGTCCATCTGACCATGGATGCCTGGTCTGCAAAGCACGGTCAGGGCAGGTACATTACTATAGCACATTTGGGTCCTTCCTTGGATGTGTGGTGGTAGCCATTTCTCAGGCTCCCACTCCGGACTGGAATCGAACCCTGATTCCCCGCCATTACCCGTGGTCACCATGGTACGGAGAAAGTAATATGGAAAGTTTATCAGTCACACAGTTGAATGAATGGCAGACTTGCCCTCCATAACAGATTCTCGTTAAAGGTACTGAACAGCCAGCAGAAAAAATAGATGTAAGCTTTAACAATGGTAGAGAAAGAACCATCGAAAGTTGATAAGGCAGTCAGACATTACCTGCTGACATCACTGAGGAAGAGCAATCTCGCCATGGTGCGTACCAGTCCAGCACGGCCATCATTACACAAACAGCTGTTTGCGGTGCGTTACACAGTGAGTTTAGTCTGTCAGTGTGAAGCAGTACACTAATTACACTACCAGATTGATGTATACACATGCAAGATGTTTTAAAGCACTTTAGGCCTCCAATCATGGGCATAAAAATAGGGGGGCCGTTTTTGGGGGCTGGAGGGGTTGCAGCATGAGAGGAGAACTTGGTAGCACGTCGGTGGGGAGGGTCCCCCCTCCCTCACCTCGGGCGCTCCCCTCCAGCATTGAATAGTGCGTATGCAGGCCGCGGGCAGCGGCAGATACATACCTTCCTTGCGTTCCAGCGCGGATGTTTCTCCCTCTAGTGTCTGACGCTAATTCCTGTTTATACAGGAAGTCACATCAGAAGCTAGAGAGAGGAACATCCGTGGAACGCAAGGAAGGTATGTATCTGCCGCTGCCCGCCGCCTGCATATACACTATTCACTGCTGGAGGGGAGCGCAGAGGGGAGAGCCCGAGGTGAGGGGACCATGCCCTCTCCCCACCGACGTGCTACCAAGCTCTCCCCTCATGTAGCGACCCATCCAGCCCCCAAAAC
This sequence comes from Hyperolius riggenbachi, assembly GCF_040937935.1. Classification (NCBI taxonomy): domain Eukaryota; kingdom Metazoa; phylum Chordata; class Amphibia; order Anura; family Hyperoliidae; genus Hyperolius; species Hyperolius riggenbachi. The sequence continues at coordinate 102,125,625 of NC_090657.1, forward strand.
GGCCCTGAGTGGGCCCGGGGGGAGGGGGGGCTCACTCAGAATTTCTGCAGGGGGGCCCGGCGATTCCTAGTTACGCCCCTGCCTCCAATTTAGCAATAAAATGTGATTTCTGCCCTTAAACCCTACTGTGCGTAAAATCCGGATTTTCCCCGGGACTTTTGGCGTGTATTCCACTCCGCCTTGCCCCCCTCCAGGTGTTAGACCCCTTGAAACATCTTTTCCATCACTTTTGTGGCCAGCATTAACCACTTAAGCCCAACTGGACGAGATTTCTCGTCCAGTTGGGCTGCGCGCGCTCCCGCGGGCCCCCCGTGCGCGCCCCCGCTGCTGGCCGCTAGCCCACCGATCAGTGAAAGGGATTATAAATCCCTTTCGCTGATCGGACCCCCCGGAGAAAAGCCGACAGCGTCTCTTCAGACGCTGCGGCTTTTCTGAGCTCTGGTCTCCTTTCTTCTGCCTGGGAGCGAGATCGATCGCTCCCAGGACTTTTTGATTCTGGCCATCTTGTGGCCAAATAGCAAATTACACAAAAAAAAAAAGTTTTAAAAATAAACATATACATATATTAAAAAAAACCCTGTTTACCTCCCACACCAAAAAATACCCACATACAAGTTTAAATTAAAAAAAAAATTACAATAATAAAAATAAAAAAAAAAACCCCATAAATAGTTACCTAATAAGGGTCTGAACTTTTTAAATATGCATGTCAAAGGAGTATATCAATATGATTTAATAAATGATGGGCTTCTAAACAGTGATGGATGCAAAACGGAAAAAATGCACCTTTATTTCCAAATAAAATATTGTCGCCATACATTGTGATAGGGACATAATTTTAACGGTGAAATACCCGGGGCATATGGGCAAATACAATACGTGAGTTTTAATTATGGAGGCATGTATTATTTTAAAACTATAATGGCTGAAAACTGAGAAATAATGAATTTTTTCCATTTTTTTCTTATTCTTCCTGTTAAAATGCATTTACAGTAAAGTGGCTCTTAGCAAAATATACCACCCACAGAAAGCCTAATTGGTGGCGGAAAAAACAAGATATAGATCAATTAATTGTGATGAGTAGTGATAAAGTTATTGGCAAATGAATGGGGGGTGAAAGTTGCTCGGATGTAAAAAAAATTTCAACCCTTCGGGCTTAAGTGGTTAATGTTTGTAATTTTCAGAGTTCGCCTCCCCATTGAAGTCTACTGCCGGTTTGCAAGTTCACGCAAACCCGAACTTTTTCGGAAGTTCGAGGTTCGCTAACTTAAAATCAGAGGTTCGAGCCATCTCTAGTTTCATCTAGCTTGTATATGGGGCTTTAGTATAAGCTTGTATGAAGAGACAAGTTCCAAAGGCATTGTAGATTTCGCCGTCATCAGGGGGATGCATAAGTGCACTCTACATTATGAATTGTACAATACCTCATAGGTGTGTTTATACAACAATGGTCCAGTGTGCGTGGACCTTCAATGTGAGTTATATCTTATTACTTTGTGGGGTTTTAATAAATTGTGAACCCTTTGTGCAATAGACAAGCCTGATTGTGGTTTTATATACCCTGGGCATGGCCACATAACCCTATTTTTGAGTGACTGCAGGCTGCACAGAGCTAAGGCATTTAAAGAGACAGCACCAAGGATTACAAAAAGTTCTAAAGTCACACTTGAGGATGACCCAGTTATATCATGATGTATGTGGTGTGGAAGATGCTTTCAAAGTGACGGTGAAGCTCAAGAAAAGACTTGAATGCAAGATTGTGAGAAGACCATGTTCAGTAGGAGCATTGTATGTGCAGAGTGGAGGTTGGAATGTCATCTATAAAGCATTCAGGAAATGTAGAAGAGCTCAGTAATGCTTCTAACTAGGAGTATTATCCCCTCTTATCTTCCACATGAACAAAGAGGTGAATTTAGAGGGTGTCCCTCTGACTTGTTTCATTGAAGGAGGACTTGTCCAAGAATCCGTGTCAGGCAGCACAGGACTGTGTGTGTGGATTCAGCAGCTTGTGATATGCAATTTCTGGATCAGATTAAAACTGTTCCTAATAGTAATTCATTATTGGACTTCAGCTTGGTCACATGGAAAACCACAAAGCCCAGTTTCAGCCCACGGGTTGTTTTTACCTTGAGGACGCAAGCAATTTTCACATTTCAGCGATCCTCCCATTTATAACTTTAACACTTCTTATCACAACTAAATGATCTATATCTTGTAAACAATAGGCTTTTTTGGGGTGATACTTTCTATACATTTAAAAAAGAATCTGTACTGTCCGATTTGTACAATAAGAAACATACCAATCAAGTCACTGTGATCTCCTGGATTCCTCTTTGCCGTTTCCGCCGCTCCCGGCTGCAATCCTGGCTTTTTATCGCCAGTTTAAGGCAGTGTTTACAAACAAAAACATGTCCGCTAACCAGGAAGTGATGTATATATATATATATATATATATATATATATATACTATATATTTGTTTGATTTTAAGGGGAGAATGCTGCTCACCCAAGTGAAGTCCCCTTACTTCACTTAGGCATTGGAGTTTTCTGGAACCTTTTTAGAACAAGACTGAGCAAAATGACCCTCTCCCACACAATACATACAAAGACCTTCTTGTCTCCTCCTAAGCTTCTCCGCGGGAGAGAGCTTAGAGTGTCCTAACTGCATTGGTTCTTCAGCAGTTAAGGAAGGAGTGCTGCTCTGTCTAGCAGAATTACTTAGAGAGGAATATGTTTTCCCCTGTCGACGGTATCTGATCCGCCTGTCTACCCGTATAGCTAAGGAAATAGCATCCTCCAAGGTTTTGGGTTCTGGATGGCTAACTAGCTTATAATTTACTGAATCAGAAAAACCAAAAAGAAATTGATCCAAGAGTGCTGCCCCACCCCATTTAACAGAAACGGACCACTTCCTGAACTCGGCAGCGTACTCCTCCGCAGTATGTCGACCTTGACGGAGGTCTCTTAACTTGTGGGTAGCAGTAGCTGTAATGTCAGGATCAGCATAAACTGTAGCCATGGCTTTAAAGAAATTCTCCACCGAAGTGAGAGCTTCATCATCTGGGTTTAAGCCATAGGCCCAAGTTTGAGAGTCACCCTGGAGTAAAGTTTTAATCAGGGTAATCTTCTGTGATTCTGTTCCAGAAGATCTAGCCCTAACTTCAAAATACGATAAACCACGATTCTGGAAATTACTGAAATCAGACCCTGACCCTGAGAATTTCTCAGCTAAAGGCATTTTAGGCTCTGCGATAGGTACATTTGGTGTACTAGGCAAAGGCTTCTGGTTATTAGCACTAGCGGAAACATTTAATTAAGCAAGCGAATTTGATAGTAAGTGATTAACAGCTCCTGCTAGCGCCAGGATCTGATTTCGCAGCTCATCCATGTTTTTTAGGGCCTTGATAATGTAATGCTGGGTCTAACGTACACACAGAAAATACAATAAATTAAGGTCAGGCCGAAGCTCAGGTCATACACGAAAAGTCAGAAATGCGCGGTACAGAAGGACTAATGTAGAGCTAGGTCAAAAACGGGCTAAGATTGTTACACAGGTAATCAGATGAATACAGTACAAGGGATAGAGACAGGCAGACGTCATACACATAGGATCAGATATACGAGGCACAGACAAGGATGAGACAGAGACAAAGTCGTTAAGCTAGCCGAGGTCTATAACGGGTATCAAGCTCCACATAGTGCATTACTGAGGATACAGGATCACACACATATGCATTCACCACGTGAAAAAGTGATTTAGTGCTCCACTGCATGTGACATCCAAAAGCACCCCTTTAATGCAGCCTCTCACCAGATGGATGCCACCTCAAACTCCAGGTGGATCTAGCGCTTTGCCCGAGGGCAACAAACTTCACAGCTCCAACGATTCAAAAGTATAAAATCTCCGGTTTAAACCAAATTGCACATGTAAAAACAAATAGATAGCATATAGCGTAATAACGTTTACACTGTAAACACCCCTGGCCTGCGCACTTCAGTGCACTCACTTGAATAGAAGAAAAACTGCGCTTATCGGGCATCTCAGCCCAGCAATATCGCTCTCTCACCACGGTGTCGGCGTCCCGTACCTCCGCTGTGTCGAGCTCTCCTCTCCGTGCACCAATCCCGTTGCTCTGTGACGTCAGACGCACCTGGGTGTCACATGCAGTGGAGCACTAAATGACTTTTTCACGTGGTGAATGCATATGTGTTATCCTGTATCTACAGTAATGCACTATGTGGAGCTTGTTTTTTCAGTTTTGTAGACACTAAGAAGAGGAGCGCTGTCACAACATTGGCAACATTTCTATATGGACTTGTGTTAGCGAACACTCAGCATATTGAAATATAGTTATTAAAGGCAGGCGCAGTTTGCATTTAGAGTGTAATACGGGTATCAGATGACTGAGTTACAAAGGGATGAGACTTTAATCAGAGTAGCGGACTTGCCGGATCATACACAGAAATACAATAATTACTATAATTACAATATATATATATATATATATATATATATATATATATATATATATATATATATATATATATATATATATATATATATATATAAAACTCAGTTCTAAACTGACTGGAGTACATATATATCGGCTATATATGAAATGTAGCTCTCAAACAACTATCTCACTAGGATAAGGACCAAGAACCAGCGTGCTGATTAGTATCAAGGCCAACGAGCAAGTGAATACTCTGGCCTTAAATACCCAAGAGGCAGGGCAAAAGCCCAGCCCCCAGAATTGACAGCACCTCCTGCAATAAGGTGTCAGCTGATGACATCACAGCTGACACCCATTCAGACACGCCTCCTCAGCCTATAAAGGCAGCTCTGAGCTGCGCGCGTCCTGCCAGAAACAACACGCCGACCCAGCCACATCTACAGGGGAGTCGGGGATGCGAACATTCTGATTCACATCTGCAGGGGAGCCAGGGATGCCATTGACCAAAGAGGAAAGGAAGCTTCCTCCAGCTGCTCCACATTATCAGAACAGCCTCCAGAGACCACACCAGATAATTTTGTTACAGATATATTACAGAGACAGTGCAACTAGAAAAGGCTGCAGTAATCCAGAGCACATTAGAACAGGTATAGGAACTTATAGGATAGAAGAAAAAAGGCTGACAATGTTGTTACAGAGTCTCTTTAAAATGAAAAACAAGTCATCGGAATAACCTGCATATTTGGTTTATGTTTAATTTTCTGTTTATATGTTACACTGATTGACTGAAATAATGCCCTTTGTTAAGGGACTATCTAAAAGCTGTAAGTTTTTATTGAATTTTTTTCTCAATAAAATATTTTGAAACTAAAATGAAAAACAAGGAAAAAATACACTCTTTTTCCAATTCCATCCCTATAGTTTTAGAAATAAACAATACTACTGTAAATAAAACCCACATATTGTATTTGCCCATTTGTCCCGGTAATTACATTTAAATTATTTCCCTAGTACAATGTATGGTGACAATATATTATTTGGAAATTAAGGTGTATTTTTTCTGTTTTGCTTTTTTGTACCCAGTCAATAATTATAAGCCTAATTTGTAAAAATGACTGTAATATACCCACATGAAATACATAGTAAAGAAAAGCTGAGTCCCTAACGTAACTATTTATGTATTTTATTTTTATTTTTTAATACTATCAATTTGTTGGGTTTTTTTATGTTTGTTTGTTTTTCACAAGTGTTTTATTTTGGTAACTATGAGTGAGGTGGGTTTACAAGGGTAGTAATTGTAAAAAGTATTTTTAAATGTATTTTTTAATTTAAATTTTATGTTTTGGACACAAGATGGCAATATACACTATCCTGTTACTAGGAAGTGTTTGATTACTTTTTTTTTTACATGAACTTTTACTTTCTTTTTTTATGAAAGAGCATGGCTTCGGATTGGGAGTCATGTTCATTAATTCCCAGGTACTTTAATTGGCTCAGGGAACACATGTTCCCATTCTCAAATTACCAATATTTAAAGAGTACCTGAGACGCACAAAAAAAGTTTTGCACATACCTGGGGCTTCCACCAGCCCCCTTCAGGCTGGTCAGTCCCTCCTCCTCCATCCTCCTCCGCTGCCTGGATCCTTGGCTAGGCAGGCCGGTAATTTGGCAAGTTGGTGCAGGCGCAGTCCGGCTGTGCGTGCTCCCCCTTCACACTCCTGTGGCCGGGAGTATTCTGCCCCTTTGCAGTAGTACTGTGCAGGTGCAGAACTCTCCCGGGGACAGTAGTACTATTGAGCATGAGCATGGCCAGGCCATGCATGCGCAGTACGTCCGACTTGTGAAGTTACCTGGCCACCTACCGGAGGATCCGGAGGAGGATGGTGAGGGTCCGGTCTGCCTGAAGGGGACTGGAGGAAGCCCCAGTTATGCATAAAACTTTTTTTTTTCATCTCAGGTTTACTTTAAGTCCTGCTGTGAACGAGCGGTGGGTGCATGTGCCTGCTACAAATTGATAGGACAAAATATATGTCCTGATTGATTGAAAGAGACTCCAACTAGATATATAAGGTCCAGTTTGAGTTAAAAGGTTAATACTTGAGTGAAAAGGTTAAAACTCATACGTAGTGATGAGCATAATGAAAGAATTTCCCAAAACTGACTGACTGGAAATTTTGTTTTGTAATGAGTTTCACATCTATAAAACACTTTGCCACAGACTTGCTGCTATAACAAGATGAGGAGTGCTGGTTTCTGCTTCCACGGTTTATCATGTGATACTTATCTGAGAAATAAGCCATAGTATTATTGAGACAGCTGTGACCTGCTAGCTGTGACCTGCCCAGTCACAAAAGGAGCATCTAGACATGTGGATGGTGGACCTCCCTTATTTCTGTGGATACTTGCTTCTGGTGTTTTATTTCTATGGATAACTTCACAACCCTTTACTACAATATTTGCCTGTTTGGGAAGAATGCTACCACTTGGGTGAGATAACAACCCTGGTTCACCTCTGATCTCTTATCGCTGAATTTCATAGGACTGCAAGTATCAAAAAATATGAAAATGTAAAGTTGCTGTTGCCAGCTGTCAGCAGGGTCCAGGTCCACACAGTTAACAGCCTTGAGTCACCTCACACCCACTCTTCACTCTGATCAGCTCATGTCTTCCTGGTGGTGATGCAGTCTACACCATGCTCGGAGGCCTCAACTGCAAACGCCACTGCATCCACACCTCCCTAGTGACTAGAGTCAGTGGATAGGCATGAGGTGCACCACATCAAAGTTAGGAGAGGTTTTCTGGGAAGGAAGGGCAGGAGGCATTGTGAGGAGAGGCCACTTGTCATAATTACATTCCTCCATGCTGTCGACTCTCTCGTTCATGTGAGGCTGGTCATGGATTTTATGTGTTTGGTTAAGTGTGTATAGCCTTATGGCATTATGCCTTATGCGCATAAGTGGTATGTACGCACGTGTTTAAGCACACATGGCGCCCAAAGCCACTCAGTCCTTGCCCGTAAAAAGCCACCCTCATTTAGAACTCTGTGAGCTTTGGTTACCCTGATTTGTTACAATAGCATCTTTAGGCCTGCCTCTGTTTTAGCTCCTGGGTGACCTTGCTTTGTGACCTCGTTTATGCCTGATATCCAGTGTTGGACTGTGAGCTGGTAAAGCTGATGAAATACACTTGCTGGCCAAGCAGCAGTAATCATGTGTTGCTGCTCATAGTGAAGACTTGATACTGGTTTCTATTGGGAGTGATAACACAGGGTTACTGCTGCTTGGCCAGCAGGTGGATTTCATCAGCTTTTCCATCTCCCAGTCTGACACTGCTGATATCCACCTGCTCTTGACCTTGGCTTGTGAACTGAATACACGTGTTATCCCTTATCCGCCTGCCCTGACCCCACCTTGAGACCGGACTATGTTGATCTCCACCTGCCCAGACTTAAGCCTTTTCTTTGAAAATGCCTTCACATAACAGCGTCACCTGTTCTTTCTTGCTAATGATGGGGCAATCCAGGGGTCATGACCCTGTGACTATGAGGCAGGAAGTTAGTCATTAGAGCCTGCTCAAGTCCGTAACAGTCCTACAGGCTGTTTGCATTGTGGACTGGGCCACTGTAGACAAGACAACATGCCATCTGAGCTTTGCATTAAACTAGATATACATTTTAGTGTACTTTTAAATACAATGATAAAAAAATCCTAAAATAGGGTTAATTCAATACACTATAGGTGCATACACACATCCAATTTTGATTGGCCTATCACTGACCATTTTTACCATTTCCATATAGTATGAGGGCCAACAGAATACTATGAACACAATGTACAGGTAAGCTCTCATACTACATGGAAGTGGTAAAATTTGCTAATTGGATGCGTGTGCCAGATTTAAGTTAAATGATGGTTCTCTCCACAATGATTTATATGTATACAACCCAATATGAGAGTGAGAAATAAATGCTGCTGGAATAGGAGGGGCAAGGTACTTCCTCTGTCCATGTAGCACTGAGGCTCATGGGGGTTTTAGGAGACAAGTAGTCTAGTAAAGACAGATTGTTAAATGTCACATATTTGATTATATTGATCCAATTTACAGTTCTCTTTAATTGCTTGTTTGATGTTCACATAGCATCCTCTGGCATTAGTACATTCAATGAAGTTTTATAAAAAAAAGAAAAGGTATTAAGCCAGTAGCAACATCGCTGCCGTGATATGCTTTTATACTGTACTTACAGTACGTATATTAGGTTTCCTTACTAATCATTTAGGTGAATGTACAAAGTGCCGTAAATAGCACTGCAATTGGACTGACACTCCTTATTTGTATGAGTGTCTCTAAGTACTTATAAAAAGGTATATTTAAAGTTATTATTGTTTTTAACGATCCATGTTTGCTGGATTACTTGTCTCCTGAAAACCCCTTACAGCCTTAGCACTACATAAGTAGGGGGACAACATTGGCCCCCATTCCAGAAGCATCTCTCTCTAACCTCAGTCATTTAAAGGGAATCTGAAGTGAAAATAAACTTATGAGATAATGAATTGTATGTGTAGTACAGATAATTAATAGAACATTAGTAGCAAAGAACAGAGTCTCTTATTGTTTCCAGTAGAGGAAGAAAAACTTTACTTATCTACGCAAAAAAAGTTTCTCTGAGCTCTCCAACCAACTTGGGCCAGAGACAGTCCGGTTTTCTGAAGCACTTATACAACAAAGAAACCGTGACAGGCACATTCAGATAAGACTTTACTGCAGGGGAGTTCTAAGGAACATTAGCGCTGCTCTGTTTCATAGTTTAAAATACAGTGTGTGGTTCGTAATTGCAAATATAATAGAATGATGCAATGTTATAAAAAAAAAGCTATATGACTGAAAATAAAAACATGAGACTTTTTTCTTTGCTACTAATTAATTTACTGTACTACACATACAATTCATTATATCATACGTTTTTTTCCGCTTCAGTGTCACTTGAATGCAACTGGTTACTTTATATTTCTGTATGCACTGAGAATATTATTAGCCTATGCTAACAGCTTACAAAGAGAGGAGGATGCAGATTTGTTGACTGTTAACCATTAGAACTTCCTCATTAGAGCACTTCAACTTTGCATGACATCTTGCATGGCTGGTTGTAATTTATCATGGGAATTTTACCCTTTCACTGTCTACATTAAAGCAGGAAGTTTACAATCAGCACAATACCATTTATTGGCTTTCAGCTTTCATCAGAAGGAGGTACATATATTTTTTTTTTACTAATATAAATGTCATTAAGATTCATTAATTACAACAGGGTATGAAAGGGGTTCTTATATGGATATTTGCCAACCCCAGTGTTGTGAAGATATGTACAATATGAAGGCAATATAAATACTTTACTGGTGATAATTGTCTAAAGCGGTGTCCACACGCTAGATGAAACTCCAGTGAGTGAACAGCAGCCCCTGATCCCCCTCGGCCAGTGATCAGCCTGGCGGTTCACTTCAACTGAGCGTCGGCCAAGAGCATTGTTCTCCCCACTCACCTGGCTTCTGTGTGATGAGGTGATAGAAATGGGTTAGTGTTCAGAAAGTATATTTGCCTTACCTCCTTAAAGGACCACTATCTCGAACATCGTAAAATGTAAAATACATGTAAACACATACAAATAAGAAGTATGTTTCTTCCAGAGTAAAATGAGCCATAAATTACTTTTCTCCTATCTTGCTGTCACTTACAGTAAGTAGTAGAAATCTGACATTACCGACAGGTTTTCGACTAGCCCATCTCCTCATAGGGGATTCTCAGGGTATTGTTTATTTTCAAAAGCAATTAGAGAATGGATGTCGCTCCGTCCAACTGCCCAACAAAAATGTGAAGCGAGCAGGTAGGCTGCCCAGCATTATTGTATGAATCCTTTTCAGGGAATGTCTTTATAAAGAATACGAGCCTTGCTGAGAATCCTCCATGAAGAGATGAACTAGTCCAAAACCTGTCGGTTCTGTCAGATTTTTACTACCTAGTGTAAGTGACAGCAACATAGGAGAGAAGTAATGTATGGCTCAGTTTACTCTGGAGGAAACGTACTTCTTATTTGTATGTGTTTACATGTATTTTAAATTTTACAATTTTCCGCGATAATGGTCCTTTAAGGAGGTAAGAAAAGTATACTTACTGAACACTAACCCATTTCTATCACCTCATCACAAGGGAGCCAGGTGAGTACAGAGAACAACGCTAATCTGGAAGAAAAATACTTCTTATTTGTATATTTTTACATGTATTATACATTTTAAAATTTTTTCGTGATAGTGGGCCTTTAAGCCTGGTACACACATCCAATTTTGATACACCATTGATTTGCCAATTTTACCGCTTCCATGTAGTATGAGAGCTTACTTAGACAATATGTTCATAGTATTCAAAATATGTTGGCCCTTGTTCAAGGCTGGCACTATATTAGAGGCAAAAGGGGCAATTTCCCATCATGCCAGGAAGAGGTGCCGTGCTCCAAGAACAGGCACGAAAATGTCCTGGAGCAGCGTTAGACTGGGAGCTGGGAGAGCTGAGGAAATCCACTTGCTGGCCAAGCAGCAGTGATCAAGTGTTGCTGCTCACAGTGAGGACTTGCTGCAGGTCTCTATTTGGAGTGATAACTCAGGGTTACTGCTGCTTGGCCAGCATGTGGATTCCCTCAGTTTTTCCACCTCCCAGTTGCTGCCGCCACCCCCACTCCCCAGGTCCCCATTTGACTTGTAGTCGTTGGGGGGGGGGTTACAATTAAGTTGGGTTAAGATTTGAGGGGGCACCTGGTTCGGGATACCTGGGGGTGAACTAGGTGGGCCCCAGGTTACTTTTGTCCCAGGGCCCCATTGTAGTTAGAACCTGCCCTAACCTTTTTACATGGAGGTGGTGAAATTGGAAAGTCATTGGCCAATCAACATTGGATATGTATACCAGGCTTTACCCACAGTAAAGAAGTTGTCACAAGCAAGTATTATTCCAGAATTATTGTTTTCAACTATACAAGGGTAGGACTATTTTAAATATAACCCAAAGTAATATAACATTTTCTTTAGACTTATACAATGAACAAGTGCCGACATATTTCTACAAAGTTTATTGCTTGGCAAAAGCAGGCTACATCAGTGAAATATACATGATTGTGCGCGCCTTCTGGCAGGGTGAAGGAGATGGGTGGGATGCAGCGATAAGCAGGGCAGGGTCACACTACAATTAAGGACAGCAGTTTGGTTCCATTCTGTAGAGAGGTAAGGCAGGATATCACGGCTGCAGCTTGTGGACATTATTTACGTTGCTCCACAGAAGTAAGCGGTTTTTCACACTCTGTATCTGCAGAATAGAAACACAGTGCATGTTAGTTTTTAAAGCAAAATTAGCAGTAATCTTTCATTTAAAGCCCACAACCGGGATCATTGTTGTCCTAGTCCTGTGGAGGCATTCTGTGCCAGTTGCTTAAGTGTACCCAAGACCAAAAATCATTAAAAAAACAACTACCTAACCTAAGAAGAGGGAAGGCTGGGGATCCTGCAGAGGCTTCCCACATCCTCCTTGTCCCACCGTTGCCACGATTTGCTCCCTGGAACTTATCCAACAAGAGCTTTTGGCTATGTTACGTGGCCACGCTCCTATTCAGGCCCAAGTGGTTCTGTGTTACTGTGTAAGTGTAGCCGTATTTGCAAGGGTGCAGCACAGTCGCGCTCGAGCATGAAGAGGAGGGCGGTCACGATCTTCAAAAGGGTCCTGGGTGGTAGCGGTGGTTTGTTGGAGAACATGGGAAGCTTATGGAGGATCCAGAGGTTTCCCTGTGTTTGGCTTTATGCTAGGTACACACAGAGCTGGGACAAGAACCCAAGGATGCCTGAGACACCAAACTGCGCTACTCCATCCCTCCCCCCTAGCCGCCACACACTGATTGCTATTAGAATAAGAGGTGGCCCCCTACACCACCAACACCTTAATCTTTAGTTATTTAGCTTGCAGTCACTGCCATGTATCCCCCATTATTATTTCTCTTTGCTTAAAACACAATAGGGGAATGATAGCTGAGCAAGTTGTGCGTCCCCCTCCTACACTGCGCCCTGAGGCTGGAGCCTCTCTTGCCTCTGCCTCGGCCCGGCCCTGGGTACACACGATACAATTTTCTGGCAGATTTACATGCCAGATTGATTTTTTTGTCCGATATCCGGACATGTCTGATCTGAATTTTGATCAATTTTTCGATTGATTTCCACTTTTATGGAAATTGATTGGAAAATCAATCGAAATTCAGATTGGACATTTTGAAAAAAAAATGATCTGGAATGTAAATCTGTCAGAAAATTGTATTATGTGTACCTACCATTAGATTTGCCACAGGTTCTCTTTAAGAAAGCACAAACAGGCATCCTACGCATACAGTTATCTATGTGAAATGGGACATCAGTAAGGAGATTAGGAGTAAAAGTATATATGCACAGACAGGTTCACCGTTAACAATTGCGCTCGATCATTAGGGTGACACTAAGGGATGCAAGCAACGTAAGGACATGTCTCTCAGCTATGTGTGATAATGGAGGTGGAGCAGTTTCCGGGCAGGCAGCCTAATCACAAGAACAATCAGAGCAAGATCTTCCACAAGGCAACCTAGGCAGGTGCTTGGGGCCCAGTGGATGCCAAGGAATTGTGGGCAAAATCTCACGATTCAGTGCGATTTGCGCTTGTGATTCCCGTTCAAAAATGCTGACATCAGCGGCCATTTTCTTGTAGCTATCTAACTACAGAGGGAGAGGTGGCAGGTAGAAGCAGACGCAGGAGAGGAGGCGGCGGCGCGGGACGGGCATAGAGGTAGCGGCCGCCAGCTCAGAAGGATACAGGAGCGGCGGCCGTGTGAACAGAGTGGGGAGCTTGGGGCAGCTATACAACCTATACTGGGGCAGCTCTACTACCTATACTGGGGCAGCTTTACTACCTATACTGGGGCAGCTCTACTACCTATACTGGGGCAGCTCTACTACCTATACTGGCGCAGCTCTACTACCTATACTTGGCAGCTCTACTACCTACACTGGGGCAGCTCTACTACCTACACTGGGGCAGCTCTACTACCTATACTGGGGCAGCTATACTACCCATAATGGAGCATCTATACTACCCATACTGGGGCAGCTATACTACCCACACTGGGGCAGCTATACTACCTGTGCTGGGGCAGCCATACTACCCATACTGGGGCATCCCTATTTGGACTGTAGCATTTGTTAGTTATAATCATTGTAGTATTTAATAACCCCAACAACCCCTTCCCTGATGAGCCTAATTTGCATGTTAGGAACATTCACAAGTAGTGATGTTTAGTTAGGTCTGACTACAAAGCAAGCTGCGGTATGTATTGACCTTGATGGTCACATCAAAATGAAAGCCTTGCAGCAATGCAAACACAAACAGAGAAAGAAAATCTCACCAACCTCCTACTGAAAGATCACACTGCTCATCATTAGTGTTTTTCTTTTATCATTAGCAAGGCACACCTAATCCTGCCATAAATGCTCAAATTGATGCCATCAAAAATGATTCTGTCTTTCCATGACACTATGACAAGTGATGGCTATTGGATTTACTGGCTCCCTCCTGCTCTTGTAGGGACACTGGCAGTCCAGACCACACCCCTTCCTAATGAGGGTGTGGTATGTCATTAACCTGGCTTGCAGAGCCCCTCCTCAAATGCAGGAGAGAGAAAGCCTCGGACTGAGACTGGTTACAGGACTGACAGGTATTTATTAGAGGTTTAAATGAAACGTAAAGTGAGGGGAATATGGAGTTTGCTAAATGTGTCTTTGTTGCTATTTTTGGCTTCACATTTGGAAAACACATGCAGAGTAGAGTCGGAACATCTGATCTGCATACCCATCCTGGTCAGTGATTTTAGGTATAAGAAGCAGCAAGTCAGTACAGCAGCCAGATAGTAGTAGCATTTTCAAAAATAGTTAGCAATGGCCCCTCCATATTTTTCCCACTTCCTTTATGGGGGCCATTCCTGCTTTTACCAAACCATTCAATTTTAGGCAGATTTGTTTACTTTATTAAAAGCTAAAGAAATGCATGTGCATACCCTCATTATATCCAATCTCAGTTACTGCAGCATACTCCTCTGTGGTTGGCCAACAATTAGACTGCTGGCATGTCTCTACTCCCTACTGAACTCAGCTGCTCTCCTCAGTCTTCTCTCAATCATTCCTCTGCTCCTGCTCTGTCAGTCTTTCTTCTCACTGCCAGAATCCTCTTCTAACTGCCAACATCACCTACAAAGTCCTCCACTTTCATTTTCAGATACCAACCAAACCACAACCTTAGCATTGTACATGGAATTCCTGTCCTCAGCTCTGGTCACCTCCTCACATTTTTGCATCCAGGACTTCTCATGACCTCTTAAAGAGAATCTGTATTGTTAAAATCGCACAAAAGTAAACATACCAGTGTGTTAGGGGACATCTCCTATTACCCTCTGTCACAATTTCGCCGCTCCCCGCCGCATTAAAAGTAGTCAAAAACAGTTTTAAAAAGTTTGTTTATAAACAAACAAAATGGCCACCAAAACAGGAAGTAGATT